>NC_058514.1:9914914-10246581 GCF_020382885.2 Scatophagus argus | reverse complement strand
CCTAGGGTACGGACCAAACAGAGGAATTCTACTCCAGGCGGGAAGCATAGGCGGAATAAATTAATATTAATACGATTAATATCAGCACACAGGCACACAGGTTAGTTTAGGGGTTAGTGGAGTTAGTAGGGGGAGAATAAATTAAGAAACTAAATCAAAACAATAAATTAATCAAGCAAGAAAAGATAAAAGTAGGCTAAAACTATAATAATAATGTTACCGGCAATAACTGTAATTAATAACAGCATTTAATCAGAATGATTCCTGATGCATAATTATACAATATTGCACAATACAAATTAGATATAGATATATAGGTTGAATAATATGCAGTGATATTACACTGTTTTCTGTAATCACATTCACATATAAAAATGGCGGGAAAGAGAATGGTTGACTATGAAAGACAAGGGGACAATTACAGTAGATGCATATTGATAAAAATCACACTTTGATTCACACCCGAGAGTGTCAAAGAGTCGTACGACGTGTGTGCTGCAATCAGAAAAAAACGGCTTCACTAGGTGCCAAGATGTTTTCTGGAGCCACGTTCAAATACAGTCGTCTTTTGTGAAGTGGGACATAAAAATATGAACAGGCACAGAACGAAGTGGGGATACACACACACACACACACACACACACACACATACACACACACTAGCGAGAGCACATACTCTATAGCATGCGGGAGCACAAACCTGGAAACAGGGACAGAGTGGAGGAGGAGGACTGGCAACAGAGGAGGTGTGAGTGAAGATGAAGGTGGCTGAAGCTGAATGCTGATCAATTACCTCTCATTGTTATTTTTATAAGTCTACTCAATCTAAACAGTTTGGAGTAAACAACAACCCACAGCCTGTTTTTTCACAATATGATTTGCCTATTTAAAAAGCAAATATGAAATCACTTTATTAGCAGCACGTCCTTAACGCGTTTTAATCACGTAAAAGGGCTTTTTCTGAGTGTTAACGCTGTTATTTGTGAGCTTTGCGGGGTTAAAAGCTCGCTTTTTAAAAGCAGAATAACTACAGACACTTACAGATAAAGCAGCCATTTAAACCTCATGAAGCTTTGTATGGGCTACATCATTTAAGGTCATTAAATTCGATGAACTGCTATTTTGTCTGGCAGTGGAAGTGTCCTGCTTTCCTGAACTGGCCTCTTTATTTGGGCCACCAAACTGCCAAAAGGTTAAGGGAGTTGAGCTCCCTTTTCCTTTAAAGTCCAAGCTAATTAGACTATCCCCGACGTCCCTCCCCACCCCCATCCTTTGGTTTCTACTGCTGTTTTCTCTAACTCACATGCTGTTGAAGAGCTCCCGGTACGTCTCATCTCCTTTGCCCTCGGACATCAGGCTGTCGAGCTTGTCGATCAGCTTGGCCTCCACCTGTGGGGGAAAAAAAAGCAATTGAATCTCAAAACAGGCTGCCAGTTCAAACGATATTGATAAAAAGGACTGAGAGGGAGAGCAGCACGAACGGTTTTAGAGGTTGAAAGTGAACAGCGTGATTGATCCAATCGCTACGTGTCATGACAGAGTCAGTGAAGTGTCAAAAAAAAGGCAATTTGGGTCCGACGTGGTGTCACTTTCATGCCTTAATCTTGCATTCGTGAACAGTCACCAGTTACTACTGGCAGGTATATACAGCATTTGTGAACCATATCTTAACTGTCTTTTGCATCACCACTAACCTGCATTAATTCACACAGCAAGTCAATGTTACACTTGATATGAATTGATTTCACTTTGGTAATTTGTGTAGTTGTAGTTTTTATTACTGTAGTTGTGGATGCATAGTTGATAACTGGTATGCACACCCTAACACAAAACAGGCTGATTCTGATATCTGCAATTTTGATCAAGATGAAACAAGTAAACATTACAAGTTCAAATTTTTTTTCTATGTATGTAGGAGATAAACTAGCTGCTGAGCATGAGTTTCAGCCAAGTGAATCTATTTTTCACCTCCTGTGTACCTGTTTGAAATTGCCACTGCGTCTCTGCTCCCAGTCCATCATGTCATGGAAGATGGGGATCATGACATTCCTCAGATCAGGCTGAGGCACCAGCGTCACCTCCAGGAACGGCCCAATCATCGCTGGGATGAAGTTTAACTTGTGTTCCCCTGGAGGAGGGACAGGGGTCAACACGGAGGTCAGGGATCTTGCTTTATCCTTGAACACAGTGTGCTGTTGATTTCAGAGGCAATCTGGCCAACTCCGGAGAGTCTTATTCCCTTTGAAAAGTTAAAACTGGAATACAGACTGCACTGATTCAGTGCATTGCACTCTCATCAAATAATCACAGTGCCCGTGTTACTTAACTTTCATTACTGTGGACATCAAATGAAACAAAATTATGGTGGTTTCAAAATGTACTTCGATTTGTGCAAAAACACGCTCGAATATACATAAAAACAGTAGAAATTATGATAACAACACAAAATTGTTTACGTCCATCACATCACACTCTGAGTAGAACAAAAGCCTCCGCACAAAGCAGAGCGAGGCATCCAGCTGGTTGCCGTGGTGACGGATAGTGTTTTGACGCAGAGAAAAAAGGCAAGAGTGTTTTGGGGAGTTGTTTTTTTTTTTTTTTTTTAGTTCCCTTTCAAGAACTCAACTTTCACAAGAGGAATAAACAGAGATATTTATATGAGCCTGCAGGAGATACTTAATGCTGCAGTGGAAGCCTTTACACACTATTGTATTTGCAGCACCACTCGTTCTAAGTTAAACATTACTTTGAGTCTCTTTTAAAAACAGCCTGTTGTGGGAGTATATGTAAGAATAAAACCACGTGAATCATGGGTAATGAGATTCATCATCTTACCTAAATTCTGCCACATGCTGAAGATCTCACAGCCCATCATCACCCTCATGTCTCCATACCTGTGCGATAATACTTCATGGTTAGACGTGTTCTTGCTGCAGGCAAACACTGAGAGAAACTGTTCAGAACAGCATGTTAAGTGCTCATTATATTGTATGTAGCCTACAGTGTGTGTGTGTGTGTGTGTGTGTGTGTGTTTGTGAAACTGTTATGAGGTCTGACAGAACAGGAGAAGGTTAGGAGTGAGCATGTGTGTCATTACGGCGGCCATCCTAACACACGGCAGGAGCAAAGAAACAGAACTCACTTTTCCAGAGTCTTCTTCCTCTTGGAGGGAGAGAAGGACTCCAGCTGAAGACAGGGCTGGTTGATAAATATTACAGACAGATAGAAATACGAATCCCACACCTGCAAATGACAGCAAGAAAGAAAGAAAAAAAAACAGCACCACGTCAATGCTGTGCAAAGAAAGTTCCTCCTCCAGTGTAAGTTTTAAGAAAGTCAGGCAAAAAAAAAAAGGTTTGCTATTGGTATCCATTTGAGCTCCCAGTGGTACACTGTGGTACAAGCCACAAATAAACTGAGCATTAGCAGTAGTATATAAATACACTGAATATTCAAACTGAGATTAGGAAATCTGTAGTTTTACAATACAGGGAAAAGTAAATCCGCTTTAGAATTTAATAAACTCTCTTCTCTCTTGTGGTGTTTCTATTTGCTGTCCAGTTACAGTTTGTTTTTTGCTTTCAGCTAATTTTTTTTGTGTGCCTTAATGGTACCAGTGCTGTTTCCTGTCTGTGTCTCTGTGAAGGCACAAACCTGAACCAAAGCCCCTCTTAAAAGTAGTCATTACTTCTCAGACTACAAATGAAACGCCTTGCCTGTGAATTCTGCATGCACGTGTATCTGATTACATCTCTCCTACCTTGTAGTCAAACTTGTCACTGAGGAAGTTTTTCCTCAGAGCGTCAGAAAGGTACAGGACAGTTGTGATGATGACACTAAAAAGAAAAAAAAAAAAAAAAAAAAAGAGAAGGAGGAGAAGAGGGTCATTAGTTTTACCTGGAAGAGGAAAATATATCACCACAGACAATTTTCATGCTATGTTAATACACAAAATACAGACAAAAGCAATTACATGCCATATTGTTAAAGGTCAAATCCAAAAGGAAAACCAGACACGCAAAGAGAGCAAAGTGGCCAAATCAGCGTTATCACCCACAGACTCTGCCACTTTTTGCCACTTAAAATACTTCATTACTATGTAGATACAAGCTTGACCTTTATGGATCAGATAATCTCCACACTGCGTTTGGTATCGCCCTCCGAAGTGATACGACACATTAGCCTTGAATTCACTCTCATGTGAAGTGAGAGCACTACATCAAAATTCACCTACTTTTTCTGTCATTTATAACTTCCAGTAGTTTGGAGGTTGACTGTTTGTTTATTTTTTTTACTTGTATCTTTACCTCCATCTTTTTCTTTGAATCATGTGTAATAAAGAAATATCACTTCGGATTACTGACTGCCTTTGGATTAAAAGAGAGTGTAGAAAGGTAGGACACATTGTGAAAAAACAAGGCTCTACTTACACTTTCCTTTCGTTTCTGTGTCTTCTCTTTAACCTCTGTTATCTATGCGTCTATGTGTGTGTGTGCGCACAGTGTGTGGTCTTACTTGTTGGTGACCAACCGCATGACGGTCCAGTCTTTAGGAAACATTTCTGGTCGGATCAGGATCCTGAACACTGTGAAAATCTGAAGAAGGAAGTCCTGGAAACACACAAAGAAAGATACAGGGGAGAGATGTTATCACCAGAAACTCAAATCATTCAGGTGCTATCTGTTAAGACACTTATTGATCAGCTTTACATCACTCTGACAGGTGTTTGTTTGTGTATCTACACTGTGCATGTCTGCAGAGGTGAAGAACTACATTGCGGGACCTGACGTGGACGCTGCATTTTTAAATCCATTAAAAGAAGAAACACGGGTGTTTCTGTGTGAATTAAATACTGAAATCTGAATGTTGTGGTACAGAATCAAAAGCAGTGACTTTACGTCGCTCTCCGTGGTGCTGAAACAACAGGTTTTAGCTCAGTGACTCATTGGATGCTTGAGATAAAAGTAGAACTTAGGTGTGAAAATTATAAGAGCACTCAAGCTAACAAGAGCAGATTAATTTTCTATTTCTTCTGACATTCAGCAAAATGATTTTTCTCACTGGTATGAACTTGTGACCTCATTAACCTCCTTTGTCTCTCTTCTTCTGCACTGACGTCACTCCGCTCTTCCTAATCATGTAACCTGCCACTGACATTGCAGGAGAGCATACAGAGGACACCAATACAGTAAAACACACAGTATATAACATTTTTACATTATAACATTTAACGTACCTGGCAGGTATTTTAACATCACACAAAAACCAGCGAATCCACTCACAACACACCCATCTCGAGTACCACTCAGCCTCATTCACCTTTTTACACCTGCAGGATTACCATCGACTGTCACACCGCTAAGCTACCCAAACTAAACACTCCCATCAATTTTCCTAATGGAAGACAATTAAACAGACCCTTGAAATCAATTTGCTTTTAAAATTCTATTGCGTTTCATGTTTAATCTATGACACAAAGGTTACTTTGTTAGGCATTATGCGGCGCAGACGGGAGTCAAATATCCATCCGTTGCTATTTATTTGTTCATTTTCAGAGTCACATACATATGCAATCAGGAGGTACAGAGTAAATTTTGCCACAAGCAGATGGAGTGCGTGTGTGTGTGTGTGTGTGTGTGTGTGTGAGAGAGAGAGAGAGAGAGAGAGAGAGAGAGAGAGAGAGAGAGAGAGAGAGAGAGAGAGAGAGAGAGAGAGAGAGAGAGAGAGAGAGAGAGAGAGAGAGAGATGCATGTGCTGGTCTCACCCTCAGGTTGTCTTTGCTGCTGAATGCCTGCAGCAGCTTCTGGTAGTGCCTGTCGCTCATCTGTCGCAGAAGGGCCAACAAACATGCCACAAACTCTCCCTGACAGGTTAAAACGTAACGAGAGAGAGAGACAGAGAGAAAACATTGTGTGATTATTACTGTTAGTGTTGTGGTACAGCAAGAATTATCTTCAGAGGTGCCCTAAGTTACTAGATTAATTGCGCTACTGTAGTTAAAACGTCTATGGAGAAAGCAGTGAAGTAGGATGCGAAAGGCAACGCTACACCTGAAGCATTTAGAAAAATCTGTCCTTTTATTAGAATCAATCTGTCCATTTTCCTGTCCTAACCATGTTGAGGAGAAATTCAACACTGAAGTATTGGGCCCCTTTGTATCCTTTGCTACAGTAAATAGGAAAGGAAGCTAGAGTACGCCCTTTATTATTACCTCTGTTAGCAACCGGTAAGAGTTGTTTCTCTATTACAAGTGGAACAACCCTCCACCCTTCCTCAATCCTCCACCATCATACACTGATGATGATGATGTTATCATTATCCACTTCACCATTCCCCTTTGTGCTGTGTTGCATTATAAATCTTAATTATTACCGTTAATGTTAATAATGTTTCGAGATTTATAGTCGCCACAGCAGCAACGCAATTTAAAATCTATAATTACTCTTGCACATTTGGTGAAGTCCCATAATAATTTATAATGGTATGCACGCACACACTCCAACCCACACGCACACACTCAAACACACACGCACACACACAGATTGTACAAGGTAAAACATGTACAGTGACATCCTGGAACTGGAGTCTCATGGCAGGTCCGGCAGGCTGGGGCCGGTTGCTAATTTCCAGGATGGTCCTCAGTAAAACTCCCAGCAGGCTTTCTACAATCAGGTCCACCTCCTCTGAGACCACCGGCTCCTACACAAAAAACAAAACACGTATAAATTACAGGTAACTGTACTTAACTTTCCCTTTGAAATGGGAAAATGTCACTGAAAGTTGTCTTGACCAATTTGTGTCCTACTTGTGTCTTTCTGCCTGGCACATCGCCAAACCACGATCGACAACCACCTCAGATCCAAATCTGCACTACTGACTCTATCATCTTAACTTTCATTGGAGTTTTAATGAGTTTTGAACCAGTAAGCATGGGGCCTTGAGAAGTTTCAAGGCAAAGAGCAACATTTTGAGACTCACAGGGAAGGACAAGAATGGAAGAGAATAAAAGTAGGTGGAATACAAAGGAGAAAGAGACAGTTAAAGATTAAAAGCAATTTGAAAAGAGTAGAGGAAAAACTGGTCTGTGCGTGTGTGTTTATGTGCATCTCCCTCTAGCCTCTACCCCTGACAAGACAGACAGGTCTTGGACAGAGCGATAATGAGAAGGAGCCTCAGACTGGCACATTGGCTGCCACTGCTGTCACTTCCCTTTAGATGTGGTGCCAGTCTGTATGTATGTGTGTGTGTGTGTGTGTGTGTGTGTATGTCCTACTGGGCGCCTTCACCACTAGCTGGCCCTCTGGCAGCAAACAGTACAAGCCAGGCATCCCGAGCTGCTACACACACGGGCACAAATCTCACACACATGCACACACGCGCACGCACGCACGCATGCAGCTCGTAGCGACTGCCACTTCGACAGTGGCCACAGCAAAATTGATGGGTCTCATTACTGGCCTGCGCAGCTGCCAATGCCCTTGTTACCGAGACTAATTGGCCATATACACACAACAAAGCAATCTGCTATTGCAATGTATTGGCGAGGAAATTGCTGCGAGACTCTTTCCTTCAGCTTTGACTTCCTTTAAAGTTATTTTCCGGTTATTATGGCGGTAAGTCCCTTGCACAGTTTTGTATGGTTATAAAGTCACTTCATCCACAATAAAACGGTAAAGTCATTCATCTTACATTCGGAAATTTTAGACAGATTCTTCTTTTTTCAACCTTGGGTAACAATACACTGATTTGTTGCAACTAAATTTCTACAGTTGCCTCTCCAGTGAGCATGCAGGACAGCTTAAAGGAATAGTTGAACATTGTGAGAAAATACGCTTCCTTGCCAAGAGCCAAATGAGAATGGTAATCTGTATGCTAGACATGTGGCTTAGCTTAGCCCTAAGACTGAAACCTGAGGGGGATCTTACAGCCTGTTTCTGTCAAAAAATAGTAGAGTTGAATTAACTGCTGGTCTCTGCTGGCTATCAAATAGTCTGACACAAATGCTCAGGTCATATCGGACGGATCAGAGAAATTCTAAGCGTTGGTGTCATCAAGATTGTTGCACGTTCACACAGTTGGATGGATTAAAACACTTTGCACTGACAATGTAATACCATATCCATTCCTGTTTAATTCTCTTGTGCAACAGACTGATACGAGGCTTCCAATATTCACACGGTTTTCAGCTGCTTTATTATGAAGCGCCTTGTTAGATATATGAGAGCTTTCAGCAAAACGACAATGGCAATATGACATGAATAATGCATAACCCCCCTATAAAACAAAACATTTTAAACTTTATTTTAGATCTAACATGAATGTGTTAATTAGTGAATTTTAGGAGGTGCTGATGGGAGGATTTTGTCACCGTTGACAGAGCCATGCTAGCTGTTTCCCATTGTTTCTATTCCTCAAGCTAACTGGCTCTAAGCAGGAGCTTCATGTCTATCTTACAGACTATGAAAGTGGCATTGAGCTTCTCATCTAACTATCAGCATCAAACTATTCCTTTAAGGGTGAAGTGGTGATGAGCTACTAGCATATTGCTCACCGCAGTGCCATTTTCCTCCTTCTTGATGAGGGACAGCATGCTGGTGAGGATGCGAGCACACATGACCAGGTCTTTCTGCTCCTGCATGTGTGCCTGAAGGACCCGGAGAACCACTGGCAACAGGATGCACCGTGACTCTGCAACACACACACACACACACACACACTTGTCACACATCGAGTACATAATGATATATAAAGAGTAAACACAGAAAAAACACTGTAGGTCTTCTCAAATGACTGCACTGTAGGAGTGTACAACTGAACAACAATATGGAATAATAGCCAGTTTATACATGATGCAGTGCAAATACACAGTACAACAAATTATTGTCTGCATTTGGTGGATGAGTCTAGGTTTTTCAAATCTGTTTGTTTCCCTCTGTGCTGTTTACTTTTCCTGTATGTTCATAATCTGCATGCAAAGCTTTTTTGTATTTGAGTTATTTGCTCACAACTGTTTCCCTGTTGGGTTTTCAGCATGTTTACAAGCAAACAATTATGTATTCATATCAAAGTGTACATAAACTGTGCACATAGTACCAGGGTTAATGTAAAGCTGGCTTTCCACCGTCTTGGCAATGCACTGCAGTTTGACAGCCTCCAGGGGGCAGTCTGCGTGGATGGTGGTGGGCAGGCTGCCCAGCGTCTCCCTGACGAAGCCTGCCACCTCCCGAACTGTGAAGATCTTCAACAGCTCGCCATAAATTGCCGGGAATGTCCGCAGGAACACCGCCTAGGCACAACAAACGAGGTTGTGTACAATCATTTGAAAACTAAATCAAATGGACACTATGAGTCTGTGATCATCTAAATAATCTTTTTCCTCAAAGGCTGGATTCACTTTGCTCAGAGTTAACTGTCAAAAGCATTCATGCTGCAAATTAGAGTGAACAGAGCATTTCAAGATATGAATATGCATCTTTTATATAGTGTTTGTTCAATAATTTCAATACATTTTTCATTAAATCAGCATTACATGCTGTATATTAATCTTATAAGGGGTGATGTGGAGTTCCCCTGAAGCTCGACAGATAAAGATGGAAAGAAAAAAATGGTGCTCAGCAGGTTAGCGGCTTTGGATGAAAGGTGTTTATACAAGATTCTGTTAAGCTGAATAAGAAGAGGCAACCACAACACCCTACACTTTTATTAATGGAGAGATACCATTCACAATTGTGCTATGGATGACTGGTGAGGACTGATTTTGGTTAGAACTTTACTTTCAGCTAAAGCACTACAGCAGGAGGATTGCTGTCTGTCTGACACTGGAGAAATGAAGATTATTAAAATCTAGAGGTGTGTTAGCAAGTCTCTCACTTTTCCAGGGAAGTTTCACATGTGTTTGTTTCTGACAAAAGATCACTTCAGAGGGAGCGACAAGGACTTCTGTAGTATTGCTACTTGTTAAAGGATCCGTGGAAGAAGGCTACAGGTGCTAAATAATTCGTAAATGGCTTTCCTCTTCACGCCTACTTGCTTGTGCGTGTCGGCCAGTGTGTGTGCCCGCACGTGTCACAGATTGACTTGGATTAGTATTAGTTTAGTGAGCATCTCCACGCAGCTATTGTTGTGATGGGAGCACAGATTAGTCTGGATCAGAAGTCAGCCGAGGGATGAACTGGAGCCTTTCAGGCGACATGGAGGGGACATAACCAGAGGAGCTGAAATTATCACAAAGTGTGTGGAGGGTTTAAAATGAGACTGCTGGTTTTTCCAACTCTTTGTGTGTCAGTCTCTTGAGCAGGTTGTTACAACTGTTCTACTGAGCTTTAAAAAAGAACCTGAACCTATTTTTCCCTAACGCAGGAACAAAATGTGTTCAGGGTTCACATGGGTGAGTCAAACAAAGCAAGAAATGGAAAAAAAATATGAACACAATTTGAGAAATTAACACATATGGTTAGGCAGGCTGTGTCTGAGCTGCGAGCTGCAAGCTTAGGGCGACCTGGGATTTAATCAATTAAAAGAGAAGTGATCGGAAAAAAGAGGCAAATGAGAACACAAAGCAATAAGGAACAACACACTGGCAGAGCCACACACAGATCCCACAGAGGCAAGAACACACACAACCACACAAGCAGCTTTTCCCATTCCTGGTGTGTAATTAGGATTATCTTTGGCGTCTTTAGCGTATTTGTTTTGGTCTTGTTTCGAAATCAGTGAAGGCGGCTACACCGCTGAGCAGACCTCCCAGCGGAAAAGGAAACGCCAACACAGAAATTCTTACTCTGACTCCAGACCCCTTTGGCAGCGTGAAATTCAATTACAGGCAATTTCTCACCTATCACAACCGCATTAACAGGAGTCCTCGAGAAAGAAAACACAATGCGCTGCACGAGTACTGACAGGCACAGATTTACACATGCATGCACAGAGAGGCACACTTGTGATTGTGGGGGGAACAGAGGATTTTCGACGCACAAAGACAAAGAGACACACCTGCGTTTGTGCGACGGGACTCGTGCCTTTGTTCTCCTGCGACAGGAAGAAGCGGATGGACATGAAGAGCTCGTGGATGCAGACTCGGAACTCCTCCTCGTTCTGGCCCCCCGTGGCCAATGAGAAGAGCCGGCGAGACTGGATAATGTACTTGAAGATGTACTCGCTGGCCTGGAGGATTGAAAGAACAATCATCGTTTATCATCTGCGGTCGGTGATGGGGGGGGTTAAAGCCCCTCCAGTCACACTTCTCTTCCAGTGAAAACAGTTTAAGAATGATGTGATATTAAACTTTGTCCCTGAAATATTTTTAGATGAGTTTGGAATTTTATGACTTCATTTGTCCAAAAGCAAAAAGTAATCTACACTTTCTGTATTGTACACTGAAATGACAGAAAATCATTGTTAGAAATCATTTCTTCAGCAAAAATGCCAAATATTTCCTTTCTCTAGCTTCTCAAATGTGAGGATTTGCAGCCTTTGTTTAATTTTGTTGGAAATTAGAAAATTGTTAGAATATATTTCAGTAAGTGGCCAGTGGTCATAAAGAGTCTGCAGATATGACTTTGGGAGCTCGTGATGGGCATTTTTATGGTTTTCTTACATGTTAGAGACAATGAATTTGCTAATGAAGAACATCATAGTTCTTGCCCTAAGGCAGATTTTTTTTTTAACACTTCCAACCTCACAATGATCAAGATCATTAGGAAATGTATAACATAATTATACTGCTTCACACTTTTGATGTAAAATGAAACCTGTCAAAAGGAAAAACATCCATGAAAGATAATTGAGAGAAAACTCGACTCAGATTCCAAAAAGTCGGGATAGTGTGCACCACACAAATAAACAAAACGCAATTTCTTCATCCTTTTTGACTATACTCAATTGAAGGCAGCTTCAATTGAAGCTGCTTCATTGGTTTTTGTAAATATATGTATATTATATATTTAATAAATTATATCACTACATGGAACATTTTTACAAATGATTGCATTCTGATTATTTACATTTTACAACTTTTTTGGAATCTACGTATGTACAAGGTTTTTCAATTATTCATTATTTATTATATGACAGAGTAACATTTACGTCTGCTGCAGAACATATTCAGTGAATGAAAAATGAGGAAAGCGCGCGACAGAAGCCACAAATGTGCTTCTCTGACGTTGTATCTGCATGTGTCATTAGAATAATGTGATGTGGATCCCCAACACCAGAGGCAGTGCATTTCTGCTGATTAAAATTGCATGCTGGGTAATAGATTGAGGAGGGGAATAATGAATGTTGGTGTGATGTATTCACTGCTTACGGAGGGATAAATTAGCAGAAGTGACAGAGAGGGGAAGGAAGTCTGTTTGTTTGTTTGCATCTCTGGATGTGTCTGCTTTGACTCTGTGTGTGTGTGTGTGTCTTTGTTAGAGCAAACGTCTCACCTTGAGCACCTGCTGTATGTGATCCTGATGTTCTGCGTCAACAATGCGATCCACGTACCACTTCAGCACTTTGATCAGGTCCCTGGAGGACAAACACAGAATCATCACTCACCTCTGGCTGCATCGCACACAGCTTCTCTCGTTGCATTTAGCAAACACGGATGCGGCAGTGCAGTGTTTTCATATCGAACACGTCATCGTACAAAATTAATTTCAGAGGAGGTTTCGTGTCTCTTTTGCTAGTTTGCCATAAATACAGCTGGTTTGCGGCTGAGAGTAAAGACAAATTCAGTATTTAAGTTTTGACAAAGTTGAAGTTCAGAACAAAACAGGCAGATATTTTAAGAGGCATCCCTTTCACACTGCAGCAAGCTGATGACAAAATAAGGCAGGCAGTGATTAGTGAATGAGAGGATTTTTTTTCATTCTAATCAGGACTGGATGACATGTCGCTTCCCTGTTAATAACTAAAGATAGTTATAATGAGGGGAAAAGAGTGGTATGCAACCACAGTTTTTGTGTTAATTAATGAAGGTGTGAGTCTTTCAATGAAACAGTATCACAGGTGAAAGAGTCTAAAGCAGATGGATGCGGCAGCAGTTTCTGTGTGTGTGCATGTACAAATCAAAGAGAAGCAGAAGAAGAAGACAGCACCAGCACAGTATCCTAACAGGTACAGATAGTGTGAAGAAGACAGCAAGTGAGAACAGCAGGTTGTGAATATGTGTGTTAATATGTGTGTGAAGGTGTGTGTGTGTGTTTACATGTGATACATAAGAGAAGGAAACAAGGAGGTAGGAGGTGAGCACAATGTGAAATTTCATTTTTCATCAGCCAGGGGGCACTATAAGCATTTCGTTCACACGTCTGGTGAGCTGCCTCACAGTACTGACGCAGGCTGTCTGACTGCCTGCCCATGTGATACAGTCCGTCATTAGAATACAATACATGGGTAAGGCTGTGTTACTGTATCGTCAAGGCGCTGCTGTGGCCTTGAACAGCCACCTCTGGAGAAAAGTCACATACCTGTAGGACAAAGCTCCAGCAAAGTGGCTCTCAATGTAGGTGTCCATGACCGGTTTGAAGTGCTGAAATTTGCTGTCCTGGAGGAGGTTGATGATATGAACCTGGAAATAAAGAGAGAGGCAGAGACTGTAAACAATTGTTGCTGTACACAACCACAATATTTCACACAGTGTGACACACATAATATTTATTATGATTTATTTTTTTAATCAGTTTGTCCCATACAGGCTACCTGATGCTGAGTAACATATTCAAACAGGTTTTTACTGGGTTTGTTTTTTTTTTTTCCTTTCCATCAGATATTCAACACGTCTGCATAGTTTTCTAAACATTTTTCTAAAACTCCATGATATATTTGGTATCTGCAAAAAAAAAAAAACACTTATAATTACAAAGTTAAAAGAAAAGTAACAATCTACTAGAATCTACTAGACCTACAAGACTCGAGTTCAGCTAACCTAACACAATGTAAAATTGGAAGGTAATGTCGATTTGTCAACATGTGAGCGCACAAAAAAACATCATTTGAAGAGATGCTGTTTTGTCAACAAGCTAAGGACAAATAAGGAAATAAATAACAAGGCGAAATTGATAAGAGATACGAGGAAAAAAATAATTAAAACAGAACAAAAATAGATAAATATTAATAGACATTTAAAAATATAACAAACGCTAAGCTCATTTTGACAGCGACCACAGGAATTACTCCACGTTTCCCTCGAGTGCAGGCTGTTGTGAAATGAATTTATCCGACCACAGAAACCAAGTTCACTTGTCAGACTCGTCGGATTGATCCCAAAACCACAAAAAGGAAACCTGATGACTGCACCGGCTCGCTAGGCCTCCTCATCAATGATAAAGCCACGCTGAGAGGAGAGAGTGTGTTGGTGTCAGTGTGAGACTGATGGAGAGAGAGGCGGATCAATCGCTCGTTCGATCGACGCAATCCAGCAGAACCGGGGCGAGATTGGTTCAGCGCTGCATCACCAGATCTCCCTCTGACGGTCAGCTTGTGTCTCCGTTTTCAGACTCAAAACACGGTGAGATTGTGCTTGACATATGAAGGAAAAGGACGGAAAAGAAAGTACAAAAAGATCTCTGGAAAAATCACTGGACCGTTACAACAATTTACTCACCAGTGAATCAAACACCTTGAGCCCATATCTCTGAGAGCTTTCATCCAGAATACCAAAGAGAGTGTCCAAGGTGTCCTGTAGGAACTGAGGTCGGGAGCAAAACAAAAGGGGTGCTTGTATGAGTGAGCTGCGGTACAATCAAATCAAAAAACAATCAATACTACAAATGCCAGAAGAACGGGGAGCAATTCGATGGTGAGAATATGATCTCGGGCCTACTTTGACAATCTCAGAGCCATCGATCTCCTTCAGCTTAGAGAGGCTGTCGTTGATCCTTTCGGGGTGGGCTCGCCACTTCAACAGGTCCAGCATATCACCTGGAGCGCAGACAAAGAGAAGGGAGTGCAGAGAGATCATACAGCAAATGAAAGAGAAAAGGCAGTCAGGCAGTAACGAGGACAACAGATCAAAATGCATCTTGTGCTTGTTTGTAAAGGAACGCAGGATCACATCACAAAGCATCACCACACCCTTCAATGACAGCCTCCAAAAACTCCTCGGAATCCAAACAAATGATGACATTTTCAAGTGCAGCAGGATAGAGGAGATAAAAAGTCATTTTCCTGAGCCAGGGTCCCCAGACATACGCATGAATAAAACATAAGTCTCGAGAAGAAAGTCTTTTAGCTGTCGCTTTGGATTCCGTTCAACCTGAAGCGTGTCTATTTGCAACTTCATGTGTGAATTTCGCGCCTTGCGAGTGCATGTGTTTGCGTGCATGATTGAATTTGTTTTTCCCAGTCTGCCTTGAACATTTTGTCATGAGAATACTTCTATAATCAATTCCCCAACAATGACAAATGCATTCAGAAAATTAACTGCATGGTGCAAGTTAACTGTGCCTGTAGCTGTTATGATTATATATTCCACCATCTACTAAATGAGTTTGAAAAAAGGATTCATCATTTGCTGTTGTTATGTTTTTCAGTCTAAAAATAGTTTTGCCTGGTCACATGGTGACAGTGTCTGGTGAAGTCTGGAATGCATCATTGCTGGACAGTTCACATTTTCATAATTGGTGCTATTGTTTACAGTACAAATGAGGGCAAACATAGCGACAGGCTCTTCCTGCTGAAATAAGACTACAAATCCCACTCTGCAAGCAGATTTCTGAAGGATTTATTAGCTCATTAGTGCAAACTGGAAGCTATTCCCCTCACCTTCCATATTCACAGGGTTTGTTGTTTTCTGCCCCCCCACACTTGAATGGTTTGGATAGAAATTTAACTTTCTCTCTTGCACACAACTTGTGCCTCCCTCCATCTTTTTCCTTTAAACTTATGGCATTTAACCTCTTAACCTCTTATGACGTGTTGATTGCTATCTTTGGCAGTAACAGCTTTATCTTCTACTCACTGAGCTGCACAGAAGTACAACCTCAATTTAAACAGTTCGAGGATACCAGCCAAACAAAAGAAAAAATGAAAAAAAGCCACCAGGCAAGTGGCCAAAATGTCAATCAATGCGTCTGAGTTTACCGTTCTGTGTGAGCTTGGTGGAGCAGAGAAAGCTGGTGATCCAGAAAGACTCTTTGGTGCCTTTCAGGGTCTGGTTGTTGGATGGAAGGTTGGCCTTGGAGAATGGCAGCTTCAGGTATCGCGAACAGTCTGCCAAGCTGGAATTCTCTTCACACTGGGGACAAAAAAGAAAGAGAATAAAGAAAAGAAAAGCACACAATTTGTGGATTGGCACAGGACATTCACAGGTAACGAGCTGAAGAATGTGATAGCTCGGCTGCATTCACTGTTTTAATTCCAGTTCGTCAAAACATTTCATCAGCTCCGGGCCATATAAGCCTCAACTGAGACCTGTAAATTTTTTGCACATAATCAATCACAGATTGTAGCATTTTTGGGATTTCATGCGTAGCCTTAATGTACAGCTGAGGCTGCCTGAGCTCAGAAGCTACCACAAAGTTTGGACTGACTCTACTGTGTCTATTTTGGGTCTGAGCAGAAACTAGGCCATGCCAGCTTCATTGAGCTTTTCAGCAACTTCCAACTGGCATCGGAGTGGGCCTTTTCCCCTCTCAATGGTGGGAACACTCACAAAGCTACCAGAACTGTCCTCTAAAACCGGCAGGCTCGGGTTAGAGTGGTCTGGTGGGACTAAATCTGGCCACTTGGTAGAGAAAGAAGACAATGACAGGAGGAGTTTTTATTTTTAAGTATTATGCAGACTAACAGCAAAATAAATAATCAGACTTTTGGGCCCTGTACTGCTCTGCTTCCAATAAAATGTATGAATGCGCTCAATGCTTTTCTGTCCTCTGCAAAAGCCAGAGGTTTCTGCACACACCCTGCGCCTGCAGCTGAGGGAAAGCTTGTAGTCTGCAATTATTCTGAATTACACCCAAGACGGTCTTGCAGTAGCTTTTAAAACTGGGGGTGCTGGCCATTTTATTTGCTTTAGTCTTTTGATGTGTCAAAAACCAAACTGTGTGAAAAGATGGGTCTCTTAAGGACTGTAAAACACAGAAAAATGGACACAGAGGCCAAAAATACAGAGACACAATAGACTCGATGACTGAGCGCAAACTGTCTCTTACACAAAACACACATACATTAAACGCTCCCTCGCAGTTAAATTCAACCCCACAGCTTGACAGTGTTACATAAGTGGATGTTACTCATCGGCCCATCAGCGCATAATGGAGCGATGTGAGCTGTTTGTTAGCCAGTGGCAGCGTGATAACAGAGTGAACGTGTTTAGCCGTTCAGAGCGAATGATTCACATAATCATATACAGCATGCAATCCCGTCCGTCTGACGTAGCCTTGGTGACACCTGTGCAAAGTCAAACAGTCAGTAGGTTCATTTAAGAGAATCACTAAACCTCAATTTACCAATAAACAAAATGTTCTGTCCACTGAAATCTTTGGTTTTGAAACTGCATTTTTAAATTCCACATCATGTGCCATGCAAGGACTTCAGAGTGAACATGACAGCACACTGGTAGGCGGCTGTAACTTGAATTATCATATGAATCAGATCGCTTCCCTGTTTTCGAGATGAAAACACTTCAACTGAAATAAGGAGAAAAGCATCACAACCAATTGATTCAAAATAAGGCTCGATATTGGATGAAATTCCACATTAGGATGAATATTATGTACTGTACATGTGCCAAAATAAATAGATAAATAAATAAAATAAATCCCGCAAGGCACACAGTCAATTCGATTCTATGCTGTTCAGTCAAAGTCTCTGTGCTGAGTGTTTGCGGTTATTACCTTATGAATAATGAGCTCATGGGTGCCATCTGGCAGAGTCCTGCCATCCTCCTGCATCAGAGGAACAAAGGAGTAGCCAAACAGTTTCTTCTCTCCCTTGTCTTTAGCTGTCAAACAACAACACATGGACATGGCAATGAGTCCAAAATACACCAGCACAGGCTGTGAGAAAATAAACCAAAAGCTCATATTATGAAACCAGTTATGCAATGCAAAATGATAAGCTGAACTAAGATGTCTGATATTCAGCCTTCAGTGCATTTACTCTGCTTATAATATAAACCTGAAGTTGAAAAGCAATGCTGACACAACACATTATTACAAAGAGAGAAAGAAATGTTACAGTACACCAGCAAAAGGACCAGAAGAAAATGTGGATGCAGACAGTTCGGGTTTTCAAAAGACTCTCATATGCATTCAACAAGTTTGTACTGATGCGATCGATGCATTTTTGCTAGAGAAACACTAAATCCAAATGTACAGGTGTTCCTCTACAGGAGGACATGGTAACCTTTGACCACACCCAGCACCAATCACCGCTGGGCGCGGTCAGCAACTGCACACAAAAGGTTTCAGGGTGTGTACACACAATCCCAACTGCTGACACCAAGCAAAGAACATGTTTACCAAAAAAGTTTATCACAGCACTCTTTTGGTGCTGTTATAAAACTCTTGGAGGGCCTGATTGAAGGGGGCTGCAGCGCTTTTAAGAAGCTTTTTGAAAGCTCTGGGCATAATTTGCATTGTGAACACATGTAATCTGATTTATCTGCTGCCTTGGCAATAAAAGTGCTAATGTGTGCACAGCGGGAAGTGAGAAGTGTGTGTCTGTCTGTTAGCGTGTGTGTTCATTCTCCCAGGAGAAACACAAGCTGTATTAAACTTGGTACTGCATCATGGCCATTTTATTTCTCACTTGCTTTGCCGTGATTACGTTTTTTTGTACACCAGGAAAGTTATTGCTTACAAGACTCAGAAACCGTAAATGTTTGAATTTTGTTCTTTCAGACAGGTTTTCCTAACCTATAAGCCCCTCATACCTCCGGGTGCTTGGAGATTATGAAAGATTAAGTGGTACTGGGTGAAACCAGGGCTTAGCTGAGCTCGGCACAGGTGGAGATTGATGTATGCTATATCTTGAAACCACTCTACCAAAGACACTATGCTATTTCAGCAGAACTGAACAGTTATGGGGGCTTGTTAGGAGCTCAGGGTTTTGAAGGAACGACTTTTCTATGTGGTCTATTTAAGAGTTGAGAGAAAACTGCTCCTACAGCGGCAAAAGTGTTACTAATAAAGTTCTCGTTCTACTGCAAATTGTTTCAATTGTCTGAAATATTCAAGAAACAATCAGCTATAATAAAACAAAGTACTGCGCTGCTGCCCCTGACGGATCCTTACATTCCCCTTTAGCACCATTTAGGAAGAAAACTGGACTCCCTGCAAACAAATTAACAATTACCGCTGCTGCATAATGAGTGCAAAAACAAGATAGCATTTAAAAGCATATTCATAAAAATGAGCTTTCTGTTTTGCATTAATTGAAAATGAGAGTGTCTGCTAATCATATTTTTCCAGGCAGGTTGTTTCCAAGTTTTGAGAGCCCTAATAGCATGTCTAATATGGTCTCCTCAGTTTGGTGTCACCACAGGCTTAAATTGGGCTCTTAATAGGCAGCCCTTGGGTAGCAATGCTAGCACTGCCGGCAGTAATAAGGCAACTATATCTACGGCACACAGACACACAGCCTCCCAGTCTGGCTGCAAAAGGCATAATAATATCAACTTGTTATGAGAGAGGAGACTCGACCTTCTCCCTGCAGCCTGGTGAGAGAGGGGGAGCGAGAGTGAGAGCAATATTTTGGTCCTAATTAAAGTTTTGTCTCATTAGGAATGAGAAGTTGGACAAAGTGGTGTTACGAAAATGCTTTAACAAAAAACGGTTGAGCCTCTTCTCCCTTCAAAACAACACCTCTTTACCTCCAAAAGAAGTGCCTGGAAAAAAAAAAGGGGGGGGTTCACAAGATTGTAGATAAATAAACATTATCCACAATCCTGCTCCCACTTACTGGAGCAATGTCGGAACTCAAAGCGGACGTGCGACCCCCGAAACATGTCGACCGGGATGGGCAGCTTGATCTGCTCCGACCAACGGGGGCTGTTGTTGTGGTACAGCACCAAGGAATGGTACTCATCCGCACCTGGTTCACCAGAGCCGGCAGCCACATGACTCTGAAAGACAGAGCAGAGAGGAAGAATGACCAAAAGAACAGGAAGTGAAGAAAGGACGTAAGAGGCCTCACACGGGGATGACGTAAGGTGCAGATTTAAAGGACACAGTGGATTAATGAGTCAGACGTGAAAAGTTAGAAACCTATTGGGAACCGCACACGCTGAGTAAAACGCCATTAAAGTGAGATCGACACGGTTTACATGCAAGTGTTGATGTGTGTTAGAGGGTTGCGTGTCATGCCGCGGTAGTGGCAGAAGGGCTATGTTTGAGTCTATTTTCTGTTCAAGCGCAGGAAGCCACAGAGGCAGACTGTCACAGTGCTGCACCAAAAATGGGCAACACACTGGAGAGACACTTAGCTCTCATCTGGGTCAGCGATATTTAAATGAAGAGTTTTGCTCCAAAATAAGACTCTCACTACTAAGAAAAAAACTAAGGGCACAAATAAGGCATTATGGATCCTTAAAGTGTTTTGTTCTGACAAATGACACATTATCCCAAAAAATTTAGGGTTCCTGCAAAATGGGGACAAAACAACTGTGATACACAATTTCTAGATGAGAAAAAAAATGCGCTCATACCTTGAGGATTTGTCCGTCGACATCCAGCACATAGACGGTGATCTCTACATTCCTGGCTACGCTCTTCCCGCCTTTCTCAAACTCGCCTCTCTCCAGTGTGATGTAAAGGTCATTTCTCATCTCTCCTGCAGGAACAGGAAGGTAAAAGAGGCAACAAAGCATTGATTATGCATATGAGCAAGCATTATTAATGACCTCTCAACGACTGGACGACAGTTCTTAGTGTAATGCTTCACTGCAGGGGCGGACAGCTTATACATTAGTAGCATTTAATGACATATTTTCTGCTGACTGGAAATCTTAGATGAGCTATCACCTCTGACCACCAGAGAACACAAGATTTAATTTCTGCTGTAGCCTGTATCCATTTTCTTATACATCATCTTATCATTTGTTTTCTCAAGTCAAAACAAAAAAGGGCTTACTTAGAACATTTGCATGTCATTTTCAAGGCAGGGTGATAAAGGACAGGTAAAGTTAGAGGGAGGAAATGCATTGAATCTAAGAATGTATTTAAAAACAAACCTTAAACAACCAAATTTCTGCTTTTTAGTGGTCTGAAGTTGAGTGAAGGCCTCATGCAGTAATATAGATTTTTTGTGGTTCTTGTCCTGTTAAACATTTCCTGACCACTCAGATTCACTTAGCAACAGTCGTGGTTGTGGGTCCATAACCCCCAGGGTGGAAAACCCTGACTTCGAGTTACATTAGTGTTGCTTTGCATTTCTGTTCATGACTTTTAGAAGAGCAAAGACCACACACTGGACACAGACTGGCAGGCCTGGCCTTATAATGGCCTTATAATGAGTTTAAGTTTACCTGTGTGTGTGTGTGTGCCTTACCTGATAAACACACACACACACACACACACACACACAGAGACAAACACCTGAGCAGGTACTAAGTGCTATTATTATACTATTTTAACACAAGATTTTAGTTAACATCGCAGACTGTCTTCATGCTTTCATGCAGATGTTAAGTTCATATCTTGCCCATATATAAGAATGTATAAGAAGATAACATAAAACAGAGCGTCCACAATAAAGAAGAACAGACTGAGAAGGAATGCATGATGTGGATTTTTTTCAGCTAATACTCAATAATGACCTGCTTATACCAATAAGATAACCAATAATTTCACATTTTTGCATTTAAAAGTTCATAACTTGCAGTTTATACACTCTTGAGCATATGAAGGGCTAAGATGCAGTAAGAAAAGATGGATGATTTAACATTCCAGAGCTCTAATAACATCTGTTGAGTTAAAACTCGTAGACCACCCAGGTGCAGGAGTCTGATGGTGTGAGTTCAACACTTCTCTTCATCAGCTCCTTCAGCAACTTCAACAGTGCACATTGCCACCTACTGTATCAGCATGTGTGGATACTGCAAGTTTTAAGTCAATGAAAGCAGTTTTGTTTGGTATTACCAGCTCTAATTACCAGCAATAAGTTCACCAACACTGATAAATAACTTTGCCAGATAGCGAGGTCACAGAGTCCGGTAGCCCCAGCACCTCAATCGGGATCCCACAACGAGACCAAACAACCACTCACAAATATGCATCCTTAAAAGGAATAAAATGTAGTCAGACATCGCCCTGCACCTGCATTTTATAGTAATTGGGTGTAAACAATGAACCGAGTGTCTGGGATTCACAAAAACAAGAATCAGCCTTTTCTGCCATCTGCCAAAGGACTAAAGTGCAAATAATCCCAGGAAGTAATATTCTACATCTTTTTTTGTTATAACTGCAGGTGAATGTACAACGACTGGCTCAAGCGCACATTTATTTCCTTCTGCAGGAAATGGTGCAAAGTGCTCTGTGTAAGAAAGAGGACAGGACTGCTTCCTCTGCAGCCGAGCTGTGGGCAGACACATTGTTAAATAGGTTCCCTATATAAATTCTGTGAGTGTTTCTGTGTCTGTGTGTGTGAGTGTGTGTGTTCTCATAATATCTCTATCTCTAGGGTCAACATTGATTTTCTGCTTTTAACAACAGTAACCATGGCAACACGAGGCACTACACACCCATACTGTACACTCACTTCACACACACACACACACACACACACACACACACACACACAGTTTCTTAATGTACAACAGGAAAAGGGGAAGTGGAGCGGGTGGGGGCTTGAGCAGCTGAAGAAAGAAAATAAGGAGAAGGAGAAGGAGAAGGAGAGAGAGAGAGAGAGAGAGAGAGAGAGAGAGAGAGAGAGATACAGTCAGATACAAACCCAGAAAAGAAAGACAGAAAAAAAGAGGGAGAGACGGTTTTCGAAGCCCAAGGGCAGACTTACACAGGCAGAGAGGGTGAGAGCACTCAGAGTTAAGGGTTTGTAGTCAGACAGAGACAAAGAAAGAGACAGCGAACATAAATCTGTGTTAGTGAGGCGCTGGGGGACCCACAGTCTGTGGTTCCTCCTTATCTGTGTGACCAGACAGCACACCTCACTTATTTAAAAGAACAGCTCTTCTGTGGATTAAAAAAAAAGAAAAAGTCCGCTAACAACCAGCTCCCATACATGAAGGAACAAAGAGTCAGAAAGCGAACTCAAACAGAACCTTCCCCTCCGGAGCCTTGTCCTATATGTAAATGTGATCATGTATGTTTTGCCGTCCCTTGTTTCATCCCACATTCAAGTGGTTGCATATTTGTTACCACGGCAACAAGACCCCTTACAGATAAGCCTGAGGGTCTCTGCAGCGGTCTGTATCAAGCAACTATCTAACTGATGCCCTATCTACCTGAGAAAGCCTCAATATTTCATCTTTCAGAGGGCACCCTGAGGTGGAATTCAAACATCGGTCTCATACAGTAGGGAGGGTTATCATGTGTTACCAAGGCTCCTACAGTTGGTAATATATGGCAGCTCGATGTGTACAATACAAACGCTAGAAAAGTTTACAGCCTTGAAAGGTGAAGAAATCAATGTCTTTTTACTCATACTGACTGATACCACACAAAGTCTGAGTTAATGACCGCATCTTTACAACTGCTGCCTGATGGCTATACTCATCTCATGCATAGAAAATTACATGTTTACTGTCTTCAATAACAGGTTATGGGGAATAAACAGCTGCAGGAGTAGCTAAGTGCAGTTAAAATCTTGCAGTTAGGGACCTCCTCTGTGGAGCTAACATGTTATTAACCCGGTGAAAGGTAGGATAGGCGGATTTTAAAAAAACTAATACTTTGATGGATGCTGAAGTGAATTTTGTTGTCGGCTCAGAAATGACCACTATTGCGAACAAACGTAACTTCACCAGAAAAGGTGAATATGTCAGTGCATTGCTGGTAGCCAAGTGATCTCTGGGATGTGTAGTGGGAAAAAAAACGGTAGAAAGGATAGCTTAGCATTAAACATGTCGGCCAAGTAAAAACTGAATATCAACCAGCTCTTACCAGTAGCAGCAATGATATCTTCCTTAAATGGATGAATTTCCTGTTTAACCAGGACCTTAGAGCATAAGACACTATGGGACCCACCTAACCAACGGGGTATCAGTTAGGATCTGATACAGCAGGTAGAGGAGCAGGATTGCTCAGATAATTTAAGACTAGTGGGACAATTGTACTACTAATGTTACTAGTCCGCCGCTTAAGTTAATCTGTTTTCCAAGAAGAAACTGTTTTATGCAGCTAGGGGCCATAAACATAAAACATAGGCTTGATATTGTATTCTAGAGAACACAATAAAGTCTAAAAGCTCGCTAGAAAGTTAGTTGCTTAAATTAGTTGTGTGCAAGAGTTAAATGAGAAATTGAGTGTGTTGAGCAACGGGAAAGATGGCTGATATCCACAACGATGAGCAAGGATCAACAACGGTGACGTTGTCACAAAACATATTGACAGGCGGCTGGTTTGTGGTGTCCTACCTGGCATGATGACGTCAGAGAAGCCCAGTTTCCTGGTGATGGACACGCCGCGAGCGAAGAGGACCATGTACTCTCGTCTCAGCTGCTCTATGTCCCCGTGGAGGAGCTGGAGAGCCACTGCTAGACCTACCAAAAACAAAGCAAATAACAAAATCAAAATCTGAAATATCATGTATTAGTCACAACATTGCCTCGATTTTTCTTCCCTTATTCTTAACCACAGCCACTCAATAATACACTCTATCTCTCAATGTCTATAATAATCCTATTCCCAACACTGTAAACAAACTTGTTCTGGTGAGCTCAGAAAAAGTATTCACAAGGGCATATTTTCAGTTTTATTGCAGCCGTATGGATTTGTGAAGCAGACAACTACAGTTATACCTGCCAACAGCAACATTTGTGTGTGTGAGGAGCAAGCATACACTCCCACATACATAAACAAAATGCAAACAGCCTGTGAGTCATCCCCAGCACTTTTTTATTAACAGGAAATCTTACGTGAAGGTTGTCGTCTTAAATCAATATCCTTATGCAATAACTCCAAATGTCAGCGCAGCTAAATTAAAGCGCAGACTTGTATTTACAGCTCAAAATGCATCTCCTTGGCGTCGCTGTGAGAGTGCCTGGCTGCGCTCATGACGAGCAGAGGCAGATACACAAACAGCTTAACTGCAAGGGAGTGTGTAAGAGACAAGACAAGGATGATGATGATTATCATTATTGTTATTATTGTGGATGATTTCAGGAAAGTTGTGAGGCAGTGGAGAAATGGTTCATTAGCTGTGAGAGGTCTCAGTCATAGAGAGTCAACAAAATGACATGACTTCTTTGTGAACCTGCCAGCAACATGCCAAAATATCCCACAGTGTGAAGACTGACGACAGTAAAAGACAGTGAAGTTGAGGAAGGCTTGCTGCCAAACTGTGTATCAGATATAAAGGTTGCAATGCCTTCATTTTGAGCCTTTTCAGAATGACTATTTTACGGCCAAAAAATTCCAACCGAAGCGCCATAATTCTGAAGATCTGAAGATGGTTTTCAGCTCATTTTTATAGTTACTGCTCAGTTACATGTCTTCAAAAAGTGAGATACTGGCATTAACTGATATGTGAGGACGTGGCCTATTAATTTGACAAAACATACACAAAGAGGGCCTGAAGGGCGAGAAAGACACGACAAAACATTTCATCTGGTCAAAAACATTCTGACGTAACACACACAGTCCATCAAAGAGTGTGTTCACCCTGGCACAAAGGCCGTGGTGGGAAATGGCAGGAAAGTCCCATTAGATCCAGGGGAGATTTTTTTTTTTTTCCACCCAAGCCCAATCTGCCTGCCCCTTAATGTGGATCAAGCCTTTGGCACTTACACACACACAGACAGGCTCTAAAAGCTACTGCAGGGCTACAATTAGGCAAACTAGCTTCATTACTATTCTGCCCGGTAGCTGCCGCTGACAAAAACACCCTCAACCTCTGTTGCCCTCAGCCCACCCGGCCTGCCTCTTCACAAGCTCAACAAAACAAGATGAAAATAAAAACTCAGAAAACAAAACAGTGGCGTTGTCGCGGCCTCTCCTGTCACTACCCACGCTCGCATGGAGGTGGGAGATGAATTATCTACCTGACCTGACTCACGCAGGGCCAGATTCTTATGAAATCTCTTTTATGGATTGGTGGTCTACATGTAAACAAAATCATTGTCTCCTCTAATCAACCCCCTCTGTCGTCTTTCAAATTCTATTACCCCAAAAAGCCCCTGTGACCCTGAAACACACAGGTGAAGAAAAATGAGGTAGTCATTAGGCTACAATTGAACAAAATAACTGTCTCCCCACATGGACTGTCTCTCTGCCTCTTTATTACCCAAACAGCCCGGTGTTCTTTATACATTAAAGGCAGTGTATTCATCTCTCCCCTGCTAATTTCCTGCTAATAAGAGCCTCCTGGCACGCTGCCAGGTCTGTTTAAAAGGAGAACAGCACAGCAAGGCAACATCGGACACACACCAGGATGCACACAAAGATAGCATAGTGCACACATATATAAACATACACACACAAATGCACATTATCACACTTGGCTGCACCCTCGTTTTAATTGCCCTCCTGACACTAAGTGTAATAAATCGTGGTCCTTAAATTATGCATGATGTTCCATAACTCCTGCGCGGACGTTTTTACAGGAAGAGAGGAGACAGTGACCTGTTTGCTAAAGATGAAATATTCTCTCCAGTTTGCACATTTGTTGTCAAGGCTGGACAAGCAACTCAAGTGTTATCTATTCTGTAATGTCGCTCCACAGCAGAATAATTTCCCTTTGGGAGGAATTGACTTTTCAGATGAAGGTGCACACAGCAAAATATGCTGTGCATAGCTGTTGTGAATATAGAGCGAGCAGGGAACAGTTAAGGTATAGGACTTTAAAGAAGAGGCAATCTGAGATGTTGCATTGCACGTGTGTGTGTGTGAGAGAGAGAGAGAGAGAGAGAGGGAGGGAGAGAGGGAGAGAGAGAGAGAGAGAGAGAGACGTGTAATAAAAGATACAGAAGAAGTTGAAAAAGAGGCAATATGAGCAGGGTCCTTGCAAAGTCAAACTGTCAAAGCGAATAAAATTATAATGAATTAATCTGGTCCGGACGGATGAACGGAGCTCATAATCCACAAATGAAACATAATGTTCATGCTCAATATCTTAAAAAAATGAAATGATTACCTCTGCTTTTGTGATTAAAGCATTCTTTTTTGTAAGATCAATGTCAAATTCAGTTAAATGGTGGAAATTAATTTTGGAACAAACTGGTTCGAATTACGCCTGCTGCCGTATTGTGACAAAAGACCCAAAGCGCTCGTCTCTCGTACACTTTGAAAGGGAAAGCACCGAGGCAAATGAGGCGTTCAGTTGGATCAGTGTCTTTAGCCGACAGCCACTCAATACCTTATATCCAAGTGTTTGTGATAAAGTACGTGCAGCAGCCAAGGATGGGAACAACTCTTTGAAATAATTCACGTACATGTGTTTATGATGTATGTGCCAAATCAAAGCCTGGAGCGAGCGCTTAAATGCTGAGAACATACAGTGAACTAACATGCCGTCTATCTGTAATGTTGCTTACCAAATCAGTGTAATAAATAGTTTCTAACCGCAGAGTTGCTTATCCTAAAGCTCGATTTCGCTGTCATCCGTCAAACACTAACTGAGTAAGCCACATGTCTGCACCGTCATCTGCCAAATGTGTGGAAGTTTAACATCAACAGCGCACTATCTGTATGCTCTATCTGTAATTAAATCTGACAGCACGTGTGCAGCTGTGTGTTATCTGATAATACAGCCAGTCCACAGTTTCAGCAGCAAATAAAGCTGATAGAAGAAGTTGATTAAGGTTTTTATGCAAGATAAGAAAATGGCAAAGTAAGTGGTTGCGTAATATTGCTATTAGCTTATTCAGAAAGGAATTTTGACTTTTGTTGCGCTTATCAGTTCAGCTATGCAAAGGCCCATCCCTCTCCATCTATTCCACAGTACAACCGTCACATTGGAACATCAGCTGGATGGTGCGGTTTTGTTATGAAACCTACGTAATGCGAAGATGTTGCTTGGATAATGTGGGCTTTGCTAGATGGCCTTGTGTCATTCAGTTTAATTCCCACAATCCTTCATGCTGATTCAAGATCGTTCATGATAATTTCAAACCCCTGAGTTGTGTGACTCGTCCTCAAGTAATTATTGTCTTCTGAGGGAAGGCGGAAGGAGGAGCTGAGTCAGTGGATCAGCCTCACAGATCGTTGACACTCCTATAATCTCGTCTCTCGTTCCTCCGGTTTGTGTGCTGATCGTCCTCAAGCAATTACAAACCTTTCCTGTGCAGCAGGCCATGGTTTTTCTCTAATAATACATACGAGGGACGTTAAAAGACAATAAACTCTTATAACACGCATAATGAATATTTTCATTATGAAAATAACAGCCTGTGGTCAGATTGCAGCTAAATTTCACAAAGAATTTTATGTAAATCAGCTTTAAGACAAACTTCTGATGAACTGCTGCTGATTGCTTACTGTTGTTTGGACATTTGCCCCTTGATGCAAACAGCTGCAAACTAGCCGGTGCTGTATAATTCATGATTCTCTCCTCTCGCTTCATACTTTGTGTTATACTTTCAAGTTTGCTTGACTGTGGACTATATTTTAAAGTTGTAATCAGAAGGCCTTCCTGAGCTATTATTTTGTGTACATTAGAATGTTGGAAATGTTCCTCTAACAGCTGCATCTGACATGGTCTTGACATGATTTATTGCGTAAGCGACAGAAAAAGAAAATTTGGATCTCCAACCTCTAGAAAATTTCTTTGACGTTTGAAGAACTGAATGTTCTGATTCTCCACCGACTTGTTGCCATGGGAAACTGCTGATGCTGTTGTTCAGCATGATGCGAACGAAGCTATTTATAAAAATCATCTGAATACATTTCCAACAGCAGGCGTCCTTTAGACACAACCATAAATAAGACAAAAAAACTGATCTGCTCAGCTAAAGAGGAACCTCATTCGCACATAAATGTTCAGGCTGACAAAAGACTGATGATGCAACTGAGCTGCTAAGTTCATCACAGTGCACAACGAAGACTGTGAAATAAATAAGCCTGATTGTCATCAGAATACTGAATTAACAGTTTCAAAATTTAAAAACATAAAACAAAACAAGAAAAAATCCGCCCCAAATCAAGCACACCACTAAATAAGAAAACTTGCAGCATCACTAAACCTCCTTGTGAAAGATCTCAAACCAAGATGTGTACACGTGAGAAAACAAATGTATTTAAATTGATGTCGTTTTTACCGGTGTTGGATCCTGACAGGTTGTATCTGGAGTTTGCCTTTTTGATGATGTTCTCATGAATCTGGTACCACTCATTTTCAGTGTTACACCTGAGACAGAAAGATGAGAGTGTGTGTCAAAGATTGTCCAAAAAAAATTCCATTTCTTTACTGATTTCATATTTAAAGGAGCACTCCAAAAGTGCTTGAATAAAGCAGGGGAACTCACAAGGATAGATTAAAGTTAATGCAGCAGAGAGATTATGAAATACATGGATCAAATTCCCAAAGGCTTGACACGGCTCCTCCAAAACTAAAGAATACAATTAATTTCACATTCTAAATAGTGAAATCCATATTGAATGTCAAGTGACCTTTACTATTTTTGTGTAAAATTGGTGCAAAAGTAGTCGTTTTCAGTCTTAAGTCTTACATGACTCACAGTTGCAAAGTCAAGACCGACTGTCAGCTTTGAATGTTTGTCAGGTCAAGTAAAACCAAATTCTTACAGGTTGTCCAGTGACGTCTTGTCTGTAATTCTGAAAACATTCAACCCAGAACTTCAATGCTAATCCACTAAAACCTGTCTGGTATCGATGCAGGTATAGACAAAGTGGTTGTATTTTCTTCTGAGCTCAGTGTATTCGGCCAGTCGGCCTGATCCAGTTGGAATTTAGGTCAGATTACTGTGTCAGTGGTAGCCTTTTCTTTCCCTCAGGACATCATGCAGACTAGGTTGGACCACAAAGTCCTTTCACTGCCACTGATGGTGAACAAAAAAGCACCAAGGGCCTCAAGTACAACAGGAAAAGGTGCATTTTGTTGTGAAATGTCTATTATTTCCGTTGGACTACCAGCTATTACGATGACTTGAGCTGAATTTCATTGTAGCTTCACTTGGTTTCTGAAGCCCACGTTTATATTTCAAGATGTGTGAGCTCCGTATTTGGGATAAAAACGTTTTATCATTATTTTTTTAAACATTTCAGATACTATCACACTTCAATTCTTGTACAAACCAAACAAACAAGACATAAAGTGTTAATTAGTGATCTTTAGAGATGCTGGTAGGCAGGAAAGCAAATTAACCAATTTTTTTGAACTGCTCCTTGAAGTATAACATGGTGCAATATCTGAAACACTTAAATACTGGATGTTTACGGTGACTTACGCATAAACTTTGAGCAGGTGGTCGTCCTTGGAGTCAGCAGTGAGGAGATCGGCGATGCTGACGACAGCACAGCCAAAAGGCCGTCTGTACTGCACGCTACACAGATTCTTCTTCTCACCTGCTCCCATTCTCCCTGCACACACACACACACACACACACACAAAAAGCGGCATCCATCCATGAAATCCCAAGATTGAAAAAGACACATAGTGTTCAGTAAAATAAAAATGCAGCATCGTAACTCCCACCTATTCTTATGATGTGTACAACAATGTAGACATCTTTTCGTAGGTCGCTGCTTCCCAAATCCTGACAAGACAAGAAAGCATACTTTAGCATCAGGTTAAATCATTGTGAACAAGCTACAGAGCACTTAACTTTTAGTTTTCTGGGAATTGGGACATGACTTAAGTTAGCTTTACACAGCTTTTAATTGCTCCCAATCAGTCTTTGTAAATGCAAAGTCATGTTCGCTACTCACCACAAATAGGGTGCATTGTCTTTCTGTCTTCTCTGGTGACTTGGGCAACCCGCTCTTATTCAGCCTGACAAAGAACCTTTCACTGTACAAGAGGAGGGGACAGAAGGAAGGGACGCACATTGAGATGAATGGGGTCAGGACTGATGGCTGTGTGTCATTGTAAACAACTGCATCCAAGCCACTGCTTACAAGAACAGAATAAAGATTAGAAACAACGTCAAAAATGTCAAGCGCTGAACATAGGGCACCAGAGAGAACGCTTCAAAGTTCGAGCTTCAAACTAAAGCTGTCTGAAAGAGAATGCGAGACAGGAGAAAGACGGGCAGAGAGGAAGCAGCGACAGATGGATAGAGGGAGAAAAAAAACATATACAAAGCTTGAATTACCAAACCAAATCCCCAACACAGAATGTCTGCAACATATCTGACAACAAGAACATCCGCACGTGGCTCCTCTGCGGCTGACTAAAATATTCAGCGTGTTGTTTCTCTCTGACATGTTCTGGCCCAGATACTCTACTGTCAGCATAAATGGCGACGGGTTACAACAAAAACAAACCAACTCAGCCTTATAACTGCCAAGCTGGTTTTCATGACTCTTCTGCTTGTGGCAGGGCTTGAGTGAGACCTTTACTAGCAAGGTGAATACAGAGATAAAATGAGAAGATTAATCTGCCAAATGCTGGTAAGGTCAAAGATATACTAGGTGGACAAAGGTATTGGGACCCATCTCTGTATTGTTGAATTAAGTTCAGCGGTATGGGGCTGTTTTTCAGGGGTCTGGGCTCGGTTCCTTACATCCAGTGAAGGGAAAGCTTGATGCTTCAGCATGCCAAGACATTTTGGACAATGCTATGCTTCCAACTTTGTGGCAACAGTTTGGGGAAGGCCCTTTTCTATTCCAGCCTGATTGTGCCCCAGGGCCTTTGTGCCAGGGTGAACACACTCTTTGATGGACTGTGTGTGTTACGTAAGAATGTTTTTGACCAGATGAAATGTTTTGTTGTGTCTTTCTCGTCCTTCAGGCCTTCTTTGTGTATGTTTTGTCAATTTAATAGGCCACGTCCTCACATTAATGCCAGTATCTCACCTTTTCTATTCCAGCATGACTGTCCTCCAGTACACAAAGCAAAGTCCATAAAGACAATGCTGGATGAGTTTGGTGTGTGAGAACTTGACTGGTCCACACTGAGCCCTGACCATAACTCCATCCAGCACCTTTGGGATGAACTGGAACGGAGACTGTGAGCCAGGCCTTTTGGTCCAACATCAGTGATTGACCTCACAAAAAATGGGCAAAAAAATCCCACAGAAAACTGAGTGGAACAGAAGAGTGGAAGCTGTATAGCTGCGAAGCTGTCTATGTATTTAGGATGCAATGTCATAAAAGTCCCTGTTGTAATGGTCAGGTGTCCCAATTATTTTGTCTATATAGTGTATTTTGCTGTAATTTAAGGGTAAGATATACAGAAATAGAAATTATATGAGTTACTCAGGTAACACAGTAATATCCTTTATACAATCTTGTGTTTCAGGAAATGGTGAACCGCACCCCACCCATCCTTTTGAGGATTCATTGTTCATACCCAATAATAATACTGTCACCTGTTATCTCCTAGGGCTCCCACTAACGATTAATTTAATTATTGATTAATCCACTAATTATTTCACAATTAACTGTTCAGTCTATAAAACCTTTTTTTATTTTTACCCAGTGGTGGAGCTGAATGAGGAGTTATTTTGATTAATTCAGTCCAAACCAAAGTTGTGGTCTGACTAACAGAGAGACTAGACATGGCCATCCCTAGAGCTATGACAATAAAGGCATCTATAAATAAAACTATAAGCAGCTACACTGAGACAACTGGAAAAGCAAACTGTCTGACTTCCAGTTGAAACAACACTGAATAATATTTTGGATAGTCTGCACATGCTCATGCATATAGTTCAACTTTAAAGTATGAAATTCAAGAGTTTCACACAGAGAAGAATGAACTCTTTTCAAAACCCCTCAAATGCCCCGCACTGTCCTCTTCGTGCAGGCCGGGAATGAAGTGCATGTCGGGTCAAAAACAGAAAGGACACAGATCGCGTTTTCATTGTCTTTGTACTCCGTCCTCCCTCTCACTGTCTATCTCGCAGACACACGCAAAAGAGAGGCAGCGGAGGCATCCTGCTGGGCCATGGTCTCATCCTGGCTGGCGAGCTGAGGGCTAATCCAGTTAGGTGACTTTCACAGTCCACCGATAAGCAGAGAGAAAACCTTGTAATGCACCAGCGCTTGACAATGAGCCAACTCGCTGGCACGGCTGGCAGGCGCAAGCTACAGCACAGCCCATTCACACGAATACAGAATATACCAAAACAGATCCTATATAACTTGACTTCATGCTGCAATACAGCTACAATGGATTAGGATGCTTTATAATAGTCTGAGCTATTAAAAGCTCGTCTTGCAAGTTTAAAACCTGCCACGTCGCTTCCATGATGTAAATAAGCTGGTTCCTCTTGGACTGTAATTCAGTGTTTTGTGTATGTAGGGCAGTGGGTGCCTACGTTTGAATTAATTAAACTCCAGATTATTAATTATGCAAATGCTTCTTATTTTTCATACATGTATTCCTTCAGTAAAGTTTTATCCGTGTTATTGACTGGATTGGAATGAACCAGTCAAGAGTCAAGTTGATTTAGATGCGGTTGTTCCTCATTAGCTGCTCTCTGTAACTTTCCAGGCCATTTATCCGACCATACGGAGATGGATTCCTATGCATTAGACATGAGACTCGCGCACGTTTTCCTGAACCCTAATTAGTGCTCCATTGTTGAAACCCCAACCGCCAATTAACAGCCACTCCTGCAAACAGAGACACACACACAAGTCTCTTACATGCCTTCCCCCTGCTGCCGACTGCGCTCCCTCACAGCTGCAGCGTGTTGATCGCCCGAGCTAAGAGGGCCAGTGTCCCCAATGGGACCTTATCTCCCTCTATCACCACTCGTATTAACATAACATGAATGGGCGATTTCCCTCCCTTCTGGGCCTGCACGGCGCTCACTATTCCCTCTCCTGATATCGATGATTACATTAGGAGCTGTACGCTCAGCCGACGAGGGGGGTGATGGCGGGGATGGGATAGTGAGCGTGTAAAATACTGGATAAATTAACTGCCATTGTTGCCTCCCAGCCCCCCAGTAGAGAAAACTAAATGTGTCCCAATAGGCCATTTGGACAGATGAGAAAGTGACTAGACAAGACAGTGTGGTAACCAGGTAGAGGACACACAAGGCCAGACCTGCTAACTACATCCATGCCTTTGTCCAAACCACACACACACACACACTACACACAAAAATGAACAGAAAAACATGAACACACAAAGACGTGTGTGTCCAGTCATCCACGATTGACCTTGTTAGAGCTGAGAGGTTACGGGTAGCAGGAGGAGGGAAGTGTGAGTAGGTATTGAGAGGAAGGGTCATCATATCTTTGTCACAAATGTTTGATCTGAAGCAGAAAGAGCAACAGGATCATGTGTGAGCATGGTGCAATGTGTCACACAACGTGTGTGTGTGTGTGTGTGTGTGTGTGTGTGTGTCCTGCTGAAAAGCCAGACAAGGAGCCCGTACTGAACACAAAGAAGCTGCCATGATGCACAGGGGCTGCTGGTGTTGGCATGGTACTGAGACAACGGGTCGGACCCCCATCTGGTCTCTGGCAGACACACACACACATTCACACAGGCACACAAATACAGTGAGAGAGAGAGAGAGAGAGAGAAACCACCAGCTCAGAGGGAAGCGCTGAAATGGCTCCATGCCAGGCATCTTGTGTAAATGTGTGTGTGTGTGTTTCTGTTTATGTGTGTGAGCGGACAGTGAGAGACAACGTTGGCGAGCTGCCACTGTGATATTTTCCTGGAAGACAGAACCAGTAAGGCACAATGGTTAAGGCCTCTGACTGTCTTTATCCCCACAGACTAAAGAAATAAAAAGTAGAGCTTTGTATCCATTTGTTATTCTATCATTTTCTGTATTCAGTTTGGATTAAACATTTGTATTGTATGCTGAAGCCTTACTGTTTTCATTTCATAGTATACCTTTGTGACAGATGTTTTGGCTCACTAACTAAAGCAGACTCAAACAGACTCCAACGAGCTGTAAATCCACTTCAAATGCACAACTACAAAGGTCTAATTACTCTTACTTGGCTAATGTACACAGTCTGTCAAAGTGGGAAAAAGACAGACAGATAGAGAAAGACAGACAGACAGCGAGACATATGTCATTTTTCTATGTAGTACTATTATAACTAATTTGAACAACATATCAGCTAAAAAACAAATACATACAATACACAGTCTTTCAGAATTCCAATTATAACAGCCTGTCATGTTTGTCCTTTGTAATGTATGATGTTTTTTGCATGTATATTCCGCTCTCTCTCTTTCATCCTCTCTGTCCTGTCTACCTTTTCTTCCCCCCCTTCACCCAGTCGACTATCAGCAGGATGGTTCTCCCTTGTGAGCCAGGTCTTGCTCAAGGTTTCTCTCTGTTAAAAAGGGAGTTTTTCCTTGCCACTGTCTGCTTGCTCAGGGGTTCAGGCTCTGGGTTTCTATAAAGCACCTAGAGACAATTTTGATTGTGAAAGGTGCTATATAAATAAAATTGAATTGAATTGAACAAAAGTAGTTGTGATCCACTGATACATTGTGTGTGTGTGTGCTCGTATACACACATGCAGATCTTATTTGTTCAGAAACTCATCTTGATCTCAGATGAACCACATTTATGAAACACCAAAAAGCCTTGCACATGTCTTGTCCTTTTTTTTCTTTAGTGCTATTATCCATAACTAGTGGAGGAAAACACAGATTCTCCATTGCAAGGTCTAAAGAAATGGAATTTGCACTACTGTTTGATTATGTACCAGCAATGTGATGAATAACTGAACTGAATTTCAGTGGAGACAGAAGTGGAACTGCTGCATGCTGAAACAAAATGAGTCCCATCGATGTCACCCTTCTTCCTCTGATGTGACCCTACGGGGCGGAGAGGAGCGTCAAACGCAAGCATGACTTATCAAAAGAAGTTTGAGTGTTGCCGTGCTCATTTTTCAAACCCACTCATTTTCCTCGCCTGACGAATCCACTTGTTTGTGACATGAAATAGAATACCGATGCTTTGAACTATGAAGTCAGAAGAGTTTAAACACAGTCTTTAACTCGGCCGACGCCCCGCTAGGAGCATGAGTGTGTGTGTGTGTGTGTGTGTGTGTGCGTGCATGGATGTAACGTGTGCAGACTCCCAGGGTGACAGGCCTTTTCATGTGGACTGCATGGACACTTTTTATATGAGAAAATAGCATGGCCTTGCCCAATTTTATGTGTTCACGTGGACTTTAACAACCGGATTCATTTTATAAAACTTCATGAATATAATTAAAGCATGCTTCATTACATCGGAAGGGGAGCCATTCACTCTGCAATTACCAGTCCACCTCACTTACATTGCTATGGACAGTACCTCCAAAAAAGCAGCTACACAACCCATTGAATATACAACTTTGGCTAAATACAATCAACGCATACAGCCACAGTGAGAAAGTATAATAATAAGGCTAATATTATCACTACTCTAAAAAAGTGATGTATTTTAAATCATTACTTCGTAAAATTATCAGGGATTATTTCCTCTCAGTTTACCTGAGTGGCCGGTTCTCCCGTCCATCATAAATGTGGAAGAAGACTTCGAGCTCTTCCCCCAGATTTGCGCTCATCAGACTCTTCACGTGGACGAACAAGTGGTGGGTGCTGGCGGGAGCAGGGGTCTCCTTTTTACGATGCCGATGTTCCATCTACAGAGGAGGGGAGAGAACAGTGTCAGCACCAGTTGATTTCCTAACGTCGTTTGGAGCATTAAAGTATGTACTGCGTCAATACAGGACTGAAGGGATGGATTTGGAAAGGCTAAAAAAAAAAAAACGTACATGCAATCCACAAGCTCTAAATCGCAAATTTATCCTCAAATGCAGCTTATCAAATACAGTTAATACCAAAGGAAAAAAAAACAACATGTGGATACATCTCTTTTAATACCGACCAATGGCATTCAAGAGTTGTTGTATTTAGTGTTTAGAGTTTCTGCCATTGAAGATAAATAATCTGCCTCTTAGACACCTCAGAGAAAATGGTTTCCTCTTACCTGCAGCGTTATTTATCCATCTGGATGGTTAAGGTGTGAGTTACAGAGTTTTGGAAATATTGGCTGCAGAGATGTCTGCCTTTTCTTGAATATAAAGGAACTAAATTGCACTTCACTTATTTTTGGATTTTGCCAAACTGTGCTCCACATTAACTTCTGTAGTCTGATGTAAAGAGATGAGGACGAGGCCAGTGGCCATGCTGGAAGGCTGTTGTTGGTGAATACGTCAACATTCAACAAGAAGGCAGGTCAACAAGTCCAGGCAGTGTAGAGCTGGAGCAGTTAGCTCATCTTAGCTTAGCATAAAGACTGGAAACAAGGGGAAACAGCTCATTTGGCTGCCGCCAAAGGTAGCAAAAGTCAACCAGCACCTACTTGTGTGAAAACAACAATTCCCATTTTAACAGATTACTTCTTGTCTGGGACCAATACCTTTCTGGTGTCAGAGAGGCATTGATTTTTGCCTTGGGCTTCCTGGATCTAAATCAGATTGTGTAATGTAGAAAACTGTATGGCTGTACTTTTTCCTTCAGAAATGATGAAATATCTTAGTGCAAATACACTACTGTCTGAAGGACAAATAATATGCACATAACACATCTTAAAAGCCTGAAAGCTGGTTTTTATGCCATAGAAAAATTTGAGATAAATAGTGACTGCCGAGAGATTAAGAAATTCATCTAAAATGTATGAGTGCTTTGGATAAAAGTTGGCTGTACTATAAATAAAAAGAAAGAAAGAAAAAAAAAAACGGTCCTTTAGGACATGCTTGAAAATTATACCACGAATCATTTTACAATTGCAGCATCTGTACAAATGACAAATATCTTTTGTTTTGTCATAACTGGTCTGCTCTGAGGTCCCAGAAGAAAACACGCTGAAGAATCGAACAACAAGTTCTATCTAACAACAAGGCTTCAGTACTGTTTCTCTCAGATGTGTTCTTCTCGACACAACACCGCCGAGCTCCTGGATTTTTGACACAGAATGACCAGGCCTGGGGAGGCCTAATTCATGCTGTGGGATTTTATTACAAGGTTATTTTCAGTGTGTCATTAAAGAAGCCCAGACAGACCAGCATGTGGTTATATGACAGCTTCAGCATGACTCGACACAAAGGATCGACATGACAGCCTGGCAGCCCTGCTGGCATTGGAAAACTCATTGGGCAACAAGAAGAAGACCAGAGAGACATAGCTGAGCAGAGAAAGCATGACTGAGTGTGTGTTTGCCCAACCATTTTCCCTCCTTCTGTTCATTCAGAAATCTTTTCCTAAATGCCGTGAAGTAACACCAAGTGGAGTGAGTGTGGAACTACAAGGAGCTTTTCAAAGCAGAGAGGGGTCAAACAGAGGCCATCGACAAACTTCTAGTCTTTTCTACATCCCTCCATCAGATCTGCCTCTCATCACACACTTCCACATCACTGTTTAAGCCTCTTTTCATCCCACTTTTAAGCTTGCACAAGCACAAAGCAAGAGATCTGTGTGTAGCTTTGAAGTGTGTTTAGTGATAATTGAAGTCACAGAGGAAATTTACTTCCATGTGTCCAAAGGCTAGGCCCAAGCTTTCCATCATCACGGTCTGATCTGTTACTGTTAATGAATGCATCGCTCTGGGATCTAAAGTCTGCTCTGCTCTGCTCCACGTTGAACTCACTGTCCAAGAAAAAAAAAAAAAAGGAAGTTTGAAGCCATTTTTGCCTCTGCACTGCACGGCTTTAGCTTTAACAGAGTACAGAGTAGACTTAGCATGAGACATTTTGCTAAAAGTCAAGTCAAAAGTCAAGTTGAACAAGTCAATTGAAAATGAGGATTCAATGTCCATAGAAAAACTCCAAGCACAAAAGTCAGACATGGACCAACTATGAGTTAGACACAAGTCATCCTTTTCCAACCTCATTCATGGCTGATATCAATAAAATAATAGCAAAAATAATTTTAAAATGGTCAATATGAAAAGTAATTTTGACTTAAATTTATATTTAGTTAGTTTAATTTATATAAGAAATAAATTTATATTTTCTTTTCAATCAAACATTATATATTTCATTATGGAATCCAACTCATCATATACAGTGCAGTCTATGTCTTACTCAGTGCACTGAATGTCTGTCCTTTATCCTTCTCAGTATCCTCTTCTTTTCTCACTGGGTAGATACCACATAATTCCTTGACACAATGTGCCAGTCAGGCTGCATTTTCCCACAGTGACACCCTACTGCCATTTCACACAGAAGCACATGCACATACAGGCGCGCACACACACACACACACACACACACACACACACACACACACACACACACCAGGTAATCCTCATCTCAATTTAACTAAGCCACACCACAGCGGCACAGCACAAGACAAAAACAAAGATGCTGCTCTCAAACAAAAAGATCTCATTGAAAAATATTGATGCAATTTGGTCTGGAAGTGATGGTGTGCTGTGTATTTATGTATGTGGATGGCGGCAATGAACGCCAGTCCCTTTATCTTGTCTCAGTATACGGCAATCGCAGTCATTTGCTCATTTTGTGTGCCATTTAATAGAGGGGTATTGAGCTTTCATCCTGCCATGCCTGCTTTTGTTTTGACTAACAAAAAAAGAAACAGATGGATTAAGAGCTTCAATTACCCCTGCGAAGGAAAGCCATCACAGTGTGTGTGTGTGTGTGTGTGATACAATTCTCCCTGCGCTGTATCAGGGCAGAGAATTGGTTGCCACGGTAACAGCAGTTAGGGCTTGGAGAAACTGGGAAGAGGAAGCGAGGAGCAAACAACAGAAAAAGGAAGGATAGAATCTGTGACAGAGGTATGGAGACTTTTATTTTTCTACATGATGCCAGCAGCCCATTGAGGAATTTTTTCAATCTTTCACACTTAACTTTGAAGGCAACATGGATGACAAGTCCTGAAAGTGCTGAGAAAAACAGAGGGAGATTTTGTGATATGATCAAAAGCTCCTGTACAATTACTGAATGGTGCTTGTGGTGAGACTGTTCTGCAAAGTGCTATTTTCAAGGTCAGCAGTGATCTTTAAATACCAACTTTTATACATTTTTAGGATGAGAAGTCCTTGAAGTACTCAGTGGAAGTGGAAATTTAAACATCTACAATTCAACAAGTTTGCAAGGTGAAAAAAGTGAGACTGATTTGCATTCATAAAGATCTATCACAATAAGTCAAGATTTTTACATATTTCTGAAATCCAAATTACAAAGTTAATCTTCATTTTCCACAGTTAAACATGCATCTATGTGAGTGATATGAGAAGGGTTTGATGTGGTCTGCCGGTTCATACCACTACCTCTGCCCCCTGCCAGCTTTAAAGATGAACATTCAAAGACTGCTGTCAGCGATGAGAGCTTCACACATCACCTTAGGAGGAAAGTTGGATCAGACAAACTACAGACTGGTGAAACATCCGTTAACTGACTGCTGTGATCAGTTGAAGAATGTGTTGTTTAAAACAGTTTGTTTGAAGCAAGTGGCAGCCGCAGAAGAGCAGACTCTTTCTCCACTCACCTGTTGCTCCCTAAATAAGGTGTTAGTTTGAGAACAAAGTGGTTAAATTTTATGTAGGGAGCTGGCAGAAGACTCACCAGTCTGTAAAGCTCTGTGACGCTGATTTCATCTGGGTCCACCATGCTGAACTCTCGTCTGGGGACCAGGTCCAAGCCCAGCTGTCTATAACACAAAGATTGATACAGTATACACACAGTGAGGAAGTGGTTTACATACACACTTAACACGTCATAATATTAGTTCATATCTGTGGTTGAACCGTGCATCAAGCACACAACAAATACACTCAGAAGTGACACAGACACACTAATCTGCATTGTCAGATCACTCGTGTCAGTTGTCTAAATAAACGTGACGGATTGTCCTCAGCTGAAAAACGTCCTCTCCCTTTAGTCCCCCTGCTATGCCCGCTGTCCTCTCTATCCTTTCATCTGTTCCCCTCCATCTCTTCCTCTCTCCGTCCCTTGACCCTCTCTGCTCCTGCATGACTTCCCTCATTGGTTTCCTTAGACAGCTCTACCCATCTCCTCCTCCTCCTACATGCTAGTCCCTCTCTGTGGACCAAAATGGCACGCTACAGTGTGCCTCCTTGTCAGCAATAAAAGAGACAGGCCTGGTCAACCATACAGCAGCCCAGAGCGAGAGACTGTCCAGCCATCTCCTCACTGAGGAGGGGTGTGTGTGGTTGTGTGTGTGTGTGTGTGTGTGTGAGAGAGAGAGAGGGAGGGAGCGGATGGCCCACAGCAGAGAAATGAAGGAGAGTGAAGGGTAAGGACAAATATAAAGAGAGAGCGGCAGAAGCTGAAAGATTTTTTTTTTTTTAAATTGCAAGCCCATGGCATGAAGAGGAAAGAGGGTAGAGAGAGGGATGAAGGGACTGCTGGCTGTGTGAGGAGTGGAAAGAGACTTCATTTAGTGAGGAGGAGAGTACCTGCAGGGATGGTAGGTGACAACAAAAGAGCAAGGAGCAGGGAGAGAAAACAGAGTCAAAGAGAGAGAGTCTGAGAAAGAAGTAAAGATGAGTTAGAGAGTTGCAGAAAGCTCTCGGAGGCCAGGAGCCAGAATAAAAAAAGTTAAATAAAGTCACTGAATCACAATTATGTTTTGTTTGCTTCAAGTGCTTTAAGTGAAGCACTAAGTTAGATGAAGAAAATTATGGCATCATCCTTTTCTCATTAACTACAAATATGCTTTATTTTCTTGATGACCACTTCCTAAATGTTATTCTACGTTATTAAAAATTCCCTCACAGCGAACATAAAGTGTTATTTATATTATTCATTTATTTAGTGGAAGATATGCTGTCATGGTGTGGGTTATGCGAGTTGTTGAAAGGCAAAATCATACAAAAGTTAACTTTAGAAAATCACATATGTAGCCTTTGTTTGAACGTATACTAAACTCCCAAACTGTTCAGTGTTTTCTGGTTATAATTTCTGCCTTGGTATGTAAGTACATTGGAAAAAAAATGTCAAACTGAGTTTATTCTCATGATACTAGTGGTGAGATGAGAGCTTGCTTACTGTGTGTGTGTGTGATATGAAGCTGCAAAACAAGTTCAAGTTGTGATTCATCTGAACTCAGTGCAACTTTATTTATCACTGTGAGGGCAATTATATGTTTCAGCAGCCACAAAGCTTAGTTTCTGTTGTTGTCTTTTTTAAACCATTGAAGCACGTTCAGCACTAAAAACACACACACATACACATATTTTATATATATACACACTACTATGGCATTAAACAAAGTTATTGTCCCTTGTCTCTCCAGTCTGAACACAAATTAAGTTTCCACAGTTTCTAAAATGGTTCCTGGAATCTTCCTGGTTCCTGGTGTGTGTCTACAGGCTAATGGAAGACAAACAAAAAAGCAACATGAAAGATGTGAAAAGGATGATATGGATTTGGTAGTGCCTTACACTGAAGACTGCAGTTCACCAACTAATTTTCAAATCCCTTATGTAAGATTGTTTTGTGTTTTTAACTGACTGCAGCAAAATAAACCTAATCTTAAAACGCTTCACACCTGCATAACCGTGCAAGAGTCTAACATTTAGTGAAAATAAAGCTGACTGAATGTTACCTGCGTGCTCACACTGCTTTTTGATTTTCATACACTAGTCTAAATTGAATGGAACCCAATGGCTGAGCAGAGGGCAGAAAATCAATTTTAAGACTCGCAATTAATGATTTGAAACAGAAAAACAAACATAACAATGCAGACATGGTCCTTTGAGGTGGAACTATAAAGACACCTGCCCCTGAAGTCATAATTGGACAAGAGAGGTCTTCCTCCTCCCTGCCCCTCTTCTACTCACTCGTTGCCCCAGTCTAATCTGGCGGTGATGTGCTGCTTGACGTCCCTCATGCGGTCATGGGTGAGGTGGCCCACCAGCACCTGCCTCCTCAGGTCCAGGATTTCATTCATCACGTGCCAAAGTCGGTGGAACAAATCCCCCTCATTCTTCTGTGGAAGCAGGAAAACGGTGGTGAGAGATGGAGGGGGGATAAATGAGCAGAGAGAAGCACAGAGAGTCAGTCAAAGCAGATGAATGAAAAGAAAACTGACAAAAAGGAAAGACAGAATCAGGATGATAGACAGAAAGGAGGACAGACATGAGAAGATACACGGTTGCATCGGGCTACCCAGAAGCGAAAACAAAGTAACAGAACACACATCAGAGAGTCGAACGGACATTAAGAGGAAGAAGGCGACCCGGAGAGAGAAACAGACAGAGAGACTTAGAATGGATTTGTGCAAATTAGCCTCAGTGTCCTGCTGCTTCTCGTTGCAAGTGTATGTTTTGATCTGTGGGCATTCTTCAGCTGAATTTAATCAGCACCCCAGATAGCTTAATAGGCCACGAACACAATCAATCCAACTAATGAATGCATATGAAAAAAAAAAAAAAAAAGAAAAGGAAGAAAGCTTTGACCGTCTGTGGCTTTCACATTACCCGAAGCCAAACAAATTCCCTTCATGAAAAACCTAAAACGGCAGCTTTGCTTAGGCAGTGGTGATATTTAAATCAATGCAAACACTTTGTGTGTGTGTGCGCGTGTCTGTGTGTGGATTGTTACCACATAGAGTTGTTTCCACATGGCACCCCAGTCTCGCAGTGTTGATGTCATCTCCGTGATGACAGAGTCTTCAACAGGCATGACCGTCTCAAATTGCCTACAGATATACACCAGTGCATAAGAAGAAACAAAACCTCCACCATGACACCACACACATACACACACACATATTTTGGAATGGGAGCAAAAATGTGCCATTACTTACCCTTTATTCTTGACATGGGCATTCTTCAAGTAGATGTAGCTGGATGGGAAGATCCCCTTTGGGTGGAAGATAAACAGGTTGATGAGAGGCCCTTCTATTTTTCAGCAGGTCATTCACTTCCATTAGCATTAGACTCTTAGCATGTGGCTATGATGTACAGAAGGAACTGAGTGCTTAGTGTGTTGGTGGGATAAAAGATGGGGAGAAGGGGGAGAGAAGAATCGACAAAGAGATAAAAACAAGGAGCAAAGGGATTTAGGAGACAAAAAAGATGAAAAGTGTGTGTGTGCGCATGCAGGCCCTGTTTGACGCTAATAAACTGCAAGTTGCTCCCTGTTGACTCTGAGAGATCAAAGCAGAAACTTATGCTTAAGTTTCCGAGGATAAACGCAACACACTCGCACGCACACGAACTCCAAACACACACCTAATGCTTCACTCCAAACTTGCTTTATTTTACAGTGTCACATGTTCTCCCGCACAAGAGCTATTACCACGACGTTGAGGTTAATTAAGAGTAATGATTCAGTTTGGTTTAATTTGTTGGTGTTGAGCAAGGGCGAGCTTTTTATTTTCAAACTATAATCAGACAGTGTGCAAAATATCTGCTTAACTGCTAAGGTGTATCATCTCCACATGTGCTTTTCCTACTGTGTCAAAATGTCTTCAGTGTCCTAACCTGCCAAAGAGGTCACCGTGAGTCTAGTTTCCATTGCAGGCTCTGTACACACACAGTTTTTACTTGTTGTGGCTCACTGATTCAGATCGAAGCTAGACAGAACTCTACAGGAAATGATGTCATATTAACCTTTTCCACTGCAGATATTTTGAGTAGCTGGGAAAAAACACAAGGTTAATTATTAACACCCACGGCAGTTTCAGTGTCATGTACAACAGCAGGGTGCCGACGGTGATGAACCTGAAATGAAAGCAGACGTTATTCCATTTCCTGCTATGACATCTCACGGGACCTCGTCATGAAAAATCTCAGGTGCAACAAAACTAAAATGAGGGTGAGAGGACTGAGTGAGTGCACCGTCTGCACATGCCCACACAGTCCTGACAAGATCTCGAATCGGGCAAAACAAACCACGTAAATGAACTGTAAGTGTGAACGGCATTTAACACTTGATTAAGGGACAGCAGCTCACCACATGCAGCTTATTTTACAGACATGCTGATCACTTTTAACACACAGAGCTTAGTTAGTTTGACCAGCTGACAGAATGACATATTTTGTACAGCTGATGAAATCTGTCAAGACCTCAGCCGATGCAGCTGCTAGCTGTGGTGAACAATGACAAACCCAGAGGAGACCTGTAACTTTGACAACCCTTCTCTGTCAGTTGACAGCATTCATTAAAAGAAAAAAAAAAATCAGGAGAGGAGGCATCAGGGTTGAATGAAGGTACAAATGAGTTCTAATCAACTGAAAGACAAGCAAAACATGCAGACACACACACACACACTGCCAAAAATGTTTGCTCACCTTGACATTTGGATTCTTCAGAATGAATCCTCTGTACCAGCCTGTAGAGACAAAGCTTCATTTTAATTTCCAGTATGATATTATGAATATTACACTTTATATCTGGGTTACACACTGCAGAGCACACGAGGACAGGAAGAGGAGAAATATAGAATACTGTGCATTTAATGAAGGAAAAATACGTATGTGTGTGTGTGTGTGAACGAGAGAGAGAGGTTCTATGTTTGTTTTAATGAAAATGATGGCATCCTTCTGACGGCTGCATGTACAAAAAAAATGCCACAATAAGCCCAATTCCAATTCTGTACCAATCAGGAATCGTGTGAGAAAGGGACTGAGACAGTGACTCGCTCTCACCACTGATAAAAATATCAAAACCATTTTAGATTTTCTTGTTAGACACGTCATAGTGCTGCTAAGAAAGCTTTTTTTTTTTTAACAGTGACCACAGCCTAATGCATAGCAGAGTGAAACCTATGGCACACAAAGCCACTGATAACCCTGTAAACCTTACCACGAATTGCCCCTGCAGGTGCGCACCAAAAGCAGAGGCAGAGGAAAATGTGAGAAAGCTGCAGCTTGACTACGCTCACACTCTTTTCACACCATTACACAGCCCAATACGACCTCAAGCCAAATTAGTAAGAGCTTGTTGCATTTGGAAATCTGAACACTGACAAAACAATTTTAAAAAATTACATCAGAGGCTTTGAGTTGATGCTCTTTTCCGAACTGATGATTTTAAGCTCATTCCACTGTTGCAGTCATTGTAAGTCCCTCCAGATAAGAGCATTAGCTGAATAGCACAAATGTAAATGTATTAGATTATCCTAATCACTGTTGGGTTTCGCGAGAGCATCTGTGACTTAGGTAGCGTTTTATCGCTGATTTGTTCCAGACATGCAGAGTCAGAGGAGGATTGAGTAATTTCATTCTGTCTGCAACGTGGAACACATGCCCAGATTTTCCTAGATGAGTCATTTCTTCAGTAGCAGAGGTCAGGTAGTGGGACAGCTTTCTGTAGAGTTGGAAGTCAGTAAAGGATAGCAACAAGTCAGTAAAAGATCAGCAGGCTGTGATAACTGCCCTTCCCCAGGTGGTATGAAAAGTCTGAAGTAGCTGAGATCGTATTTAAATACATCTATTTATTTGTGTTAGTGAGAAAACGGCCATTTTATATTACAAATAGGTGTGATGCTGATCTTTAGTAAAGTTATCACCACTATAACAAGGTTGAGCTGACCGCACAGTTCGCCTACGTACCTCCCTCCAACCTTCATCACTTGTTACGACTTATCACCACATGTTGTGAAACCTACTTAACAAATGACCAAACAAGTTGAAATAGTCAGCTAAAACTCAAGTCACGGATAAATGTTTGAAAAAATTAACCACTAGAAACAGGTTGGGACCCTCTGCTTTTACATCAGAGTTAAACTTTATATACTGTAAACTCAGCCTCATGTAATCACTGTCAGGTCGAAAGTCAGTGACTGAGGCGGCGCTTTTACAGACAGGAGCAACATGTCAGTAGAGACACTTTTTTATGGTAAACTCCTGTGTTTTGAAGTGTCAGTACTGTCAACAGTATCAGCAGGAAGCACACCTATTAGTCTGTCTCCTCAGCTGTCAGCAACCTGTCTCTCAGCCTCCTCGCTGCTGCCGAGGACTTTGATTTTGTTCCTCCTCTCTGGATCGCAAATTCCGCTGGCTGTTCTACCGTCTACTTCCTCTGGGCCTTTTTACCGCAATATCACATCCCTTTGGCTGACTGGCTGGCTGCAAGACTGGCTGACTATCTCGGTGTGTGCGCTTCTGTCTCCCGACAGGAAGCGAGACAGCGTGTATGTCAAGAGCTCCGGAAGTGGGAGGTGTGCATGTGTTTGTGCATGAATGCATGAGAGTGTGGCTTTCCTGTGGTTAAATGATCTCTTATTATTCTGGAAATCAAAAAATACATATTTAAGGACTGAGGAAGAGGTAAAAGGGAATGCAGGGGATGAAAAACATATTAACTTAGGTAGGGGGAGACAGACAGCAGAAGAGAGTGTAAGAGAAAGCGAGCAGAGGAGAAAAACAGACTCAGCGTGGGCAGGAAGGCGGGAAAAGCAGCCAGTCTGTGGTGCCGGAAACAGAAGCAAACATGAATTTCCAAAGCCGTTCATCACTGTCATGATGCTGCTCAGTTTATGTGCACGCTGCACCGTGATGTCCCTCCAGAAGACACATGAGAAGGGTGATACTTTCAAGGTGAAACCTCTGTACGCATATCTAAGCGTCTTTGCATGTGTGTCACTTTCTAGGTCTCTTTGAGTGTGTGTGTAGTGTTTGTATGCCTCGACCAATTATCAGCAGATTTAATAATGCAAATGAAGTGGAACAGCTTTCAAATGAATTCACTTATCTGTATATTTAATGAAAAGAGGAAGCAGTCCTAATATTTTAGTGTGCGTGTGTTCACTTCACTGCTCAAGCGAAAGCAATTGCCTTTCCTTACAACTACCATTCTGTTTCATACCCAGTGTGTGTGAGAAACAGAATAGTAATATACTGCTAATAATAGTGTGTACCGTGTGCACTGTACCTTCACATTTCTCCAGGATCTGCACCGTGTCTCCAATTTCTAGCGGGAGGCCATGTTGGATAGTCCCTCGGAAACTGGCCAGCACTACAACAAAAAGAGACACAAAACACCCACATGAGTTTTGTTTTTTGTTTGTTTGTTTTTTTTTTTAATGTTTGAGCTTAGTTATGCAGGGTTGGAAAAAGGTCCAAAGACATAAGCAGAACAATACAAAACAAGAGGCTTCTGGAAAAAAGGAGAGGAGGTACAATCAATAATTTGTGTAGGTAAATCACAGCTTATAAAATATCTGCACAGACTCAAAATAGTTACACACAAACTTACATAAATACATTCTGCATAACACAGAACATATATATATATATATATACATAATCCAACAACAACTATTCAATTCTGAACACTCAAGAGGTCAGAAAACCTGAGTCACTAAAGTTGGCTGTTGTAATTCATCCCCTTCTTAGAGAGACTAACCAGCTGATGAGACGTGTACAGGTCGCTAAGTAGCATCTTTATAATGCTCTACAGACCTGAAACTACCCCTTATTGAAGACACGCTCATATAATGACAGCTTTAAAAGGTGACTGTGGAGTCAAACGCACAGAAACATCAAGTTTTTACACGTTTTCCAGTCCAAAACTGATGTAGAGCAGATTCAAGACCTTAAGGGGTATTTCATTGATTTTACACCTGACAATCAGCTTATTTGTCAAGTGAGAACACTGAGCTTTTTCAACTCTGGAAAACTGGATTGGGTTTGAAGACGAAGGGAGAACAGCTACTGGGGAACTAAAAGAGCTGCATAATGGCAAATGCATGATCCAGGGTATTTGACTCATACTGGGGACTAAAAGACAGGATGTCTCTACACAATTGTTTTTGTAATCTGTCTTGTAACACTATACTCTGGGAACAGTTTGGAAGCAGAAAGAAATCGTGCATATAACAGATAGAGGTTTGCAGAAGGTGGCAAAGTTTGAAACATTATTATTAAATGTTTTAGGATGATATAATGAACATAATGTATTAAAATTGTAGTTTGTACATGTTTTGAAGCAACATAAAAAAAGGAGAATATGTCAGCAGGTACAGACAGAGACATGCTGATCGTCCATTAGCAGTGAATGCCACTTCGAGAGCCTAACAGCCATTAGTAGAGAGTGTCAGTTGACAGCTCTTCAACCAGCTCTTTAAAAAAAGAGAGCTGTGTCCCGCTGACTCGCACGTTGCAGCCTGAAACACACACACATACATCCACACATTAACCCACACACTTAAACCCGCCTGCGCAGATATGCCAACCACTGCACACTGATGTTCACACAAGCAGAGAAATGCAAACGCTGACAGATCCATCCACACATACTGCAAAGATATCTACACATACCCTGACACAGGCAGCACATTCATACAAGCAGCCTTTTCAAACAGCAATGTATGCAAACACACACTCTCTCTCACACACACAGACATGCATTCATACATGGACACACACATGCAGAGGAAAAAGACAGCTTCTGTGGGATCTGGAGTGGAAATGTATAACAAGAGTCCCTGCCATGCAGAACTGAGAGGGATCCCACAACAGCTAAACAGCTAACTTCTTTAGAGAGAATTTCATTTCTTCTTCCTGGAGGGCTCATTCAGTGTACCTGAATGCACCATCCAGAGAGCACTGAGAGAAGAGTGTTAATTATTATTAATTAATGCAAATTAAGGTGGTTAAATTGAACCTTTTTTTCTCCTGGTCTTTATTAAAAATAGCATACTAAAAATGATCAGTAACTATCAATGTTGACTGAAATGTCACAACACCAAATTTCGCTTTATTTTTTCCTTTACATTGTATCATTTCGGAAACACTTTCAGAGAGCTTTGCTGTAAAGTCATCTGACAAAACAGGGAACACAGCAACTTTTTGGATGAATTGGGGATTAAAAAAAATGAACTGTGAAATAGAAATAGTGGCAATAAATCAGTGGTTGGCTGCCAAAGGTGTTTAAGTTTTCTTTTTTTTCCCCCCCTCCAGCAAAGTAGACCACAACCCAAGAGAGGATTCAGTTGAATTACATCCACCCACCCTCTCATGTTGACATTGAGATCGAGTCTGCTGATGAAATCAAACGGTAGCTAGACACTCTGCACTGTCTGTAACTTTATGTGTGTGTTAGTCTGTGTCCTTGTGCATTTTATGCTGAATCTTTGCCAGCTCCTTGTTATCCCCCGAGCTGCAGAAACGGTATCTTTACAAAGGTTTTGTCACAAGTGCACATCTGACTTTGTAATTCATTCAAAGACCAACCGCTTACACATACACACTGGCAAAGAAAGCCAAAACTTGCCAAATCGCTCACACACACACACACACCACACATGCACAGAGAGGCAATCACGGCAAACACACTTACACTCACAAAGTGTGCCCAATGCATGAATTATCCAAGTGACTTTCCCAGCTGCAGTCAACTAAATTATTCAGTTTCAAGTCGCCTATTTTTTTGGGGGGTTTTTTTTCTTCTGCTGTGAAATGAAAGCTTCCCTCCTGCTCTGATCCAGAAGCCAGCTGCTGTCTGTCTGTCCGTCTGTCTCTAACTGCCTGTCATCCGTTTCACTATCTGTCCGTCAACTGTCCGGGATAGCTGACTGCCAAGAGATGAACTGAGGGGACAGGAAAAGGTGCTTACACATGAGGGAATTGATCTTGTCCTTGTTTTGTCCCATTTGCTGGGATTGTGTCCTATTACGCCAGAAACAGAGAAGAGCGAGTACAAATGAGGAGGAAAAGATGCCTTTCATGGCTGTTCGACCACACAGCTGCCACAGAGTACAAGAACAGGCACAGCAGGGGGAAAATCCTATAAACGGACCAATGCACACAAACACACACACACAAACACAGCACATCTAAGTGGATGCCACTGGTGCATTAGTATCCTATTGCATAAATTGAACAAATGCAGACCTGCTGATGCTCAGATATGACATGAACACACACACATTGTCTGTTTATTGAACCTGTCGGACCAAGTTTCCAGATGGCCTGCACTGACCACCATTTCAGCCACCAAAAGGCAAACTCTGATCCTGTTTGACACACCCAAACACACACAGTCTGATTCCATGTGACACCAGGCCCACTGGGTCATGGCGAGGACGCTGCTATTCTTAACCAAACCATCTAGGCATTGCACAAAGATGGCAGTATGGAAGCAAACAAACAGAAACAACAGCAACAAAAAGACGCTAGGAGGAAAAAACTGTGTGTGGAGTCTTCTCAAGAGAAAACAAGAGAGGCGAGGGAATTGAAACTGACAAATGTGTCAATGGAGAAACAGAGAGCGAATATTGGAGCTAACATGAAAATTCAGAGGGTTTCTCTTGGAGAGCTGGTGGTTTAACACTGATGCAGTTTGTCACCGTGTTCTCATGGGGGCTAACATGACAGCACTCATCTCTAACACTTAAAGCAAGAAATCCCGAGAGAACATTAGGAAACTTACAACAAGGTGAAAAGGTCAAAGAGTGTTAACCAACATTATATTCATAATAATAGTGAATACAATAGTGAAGTTGAAATCATTTTTTATCAGGTACTTACTTCATGTTACTTACTTCATGTAAGTACCTGATAACGACTTGTATCGTTGCTCTTTGTACTGCAGCTGCTCAGTATGCAAAACATTTGCATTTTAACATTGTTATAGCTAGCATGTTAGCATGCTAACATTAGCATACTGTACAGCAGCTTAGCATTCTGTGTTCTGAGTCTGAATGCAGTACCCCTTTTTGTTCAGAGCATTTCTACTCCAATTACTGCTGACGCCATTAGTCAATAAAGCGATTTTATTAACAAAATTCTAGCCTCTCAAAAGCTTTTGTTCAATAATAATGTAAATAGAATACATTTGACTTTTGAAATGTTAGTCCGAACAAAACCTCTGAAAATGTCACTTTGGGCTTTTGAGAATTTGACTTTGACAACTTGGCCCTTAATTGTGGAACTCTGCAGACTTGATGATTATTTGCTAGTTATTTAAAAGGATTGATAGCTTCATCAATAATGAAAATAATCATTATCTGCTGCCCTACCTCACATGTCTGACTAAACAAAGTTGCACTGAAAGCAATTAATCTATCCACTGACTGACGGTGGCTGTGTCCACATGGGATCAGAGGTTGCCTTTCGATCTTTTTAATGTGCTTTCACCTCGCCTTAATCCATTAGGACTTTATCTGTGTCTGCTACTTTGCAAGTGCATTCTGCTGAGTAAGTCGAGATCCCTCGAAAGCCTACTGGCTCGGATTAGGCTTGCATGCGTTTTAGTCTGTTTAGTCTGTAGTCACTTGGAGTCAAGGCCTGTCAAACCACGTCACATTTGGTTTGCTAGTCGCTCTGTCTGAGCCCCTTGGAAGAACAAACACTGCCACAGGCCCCTAGTAAGAAGAACACCAGCGCTCCTCCTTCAAAAACAGCCTGAGCCCTTTCAAAATAAGCAATGGCTGAATGAGGCAGGTGTACTGTCTGTGATCAAAGCTTGATATTATGCTGCTGCTAGATTTAATTTTACAGAGATTTCACAATTCAAGTCAAGAAAAATATTAATGAAGCCACTGAATTTTGTCTCAAAGCCAAAAGCTTTTGCACTAAATCACACAGCAAATTTCATTCAACGCGCTAGTTAATGTGCTTTTTAACCTCATTAGGCTGCCCCTTTCTTCTCTCTGACTGATCTGACAATGATTCACGTGCATAATCTACTCCCACATGTTAATTATACGGCATTTATATCATTAATATGCTAATTCGACAACACAGCAACTGGTGGTGCTCCACTGGTCTCCATTGCTGCCAAATGTAAGCATCATGAATATTTAACTTGTGTGTGGGAATATAAATGTGAGCATTATGAAACACACACATGCAAATACACATTTGTAAGCATGTATTAAGATAAAAAAAAATAAAAAATACAGATTGATGAGTTAATGTCGAGAGGGGAAGGATGATGTCCAAAATGGGGAAGCACTGCTTGTTTTATCAAGTACTTAACTTGTAAATCCAACTAACATACAGAACTAAGAGTTAAGCAAAGCAATAAACCTCTTCACTTCCTCACGCTGCACATTCTGCCTTCTGCACGTCCACAGTCCAAAAGCACAACACTGTCAGAGCTGTATTTGCCAAACCAAAAGTGCCTTTTATTCCAGCAATGTGACTAAACCATTCCTACTCAGACCAAAACTAGCTCAGCTATGCTTTATCATAGCCAACTTCATGAACGCTGTGTTCTTAATCAAAAGCCTCAACATTTTATCTTTCTATGTGGCGAGGTGAAAGGGGCTAAAATACCTCTATGTCACGTCAAAATACTGCAAGTGTCCCACCGCCTCATGTATTCCAAGGCAAGTGAAATCTGTAGCTGCGGTTAACAACGCACAAGGGCTGACTCGAGGATCATGTGCAGTAAGAAAATCCAAACCACAAAGACGTGTTTATGCATATATGAAACACCCTGGCAGGCACAAATACACACAAACTCACATGGGTGTGACAAAGCAGGAGAGAAATCTGACAGCTTTAGTGAGAGCTAGAGGCAGATTAAGTCAGTGCGTACATGTGCGCTCGTGTGCATCTGCAAAAGAAAAAAATAAAAAAGGTGATTTCTCTGGTTGAGCTTGGAATGCTGGGAAGCGGCATCATGCATTTTAAGGCGGGGGAAACAACAGGGGTTGGCTAAACATCTAAAAGCAGAGGTGCTGAGAAGGCCTTGAACAGGACTCGACTTTGGCATTTGGTGCACACAAAAACAGACCAAAACACACACGCGTGCAGACACACAGAGGTCTGATAGGCGGCGCAGACAAAAGCCAGGCCGGCAGAATCACCCAGGAGGAACGGCTTTCATTTCGCCTCCCCTATTGACGGACCACCAGGTTCCTTTCCCTGGCTTTGTGTGTGTGGAGATAGCAACCTAACCGCCATCACAAAACCACTCACTAGCAACAATAACCCTTCGCTCGAATCACGCTGCTTGAGCAGAAGCTTTCAAGGCAGAGTTGTGTGAGGAATGTTATTACTTTTTCTGTAACGGCTACATGGCAGAAAAAAAGAAAAAGTAGAGCTCAGGTCTGAAAGTCATTTTAGCACTGAGTCAGTGTCAGAGACCAAATAAAATGTCTTATACCTACAGTATCTGACGAATGAAAGATCCTAAAAATCAACACAGGTCATGCCGGAATCACACAGACAGCTGCTTTAAAGAGAAGGTGACTGATAACTTCTCCCCTCTGCATCTCCTCTGACATGATTAGCACTGAAAAACCTGCTGTAAACACGTCCATACACAGATACACCCAGAGTTTGTCAGTTGACACTTTCTCATGCAGAAGGTGCACAATTTTTTTTTTTTCATTAGCATTTTCGCTAACAAGATTACCCTCTAAGGTAACACCATGTGCTGCCCGAGTCACAAAGCAGGAAAACAGAGAGCGGCATTCAGTCTGTCCTGCTGGCCTGGGCAGGAGAAATCATAAATGACTCAGATTAAACAGTAATATAGGTCAGTGCGCTAAAACCTCACCTCATTCCCAGGCATTAGTCTGACTGTGTGTGTGTGTGTGTGTGTGTGTGTGTGCATTCTCACAGATAGCTAAGTGCATGCATTAGATAGCCCACTGATGCCAAAGTTGAGATGAGATGATTATTATAATCCTCTTGGGAGGTTTTATCTCACCTGGATATATTTGTCATTTTCTCCCTCTTCTGTAGTATTTATCAGTGGAGTATGATATCATGATGCCCGTTTCTGTCATTGTGACGTCTCTATGTGTGAATATTTTGAAGAGGTTTTTATACTTTGTCTAGAAGGAAAAAAAAAGACTCCTGTCTACTGCTTCACCGCTGATCTCATTTCTTTTAATACATTTGGCTAGCCACTCACAGCCATTGAGATGCATGATAAGGGACACTTCCTATGACTGGGCTGAATGGCATTCTTGCCAATAACAAACCGGTCTGGGAAGTGAACTTCACTGAGAAGCGAGCTGATGTCAGCCCTCGCTGGGCGACAAGAGATGATGAGGTGACACCAGAATGTAGTTGCAGTGATTTTAAATCCGTCAGTAAACCTTTCAGAATGAATCAAAAAAGTGAAGCATAAAACAACATTCATTACTTTCATCAGATGTGTTTCATATTTTAATTTGTAGTAAACTGATTTTAGGCCAATTGGGGGAAGCGCAACAAATTTTGAATTTGAAAAATTCTAAAATTCCCAATTCAGTATCCGGCTCCTTAGCTACAAAATGCTCCACAATGTTCACCGGCTTTTTCCTGACTCTTTCTGGCATACAGTAGGTTTATCAGAGCTTTTCTTCAATGCAAACAGCTGCTGGGAAACAACGTTGATGCGAGCAGTGAAAGTAAACCAAAACATTAAAGTTGCAGGCCAAAAATCCGAAATAACATGCTGAAAGATGCTAAAATGGGGAATGGGACAAGCGACATCGATGACACTCTCATTCCATCAGGTGTTATAAACATATTGATAGGTACAGCTTTAAAGAATAACAACTCAGTTCATATAGCAAGCTGTCAGTTGAGCAATAGTTATTTAAACGACTATATTTGCAGACAACCCTGAAAGTGACACACCCCAAATGTCAGTAAAAATCTCTCATTACAAAGGAAAACTGTGGGTGCGAGAAAGAAAGTTAGTCTACAAACTGTGCTGGTTGCTCTCAAATGACAATTTGGTTTGCAATTGGGATACTGCAGCACTCCCAGGAATTAACAGGGTGGACACTTTGTCAAAATGGTGGCCAAAACTTCAAAAAAGTTCAGAAGTTCATGCAGAAGTATCCTTTTAATTACACTGTGGTTACTTGAGTTTTTGCTTGACAAACCGCGAGACGAACGTCACCTCTCACAAATAAAAGAATCATTTGGGACTCTCACATAATATTAAGACTCTAGAAGCAAATGTTGGGAGTGTTGATTTTCAGCAGCAGCTCAAGTCACACCGACACTGGTGCCTACACATCCTCCCACTCTGCAGAAAGATAGATGGGAGAGAGGAGTAAGAAATACTAAAATATACAGAGGGCGTGGAGGGAAATGGCTTGGATGTTGCCCATGATATAACAAGATAAAGATTTGGGGAGACAAAGGGAGATTGCAGAGGGAGAATTGGAGGAACACAAACAGATAAGAGGGGAGTAGGCTGCATCTCCCACTGACAGATGCAACAGAAAGATGAACAGACAAACATCTGCTTCTCTTCCTTCAGCTACAACGGTTAAAAGAGGGAGTGTCAAATGAAACCTGCATCAATCTTTTCAGCTCTCAGTCTGACTCACTGTAACCTCTCCACTTCCTTTCTATTCTACCACAACCATCTCTCGGCACGCTCTCTATCAGGGAAGAGGAGGTGCGACTGACCTCTATGTACACTTCAAGCTCTCCTGAATGAAATTACGACAAATTATGCACTTGTGCTGCAGTAGCACATGCAGATGTGAGCGCTCTCACACACGCCAAAGATGACAGGAAATCAACAGAGCGAACGCGTGTCTTGAGCGTGTGGCCTGAATACAACACATGCATGCTCTACCTGTGAGTGTGTGACCTTTGGGAGTGCACAAGTATGTTCTGTATGTGATGTATCTGGCAGGTTGCATGTTCAGCAGTCAGCAGCATCACTAAGAAGTGTCTGACATCACACCTCAGTAACATGACATTAGAAACAGAACAACCACTGGAAAAAACACACACACTCAATTCATTGCTGTGGGCTGTAGCAACAGCAGATTGAGGAGTGAGGAACGTCACACTGAGGATGATGAAACTATGATGAAAAAGTGATGAAACAAAATCCACCAAAAACAACATCGGTTTTATTTTGCACCTCCAGTTGGCCAAAAATCAAACAGCGAAGGTGTGTCATTTATAAAAAAAAAAAAAAGAAAAAAGAGCAAAGACAGGGAAAATGCTGCCCCAAGGTGAAGCTAAATCAATTGAATTTTATAAGCAAAGCAGGAAAAAAAATGGCTGCAATGGCTTTGTTTAAATTTTTATTTGTGTTGTGTGTCTGTCAAGAGACTTAAAATAGGAGAGACAGCACAGTGTAGCCTATAACCATAGCCTCAAGCTTATAGATGTACAGACACAAGTGGGATTTGTGCTGACTGGGGAGCATGAAGAGAAAGAGAGGGAGTCTGAGTAAAGTCAGACAGAGAGAGAGAGGAAGAAGGTGAAGGACAGATAAAGACAGCAGAACAGCGAGACTGGCAAAACAATGCGGTGGAGAGAGACAATAGAAAAGCAGAGAGACAGGATGGGAGGGAGAAGAGAAAGAGTGAATCAAACAGAGAGGCAGGAGAGATAAGTAGCTGTCAGCTCTTGTGTGTTTCACTTCACTTTGTTTGCCCCTGCACTGTATGTCAGCTCGAGGGGAAGAAAGATGCTCGCCGTCAGCTCTCAAAAGCATACGCGCCGACGGCAGGGCCAGCAGGGAGAGTGAAAGAGAGAGAGAGAGAGAGAGAGAGAGAGAGAGCGGTGTGTGGACAAGAGCAGGACGAGAGCAATCAATCATGGACAGGAAAGACAAGAGGGCTTTTCATGACATATCTGTATGTGAAGTGGACTTGGTGAATTAAATTGAAGAAATGCAAGATTTACAGGTGAAAAAATGTAATGATTTCGATATATATATATATATATATATATATATATATATGTATATATATATATATATATATATATATATATATATCGCAAGACCCACCTGCTTAGAAACTCTCCCTTACAGTGCTGGTACATTTCCAGATTTAAAACTCAAAATTCTTGGTTAATTCTTGAAACAATTGTTAATTGATTTGAAACCGAGTAGTTTCAAGTTTTTAAACAAGTGCCTTCTAAAGAGAATATGAGTATGCATTGATGGTTACATACATGACCTTCATGATTCAATTTCAATTCAATTCAGTTTATTTATATAGCGCCAATTCACAACAAAAGTTATCTCATGACACTTTCCAATTAGAGCAGGTCTAGACCAAACTCTTGAGACCTTCACGACCCTAACTTATAAACAGGTAACACATTTGGTTATGTAACAGTAACCTGTAACCTCAGAAAATATAATATACATCTGTTTCTTTGTATCCTGAGAACCAAGGTTAGAACAGCTCTGCACACCAATCAGACATATGAAGAAACCCAAAGCTTGACAGGCCAGACAGTCACTGTTGCTCAGTGCTGAATTGCTGGGGGTAGGAGAAGCTCTTGGGTTCCGCTGGTTGATGATGCACAAAGCATCATTACAGTATTCCTATTTCACAGATTTACAAAAACGGCAATCTTTCAGACCTGTAATTGTACCATGTGGAAAGTTACTGGCTGGAGCTTTAAGTGTAGAACTTGAATTCTCTGCCTCAACTTGCAGACACACTGAAATTTTTGAAAGCAGACATATTCGTCCGCTCCAAGTTTTTTTCTTTATGTGATGACTGCAGCAGGTAGAGAACGTACAAAGAAACTGTTACTGAGAGTTAACTTGTTGCTCAATAAAAGGTTCGAACTTCAGCATACCTCTGGCAAAGAATGACATTAAAGCGGGGAAACAGATCAGAAAATAGAAAAGCTCCCACTTGTTAGATAACACAGTTTTGAGAGACAGAGACATTGTCAGGGCAACAGCAGGTTTCTCAAAGTCAAGCCTTGGATAATTGCAAAAACATACAGGTGGATGACAAATTAAAGGAAAAACTTGAATGTCTGAGTGAAGAAACGGGGGGAAAAAAAGCAGATGCTTTGATTCAAATGATTGACGGGTTGAAAGTGAATAATATCCTATGGTTTTCACAGTCATCTCAATTGAACATTATAGCAAGCTAGCAATAAATAAGATGCAACCATTCTCTCTGAAATAGACATCTTCTTGGTGGATGGTCAGCTTATGGAATAAAATTGCTCTCTATCCGGTCTGATGCAGTAGCATTTCTCCTTCCTCCCCCAGGACATAAGACAGTTCAGCAAGATGATTTTTGCTTTTCCTAGTGCTCTTCTATATTTTTTTTTTTACCTTGTGTTTATTATATTTTAAGGGTTCAAATAGAAGTGTAGCGCTTTTTAAATCTTTTTGGCACAAATGGGAGTTGAGTTTGATTTATTTATTTCTGAGTGCAGGAGAACTCTAATTTTCATGCTTTCTTGAATGAATGAGTTGGACCTTGAAGTCCGAGTATGATGCATTCTGTGCAGCTCCGTGTTTGAAGGATGCTTCTCATTTGTAGACTCAGCGTGTGTTACTGTGTTAATGTGCTGGTATCATACAGTTTGATTTTGTCGCATCATACTGGACAGCTGGAGCTTATCACCTCATAAAAACATATTTCCCGACCCCCTCCCCTCCTAAAAGCATGTTGTGCTGCACATGCAGTGCCTCAGCATGCACACATGCATGAGATTGCACATGATGCACACACTGACACACCCACACACATGCTGTTGGCTTGGTGAGCGGGGTTAGCCCGGCATCTTTGAATCTGTGCTGAGCCATGAGCGACCATATGGAGGCTCTCTTCTTAGTTAAACCCGGCGGATTGTAGCACCACAGTAGCCTGGGAACAAGTTAAGCATTTTATTACAGACAGATGCAAGCTGTTTTGAACACTGATTCGTTGTTAAGGCAACATGCCGCCGCAACATCACCGCCACACTCTCAATTGTAGGGTTCGAGCCATGACACAAGAGCCCACAGACGATGAATGAACTTCCAGCAACTCAACAGCACACACACAAACACCTCCTTCGAGCTAAAATTAAAACTATTGTTCAGCAATCCATGCTTCCTGGCACTAAATGGGAGTAGACAAACACATAAATGTGCTTGAAGGGTAATTCTATCATCCATGCCTGGTAATAAAAGGGCAGAAATGCTCTCTAGTTCTCTGGGGTAGAGCACTACGGTGCCAAGGAAATGAAAATGAAAAGAGATTTCACAGCTTCATTTCTTTGACAAACCACAGCCCAGCCTTTTGCCATAAGCTCGCATATCTTGGTGTCTATGTGGCGTCTTAATGTGCCTGCAATGCATATATATATATATATATATATAAATTCGTATGTGTGGGCCAGCTGTCTATTTAACAACCCTAAACAAGAGACTTCTACCTCATCCTGTTAGCAACCCTCAGCTCTGTACACTCAAATAAATGAAAATAAAGGGATGAGGAAGTGATAACAGAGACAAGAGGTGGGAAAAGTGGTATAATGTAACTTTGGAAGATGAGGAAGAATAAAAATAGAAAATAAGTGAGGTAAAGATGTAGGGAATAGACAAGTAATATTAACTTATTATTATTATATATATTATTATTATTAACCTCTAATTATCTAATCCCCTTGCTGATCTTAAGTCTGCCATTAGTGATGAAGCTGGCCACAGATGCCCCCCCCTTCGAAGCACGTTATCAGTGAGTCATGGGTCAAGTGGGTCAAGTAATGACCCCATGCTGCTACCGCTAAATGCTAAGCCTCCCAGAAGATGCATTGACTAGCGATAAAAAAAAAGGAGATGAAGATGAAGGAAGTTGGGAGGAGGGAAAAACAACAATGTTGATGATAGGGCTGAAGCTAATTCTAGAGTTGAAGACAATTCAAGCAATTACATTAGTTCTTTCCATGTCTACTCAAAGTAGGCAATTCTGCCACCAAGAACAAACAGTCTCATTCAGTCTGTTGCAAATGCGATAAAACAGAAAAACAGGAACAAAAGATGCATCACAGATATATGAGAGGGAGAAAATCCCACTGCATCCTAAATGCCATACAGTCATTATTCTATAGGTTCGCTTTACATCCTGGCCTAGTAGCCTTCATTCTGCTCTCCTCCCCTGGAGATAAAGAGCTCAGTGACAAGTAGAGAGACAGAGAGACTGCATAAGAGCGGAGCGAGCACTGAAGCATCAGTGAGGGATTCGAGTCACAGGGGAGTGCATGAAAAGCAGGAGAGTGAATGAAAAGAAAACAGCGTGGGTCGTCCGCGCTGAGCCGAAGGGCCGCTGGGCGCAGGCTGGGATGTTAGACGTGTGCTCAGATTCACTGTGTGGGGTCGAGACATGGGAAAGAAGCGCTGACTGAAACATGCACGGTCACACGAACAGGACACGTGTGAGCACGGTGTGCTCGCGAAAAAGCACACACACACACACACACAACCTGACAGACGGTGATAGGCTCAGGAGCACGGCCAGGGCAACTGAAGACGACTTCACAGGAAGTGGCAGCGTGGAGCAACTCAGAGAGACACACATACACACTCGTACAAACATAGTGGCTCCACTCAAGGACACGCAGATGGCAGGTGCTACACAAATACAAGCTACTGGAGCATATCTTATTATCAGCTAAGCCAGCCAGCCAGCCAGCCAGCCAGCAAGTCAGTGCATCACAATAGGAACCAATCTGCAGCTTTGGATAAGTCAGCTTCCCTTAAATTGGGAAAAGGGCAGCTAAGCTAACAAGCTAAATGAAAACCTGTGGCAGCATGTTCAGCAAATCAAATGGGGACAAGAGTGACACTAGACCGAAAGAATATGTGATGGACAGATGGATGGATGGATGTTTGACGATAAAGATATAAACTGTGTGTGCGCAGAGCAGTAGGATGATCGCCACATAGAATGGACACTCAACATGTCTACGTTTGTTTTTACATTCTAATTTCATGTAAAACCAAGCTTTAATATCACAATGGAAATTATCAGCAAAAGCCAACCTAAATCCCACTATCTGCACAGAGAATTGTAACGACAGCCAATGAAAAACAACATATCGCCATCGAAACTTCAACACTTCGTAGAATGCCAACTGATCAAAAGAGGTGAGAAAGTAAAGAAGAGGAAAAGCAACTGAGAGTGAAACAAACAAAAAACTAATCCAAGTCAACCTTTAGCTCATTCCAAGTTTAATACAGTGAAACCTGTGTGTGGTAGAGCAAGAAAACGTGGCATAAAAATAACCTCTTTCAAGCCTTTTGAAAACAAACAATGTATGTATATAATAACTCTTATGAATAACTCGTAATATATGAGTTGTGGCTGTTCCAATCAGTAAAAAATATTTTTGTCCAACCAGCCTTTAATAAGTATAAAAAAAATAATCATCATAATGTTTCTTGTATGTTACAAGTGATCTGGCATGTTTAACACAGAGGGAAATATGAGGGATAACAGAGAAGCCGTGATTGACAGTATATAAATCAGCAACATCATAAACAGTCATCAAAATCATCATAAGTCCCTAAATAACGAGTCTTATATTTCCAAAACGTAAGGAGTACTGCTTTGAAAGCCCACATTTCACAGTCACAATTTCGACCGCAATCAGCAAATCTGTTACCAATACACTTCGGTATCCAAAGGGCCTCTAAACAAAGAGGCATTCACTTGTGGCATTTCAAAGTACAGTGTGTACCACTGGGTATCAGGCAAGTCTGAGCAACAGCAAAAGTTTGTAAGCTCTACCACAAGTCCTTCCAAGCTCAGCAGAGAAGGAGCAGAGGAGGCCATTTGACTACAATAAAGCTGCACGAACAATGACAAGATAGCAGCAGCAGTGAGGGGTGACTGAACCAAGAAATATGACACAATATGTCATCCCGCCCAAGCCTCAAAATAAAAATAAAGTGTTTTCATGTGATATGCATTCCGCTTTCCACGAGATATGAGGAGAATGAATGAGTGTATGTGTGTGCGTGTGTGTGTGTGTGTGTTCATGTCTATCTTGGCACCAACTCTCATTCTTTCCTATAAAGAGAGACTCACACACTAAAAACTGAAAAATGAAGGTTGGATTCCGTGGCTTGTTAGCATGCCAGTCCTTCTGACATGTGCTATAACTTAGATCAATAATGGATGTCTCTCTCTCTCTCTCACACACACACACACACACACACACACACAGAGAGAGAGAGAGAAATATGGGCAAGTAATGGGGCAGATCAGCCAATAAACTTTTGTCAAAAGTATTTCAGAAAATGCTGATTTTAGTATAGCATGGTGTATAAAAATGTCACTAATGTCTAATGGCCTTCAGTAAGAAATGGGTTTCCTTCCTTCTACGCACTTCGGCCACCTCACATCTCGCTTTCTATCAGGAAACATAGGTCTCACAAATAAAAAAAATCTGATGACTCATTCCTTGTTTCTTTCATGTTCAACCAGAGCTGACATACACGAGAGCGAATGAGAGTGAATGTTAACAAGGGCGGACTGGCTGGTTGCAACTGATTCCAAAACAGCCGCCTTTAGAATGAAACTCTGTTTGGCTCTGCACTGTGCTGCACTGTGTGTTTGAATGTATGGCCTCTGTGTGTCTGTGTGTGTGTGTGTGTGTGTGTGTGTTAGAGAGTGGTCAAACATTCCCGCAGGGCTAAGGGGTTCAGCTGTCGTCGAGGCTATTTTCCTGTCGCTGCATGCCATTGGTGGATCAAGGAGGATTACTCCTGGGGTCGGAGAACTTTGGGTCTCGGTGAGATGAAGAAAAAAGGAGAGAAAAACAGAGAGAACCACTATGGTTTGGAACGCTTTCTTCCAGGAATCAGAACTCGGGCAAAAAGGAGTGCGGACCGGAGCTGTTTGTCAAACCAAACCACGTAGGAAGTGACATGTCCAAGAGCTACACTGAACGAGAGACACTGAGGGAGACTGAGAAAGTGCCCACTCAAAGCATCTCACGGTATAAAAATAATTAACCGATACTCAGCTTTCACACATGAAAATCCCCAGTGTCTTCCTCGAATTTTGCTTCAGCTAGAGAGGCTGCTTCAGATGTTGCCTTAATCTTGTCCATTACTGCAACGACACCGGTGTGAACAAAGAGGCAGCACTTCCAATTTGTTCTATGAGGGCTCTCGTTTCTGTCAGGGGCCCCCAATGGATGACATTCCCAATTCTCCTACATACCCTCCAGATTACATTGGGAGGAGAGGGAGCTGTGGCCGGGCTGATTCAGACACAGCAACCAGGCCGAAGTTGGCTCAGAGACAGACTCAGAGAGAGTGAGTGTCGAACTGAGCTCGGCTAATTTGCTCAAGCTTGTTGTCCGCACAGACAAATCAATAGAGTGGAGTAAGAAGTTGCGGCAGAAGAGGGGAAAAAAAAACGGCCCAGTTTCCTGATTTAGGTCAACTGCAGTTGTGTGCACCCTAATGCTGTCTGTAATTAAATAAAGCTAGTTAAAAAGTGTGCAGGAGCTCTGAACTTGAGGGAAAAGTGGGATGAGAGGAGGGGTGGGCGAGGGGGTCTGGAGTGATTAATTTCATCTTTGTTTTTCTCCTCCCACAGTTGTGAGTGAACACCATTATACAAAGTAGAAAGGTAGCCTCATTTGTGTGCCCGTTCAATGCCTGGTGCTCCCCGGGGGGAAGAAGGTATAAAGATTCTAATGAGCTACAGAGAGACTTCCTGAAACACAAACGGGCAGATAGAGACACACTGGGACGGCGTTTCGCCAGCCTTGGCACCTCAGCTCTGAGGAGGAACTCCACGAGGACCGTCAATTGACAGCCCATCAAACTACCACATTGTGTGTCTGATTCTCTCCACCTCGCGGTACCTAATCCTCCATCGCACCCATATCCACTTCTCTTTTTTTTTCTTTTTATTTCTGTCTCCCTTCATATTCTCATCACTCCCTTTTGTGTGAAGCCTGGCAGATCACGCTCGGGACAGTAAGCGTATGTACAGTAGAGGGGCTGCAGCAGTGTTTGGGCAAACTGTCAGCTTTAAAAGGTGCACAAAGTCAGAGGGGATCTCTGTATAGCCAGTCGTACAGCAACATAAAGTGACAATAGTAACAGCAAGGCAAGTAAGATTACAGTGATTTTAAGCAGTCATTCACCTCATGTTACACATTAATTAGCACAGTATTTAAAGGAGATCACTTTCTGTCACATATCAGGATATTGAATGAGTGAAAAAAATAAAGAGATTATTGCAACCATAAATATTACATACAAGATTACAAATTGTTGTTGTTTAATGCAACTGCATAATACATCAGACAAAGCCCTTCATACATATGAAATGAAAACCTCCCACTGTCCACAAGAAAGGGAACTTACTCCCAGGCTTCGCTCCACCACAAACAAGCTGCACCAATCAACTCATTACACGTCGGTTTAGTTTATATATGGTGAACGATGAGGTTAGGGGTTAAGGGATTCAAATCCTGGCAAAGGATGAAGGATTGTACACTGACTGACAGTATGCTCTGACTTTGAGGATCAAAACAAGGAAAAAATCGTCTCTTTCATCCAAACCCAGCTAAAGTTAGAGTTTGCATGAATTGCAAAAAAAGCATTTTTATTTCTGTTTTACTCTTGTACTGTTTATAATAATTAAATTGTTAAATGTGAAAGTTACAAAATGCCATGTGTGGATTAATAGATCAAATCTACAAATCATCAATTAAATAAGGCTACAATCAGTCATCCTTTGATCAGAAAAGCTAGCAAGTTTGTCTGAAAAGGCATAAGGTTCTACAATTTTATATTGATACTGGGTTAATTCGTACAATGTGCACACTCGTATGCCTGCAGGTTGGTGTGGAAGTGTGTCCATTCTCACAGCTATATGCCAAATACTCTCACTCAGTTTGTATTCACTCAGTCTGTATTCGTATTCATATAGGTAGTGGTGACGGTGAGGTTACTAGTGCATTAGGACAGCCTGTGCAAAGAGGATTATGGCAGTAGTCCAGCTGAGGGTCTAGGGGGAGCTTATGGGTGACGCGTCACCACTGATGATGCCTGGAAACAGTGCCCAGCAAATCAATGGCCTGGTTCAATCATTACCATTACCACACTAACCTCTGAACTCAAGCTGCAGATACAGATGCAGATCGGGTGCATTGTTGTCCCTGCAGACAGTGTAAAAGAAAGCTAAAGAAATGCATGTTGTCCGCTTTGCCGCCAGACACAGCAGCGCTTTTGACCGGAACCCCAAGCAAAAAAGTTTTTCTGCTTTAGGACACAACAGCAGCATCAGCAGCAGCCATGCTAACACATATGTCATAAACGTGTGCAGTGCAGCATGTTCCATTTGTGCACCAGTATTTTTAGCATCCTATTATGTCAGCACGGCACAGCAGAAGGCTGCTTGTCCAAGTGAACTGAGAGAACGAGAGAAAGAGAGAGAGAGAGAGAGAGACAGGAAGGAAGACAATACGCGGTTCTGCTTCGACTGAGGGCATCTGCTCTGGCAACGCGAGCCACACGCATGTATCCTGGCTGTGAAGAATGTGTTTTGCCTTTCACTACTTCAATTAAGTTTATTTTTGAGGGCAAAGAAAAACAAACATGCCTCATTTCACTGCTGTGGATGCACACCGACAGGCTCATCAAGGTGCTGCGTAAAGCGAAGGCAAAGTCGAGAGGATGGAATTCATGACAGGAGACATAAATCACTGATGTTATGCTATCCCTCTCATCACTCTTTCAAGTTAAACTCTGAAACAACATGAAAGCATCCTTTCTTCAAAAAGCTCAAAGGCTGAAAGATGATACTGGGCTTTGTAATGACCAGCAAGGTCAAAATGGGACCCATGACAGGTCATTAGGCTGTAGATAAATAGTGAAGGAGATACGTGATCCAAAAAGAGATTTCCATTATTGACCCATTAACAGCGGCGATTACTCTATGGGAAATACTTCTAGTTGGGCTGTGATGCTATTTTTAAAACTGAAATGCCCTTGGGAATGAACCAGAAACCACCACAACCTGAGTGCATTCTATCATTTAACAAACAAAACCATCTGCTGTCAAAAAGGGATCTTTTGACAGAAATACCAGTAAATGTGGGCATTCTTCTCACTGCAATCCAAGCTTCTGTACTATTTCAATACCAGTGTCTGTATATTTTATCTGAGGCCAGCTCTCAACACAAATTGCTTGTTAACAAGAATAGCCAGAGGCCTCAAAAGGTATGAGAGCCATCCACTGGGAGGGGAGCCGCTATAGGATCATGGCTTGTGCTCGTGTTGTGTACATAGCCAGCGTACATACAAACAATATCTCTTCTCTCCCATCATCTCCTCCGCTGGATTGAACCAACTGCCTGAGGTGTCCATCCACGGTCATCGCACAGACCAAGTGTTTATGCTCCCCGCACAAAGGCTCCCACAGTGGGGGGTTTTCCTTCACGTTTCCCCTCTCGCCCCCACACAAAAGGGATCCATTTCAACCGCTTTTAGCAGCGCCACTTTCCGCTTTTAGTTCTTCAGACTCCCTCCCCTGAGGGGGTGACTGGTGGAAAAAGGAAAATAAAGACACCAGGTGGATGTTGTGGAGAGAGCTTAGGCCACTTCAAGCCAGCCCCACTGTGGTTGAATGTTTTTTTGCTTTTTTTGCTAACGCCTGGCAGGAGTTAAGAAACAGATACTAGTGCCTGGAGTGATCCTGGTACCTGGCGCAGTGCGGTGTTGGTGCATGCCCTCTGAGAGTTAGTTCAACATCAGCACACTTCTTTGACTAACATAAGATTTGGCTTCTCGTTTAACATCTTTTCACTTTCTTGCTGAGAGTTAAATAATAAGATTGATACCACTCATATATCTGTACAGTAAACATGAAGCTACAAACAATATATGATTTGTTATTTCATTAAAGGTGACAGACAGAGCCAGGCTAGATGTTTTCCCTTTCTTTCAGTCTTTAAGCTAAGCTAAGCTAATCATCTGAAAGCTCCTGATTTATACTGAGGATACAAATATGAGAGCGATATAAATCTAGTCATTTTACTTTCGGCAAGAAAGCGAACAAGCGCATTTGTCAAACTGTTAATTCAGCAACATGAAAACACATAAAATGCCTTCTCCATCTCCTTTCCTTTTCCTTTTCTCTCTTAAGGAGAAGAAATACCCAGTCTCCTGAATCAACAGAAGGAATCCTCTGTGAAACTTCTAGAAAAGGAGCACGAAGAAAGCAAACCTTACAATGCACTGCGATGCCAACCTTTGGAAACGTTAGAAGAAGGCTGAAAAGGCCCCATTCAATCAATGATGAGAGACAGGAAGCAAGAAGACACTTGGTCTTCTCCCCTCAGACAAACAAAACTTCAAATGATCCAGCAGCTCACAGGCTTATTAATTCAAGACAAGTATTTAACTAAGAAAACAGTTTCTGTCTCTGCGTGGTTTGAAGGCTTTCCTCTTAACTGGATAAACATTCCAAATAGGAACAGTCCCTGAAGAGAGGCTGGGTTGAAAAGAGGAGACATGAGAAGTGAACTGGGTCGCAGTTGGAGGTTTAGTCAACCTGATGAATTAAACAGACTCTCTGAGGCAATAACACTCTACAACACTCAGGCAATTAATTTGTGAATTCATAAGAATCTTTCAGCTGGGAAGAACCAGTCAGTTACGAATCATATATTGAAGATATGTCACTGAGATCAACAATAATCTCATTTTCAAAGTTGTAGCTGTTCTTCTGCTCCATAAATCTAAATTTAAAAAAATCTCACATGTAGAGCATTATACATCCTATAGCTTCGCCTTCCATAGCATAAAGCTTTTTCAATCAGTGAGGGGGTCTTGTGTGCCAAAAATCAATTGCAATCGGCCTCAACGCTTCACTCTCAAATTGACTGAAAAAAAGAAGCTGTGACGAAAGCGAGCGAGCGGTGGGCTGCAATGAAAAGCCCATCTGAAAGTAAAACTGACATGAAACTGGCTTTTGTGTGCACGGGTAGACAGAAAGAGGAAGTGAGGGGAGCTGACAGAGGAGAGTTGAGAAGGACGAGCCAGCACCTTGCATGCAGCAGGTTGACATGCATAAGAGAGCCAGGCCGTCATCTCGATGGCACAGCGAGAGCAGGAAACAGATCGCTGACACACATGCATGAACCTCAGAGGGGACAAACACTGAATGTAGAGACCACATTTACACTGATTCAACTGCAGAAGAGGCGCACACACACACACACAGAGCAGGTAATAAGATACCCAACAGCAGCCAAAGTCTGAGAGGCCGCTGTCCAGAAATCAGCCAGGCAGCAGCTGATCCTCCAACGTTATCATTACAGAGATGAAGACTGGAAAACAGTTCAACCTGAGAGAGGAGCTCTGAACCGATCAATGCCTGTCAATATGCGCTACTAATACGGCATACCTGTGGTGCATGTGTGCAAGCATCTCTATTTGTTCTAGAGATTTTTATGGTCAGGTCTGAAATGATCATCACTGAAAGCTGCTGTGATTCAAATATGCGCACACAGACCTTAAATAGGACCCAAAAAGGAGAGACAAGAGACAATCCTTTTTTTATAGAAAAGACAAAAAAAAAAAGACAACATAGCATAAATGACAACGATGCAAGGTCATTTCTATTCTTTCTGCACTGTAGAGGGCATGACAACATCTGCCTCCTCCATTAAGAAATCACTGATAAATCAGGTACCAAGTCAACAAAGAGAACAGAATCCAGGGTCACATTAACACGCCAGCTGTCTGTCTGCCTTCTATTCAAAACAACAACAAAAACTGGACTCTGTTAACTTGCCAGTCATTAGTGAATGTATCTGGTCAGATGGCAGATTTACCACTTAAAACACAGATAGCATTGATTTTGCTGCAGTGACAACTAGCTAGCTAACCTAGGCTAACTCTTTTAGGTGCTCTGCAAAAGAGTCTTAAATATGCTGTTGCAAACCTGATTTGGGTCAGGTTGCTGGAGTTTAAACTTCTGTCAATACAGCCCAGAAAAGGATAACTGCTAATGATGTGCCTTTTTAGCTTGGGACATGCCACAACAAAATGAAACCATTTTAGCTGTGGTAATCATCTTAGAAAGGTGATTAAAAGAAAAAGAGACACCGTCCTCCACACACTTTGGAACAGCTAAGCTGTGATTGGACATGATCACTGTTCAGGGGAGGAATTTAACAAATGGTTCATTGATATTACCAGCTGTTGCTGTGTTTTTAGCTGTGGATTCATCAATAATGTTGAAAGGTAGCAAAAAGTGTTCCCATCAAATTACAGAGCAACCAGGGTTTAAAATGCTGGTGCTTTCTCCACATCTTGTTTTTGTGATTTTACATTTTGTACTGGCAACAACTTCCAAGCAACAGTTTTCAAATCTCATCTTTGAATGATATGCTTCCATTCAAAGGAAACATGTTCAATTTGATGTGGAGGGGAATATACAGCACAACAAAGATGTATAACAGCTCAAGCTACAGCTCGGCTCCAAAGCCTCTGAGGCATCTGTAGTGCTTTATCATCTTCGGTCTCGCAGTCCGCTGAGGCTGCTGCAAACACACAGCCAGAAATACAACATACAAACGCACACACAGGCGTAGAAGCACACATCTGTAACACTGGATACACACAGAAAAGAACAGAAACAAATATGCATGTATCCTTGAATACAATGTTTGATACACAAGAGGTAAACACACACGGCATCAGGGGGGATATCTAGGACAGGTGAGTATGGATCGAGAGGAGAGAAGGGGAAAGAAAGAAACACATGTGGAGGAGAGATAAAGGTAGAACAGACTGCAGCACAGATATAGGGAAGTGGGCTACTCAAAGGAAGAAACAGGAAAAAAAACACCAGACAGAAAAAAGAATGAGTGAGTGATAGATGAGAAGAAAGAGGCAGAAAGTGAGATAAGGGTCATCACAGTGTGACCTGCTGTCTCTGGAAACAGTTCAGTCTGCACGAATGAGTCAGAGTGCAGGGAGGGGTACAAAGAAGGGGGGAAAAGGAAGCAAAAGGACTACCACAGCATACCACAAGATTACCACAGAAATACAAAAGCACTTCAATTTAATTAAGGCACAACGAGAAAAAAAGTAGAATAGAGAGAGAGAGAGCAGATCAGGCCAGCAAAGCGTGGACAGAACTGTGGGTGAACGCACAATCAAGGTCGAGCATGGTGTCTACAAGCTTTTCCCTCTGAGCACCTTTCACCCTCTTCCTCTGTCGCCGTCTCTCTCACTGACATTAATCCTGACCGTCGCCCCGGCTGATAAACTCCTGACAGTGTCCGCAGTGACCTGAACTGGACTGTGAGGCTTTTCAGATGAACTGATGCGCTTTGAGCAAAAGTTACAGTTTTTAATGACATTGTTTTTGCCTTTTATGCTAATGTTGATGGAGTGTCAAAGCTTTTAGAAAATGCTGTGTGACTACCACGAGATCAACCTTCACAAATACGACGTCGTATGTACAGGCCTCCCAAATCTGTATAGATAGGCTTAAACTTCATACCCAGCCCTTTTTTGAGATCACCTACATGTTTACTTGGTCAGATATGTTTACATCCACCCCTGTCATGAGCATGAGCCTCTCATCTACAAGTACATGTTTCATTCTGCACAGTAATACGGAGTAAAATAGTTCCCATGTCAAACTGCTTACACCAAAGGCCGTTGCCCATCTTGAGTAACCGGATCAAGATTTCTGGAAACATTATTGCTCTCCAAATGTAGATTCAGCCGATATCTTTAAAATTCCGCTAAAATTAAAGTGATAAATTCCATTTAGTTTTTATGATTTCGGGGTGAACTGTCCCTTTAATGTGATCATAAAACTGCAACCCATAGGATGCAGAGGAAATATGCTCTGCAGATAAACCGCACCGATGCAGATTTGGCCTGATAATGGTCAATCAGCCCACAGAGAAATAGATTACACTGCAGAAGTGAAACAAAGGACTGGACCAAATCCATCTGTATGAGTTTCCTCTGGTCACACATCCCCCACCATGTGAACGATCGCATCAGAGGCCCATTCTACATTCAAGAATTAACAGGGTAATTGAAGACAGAGACGACCATCATCATTAGCTTTTCACATTCTTAAATTATGCACATGTCCTTTAAGCAAGCCTTGACACTTTATTAACCATCAATAATACATTAATGTTGCAAGATTTATCCTCAACACACCATAACTATCATTTTTTTATTAAAATGTTAATAATGAATTAAGCACACTGGGTTTAGTTACTTGAGGGTGAACAAAGGTAGCTATTGCTAAAGTGAGGTTTATAGTAAAATGGAAGCCTTGAGGTCATTACAATGCACTGGGTCAGCCGCACAAACGCTCACACAAATCAATGTACACTTCCTCTATGGTCAATACACGCCAGCCTGGATTACAGCCACAGTACACAGATAACTGATGCTGGACCAGTGCCAGCAATCATTTTTCTGCCGCAAATGAGGATAAAAAAACAAGTGTCTCTTGACGCATAAACAGCTCTTCTCACCCGCCAATCACAGTGATTGTCATCGGCAGACGCCCTTCGTTTATGAAAACGGTATGTCAGTCATTCCCCACCACCCCAGTCCTCCCAACCCACACAGATGACAAAAACACACACAAAGACACACGCATACAGACTCTTCACTCGCCTCCACCACAGCAGCACCACTGATCAGTTAGGCTGCTGAATTCCTAATAGGACACATCCCATTAACCTCTTTCATGAAGGGATCAAGGATTGATATAGAGGAAAGTGAACCACAACTCTGCTACACCACAACAGGCCTGCTATAAAGATATATATGGAACTGAAGCTTGCAGACAGGTTGAAGGATATGATCAAATGGCATTAATTTAATTTGGTGTCTTGAATACAAAAAAAAAAACAAAAAATCACCAAAAAGTCACTATGAAATCATCACAGTATCTTCAAATGCCTTTGATTTTTACCTAAAATACAACAGTATTTCATTTACTGTCATATATGACAAAAAAGCTGAAAAGCTGCACATTTGAGAAGCTGGAACCAGTGCATTTCTTTGCATTATTGCTTGAAAAATGACTTAGACTGCTCATTACTTAAAACAGTTGATTAATTTTATTTCAAATCAAATAAAGAAGAAACCCACTAATCATTTCAGCACTAAAAGAAGTGCACAGGAGAGGAAGGGATTAAAACTGTCTACTAAAAACGTTGGCAATTACCAGACAGCCAAACATTTGAAAATTCATGCCAAGCCAATGTGAAATAATGGTCATTATAATGGCCATATGCATTCCGGTAAACTGGAAATCACTGGGCCATCTCAGAGCATCGTCTCCCTACAGCGAGCACGCTATACTGCCACTGGGGTGGAAATGCAGGAAAGCTCCCCCGAGCTGACTGTCTCGACAGTATACATGGATGTGGACAGACAATTATAACATATTGGTTTGTTTGTGTCACCAACTCCAGCGGGATTAACAAGGGTATCCCCAGAGTGAGTCTGGTGAGGAAAAGCTGGAAGGAGCGGGAAAGAGAAGAGGTACGATTTCTATCTCCACAAAATATAGCTGGCTGGATTTATTTGTGTCCTTTTCCTGTCTAGTGCTGATGAATCTAAACAAACAGACAATGTTTGGTTCCGATGTTTTCTTTCATAACTGAGGGCTCCATATTAAATAGAGCATGATTTGATTGAATAACACAAACGAACCAGCGGTGGCATTTATCCAACTCTGTTCTCACGTCTCAGGCCATGTTTTCGCTGCAAAGGCTATTATTGTCAGGGTGAATCAGCAGTGAATAAACTGAGCCCGTCATATGTCACATGTCCATGTAGATTTATTTAACCCTTACATTCACACACCAGGGAGCAGCTTGTGTATCTTAGTGGGCTGGGTGGTTAACTCTCTTGCTGTCTATTTTTTTTCTTTTTCTGCATCTGTTCTATTCACATGGGAGCCTCGTACGGTCTCCTTCATTGTTGAATGATTGTATTGGGCGAGTGTGTGTGCACAAACACGGAGGAGAAGGGGTGCTATCTCTGTAGATGGAGATGAGGCAGCAGCAGAGGAAGCAATTACAAGCTGGTAGGCTTCACCCCGCCCCTCCTCCTCCCTCCACCCTCTCCCATACATCGCCCTGGGGCTTGCTGCATTAGAGAATCATGGGTATAATGGTGGAATGGGCCTCAGGGTCCCCTCCAAAACAACCTGCTAATCCCCTGTGGAGTTGGAGGGTAAGGAAGGGGGGTTGATTTTGGGGGTAACAGGGCAGGACGGACGCCCCGACAATGAGTCCACCCCTGACACGCGCCAGTACCCTCCACCCCTATCAACCGCAGCGACCCTCCCCTCAAGGGAGCAACCAGCAATGTCAGCCATGGGAGAGCAGGAAACCCCCAGGTCCAACACTGGCCCTCCATTGCAGCCAGGCCTCGAGCAAGAACATTCAATCAGGCCGTTGCTCCACTCTATCTTTATCTGATAGAACTAGTATTTGCTTTCTCCATGGCACTCAATATATGACTGCATGCTAGAGTGTGCTCAAGCATCTCCAGCCATTGGCACAGAGTTCAACTTGCACGCACGCACGCAGGCGCAAACCAGCTCGTTAAAATGGTTTAATTATGTGTCTAAATTATGATGAGCAATGACATGCTTGATTGGTTGGATCAGAAAGCCTTAATGAGGAGAAAAGCCTCACTCTCTGTCTGTCTACATCATGAACTCATTGTCTACTCTAAACTTGACACACTGCAGCCCGGAGTGAGTCTGCAGTCAGTCACTAAATCAAAGTGTGTTTGTCTTCAGTGACATTTGTGACAGATTATACATCATGTACTTATGAAGCATTGAAAAGACATACTCAGGTACATCAGTCATCCAAGATTCAGTGATGTCGACTCCATGTCTCCCCTTATCCTCTGTTACTCAATCTCATCATTTTTACTGCCAACATAGGCCGTCTTTGTGTTCAAAAACACTTTCCCCTCTTGTCTAAATCTAATGTGACAATAACTCCATATCCCAAGTTCATTCAGGAGTCAGATATTAATATCATCTCATCAATTTTCCAACCTTCAGGTTAAAAACCAGTAATCACGCCAGCGGCGGGCTAATGGGTGCCTTAACATCAACTCGCCGAGAGTCCATTCATATTTCATCAATGGCAGTGGCCCCCGTCCTCCCAGGGCCCCGCTGCTCTAGTAAGGCAAATCGACATCAAACACAGCAACCTTCCAATTAGACAGCAAGACGTTCTGATCTCATCTCGATTTGGCACGAGATCAAATATTCCTGCAAGGATCCAAGGATTTCCAAGCCTTTTAGTTAACCAGTCTGCCTGTCAAAAGGGGATAAAATGTTCGTTGAAAGCACCTGGAGGAGATCACATTTAAAATTGCTGAGGTAGGGACTTAATTGTACCAATATTTAGATATGACAGCAATTCTACAGCAAAGATATTCATGACAGACCCAAAAGAACTGAGCAAGAAAAATTAAAACAGATGTAGATCAATGATGTCAAGTCTGCTCAGGTGTGATTTAGCCGAGTACCATTTCATGTGGTCTTTTGCTATCAGTTATGGATACCTGTGGAAAGGGGACAGCTATTCTTCTTGGCATGAATAATTTAGGTAGAGATTCCATCTGAGGATCTATGGTCATTGCTGGTGTGAACTTATTTTTTGAAACAAAAATAAACATTTGGTTTTCCTTTTTCCCCTGCAAAATAAGTGAGCAGCTGCTGGAATATTTTGCCTAGATGAGTATAATAACATCTGAAATAACCAAGCCAAACCACAAGCATTTGAACAACACGTAATCTTTCATTATCTGATGAGAACATTAAGCTAAGAGGATGGTTTTGTGCTGAGATTTCAGGTTAGAGTAAACTTCAGCAATAGAGCTTGTCAGTCGGGCTTTCACCCCGACTTTTGCTTTAGAAAATCGTCAAATGACACGTCATATGAACTAGTTATTTTGTAGCCTCACTTAGCCATTATGACATTCCTTCAAGATATAATGCATAACATTTCTAAATTAAAATGTCTAAAAGCAACTACACCTATGTCTAGTCTATTGTCTATTTTGTTGAGTAGTATACTTTGACTATCAGTTTCCAACAATATTCAAACCCAGAGAAATTTGCAATTTTATTCAAGCTAATGGGCCGTTTATTTGGTCACCTGCCACCATAGCGAGAGGGAGATTCAGATCAGAAGGAAGGAAGTTTGAGAACATGAATAAATGTCATGTGAATAAAACTATGAAACATTACCTCATCCATAAACATTTGTCCCCTAGTCATGTTAGATTGGTTTTCATCCACCATGGTGGTTGTTTAACGATAACAATAACAATTCCCATGATCCTACACTATTTTGTTACATCATCAAACTATGTCTTTGGTTTTGTTTTAATTGAGAGATCCCTGGTGGCAGAAAGTACATAAGGTGATTTTAAAGGACTTAATCATCTCTCTAAAGTCTCCACTGACCCACTTAAAGAGAATAAATGACATTCTCTCCAGATAGTAATGAGCAATGTACAGTATAAACAAAACCAAAGACTGAAAGCACCTTTTTGAACTTGACACTGAAAAAAACACTTAACCTTCTGAAGCGAACACATTAAAGTTACATCTTTTGTGTGCATGTGTGTGTGTAAGCTGAATTTCACAACAGGAAAACATCCAGTTCCTTCCTCAAAAAGAACCAGCCACGAAGAAGTGCACTGCTGCCAAAACATGTCTTAAAAAATAAATCACAGCCAATTAAAAGAGTCTTTTTTTGCGGTTATTGAAGGGAAGAAAACGGATAAAAGAGTCTTAATCCAATTAACTGGGCCCCCTCTAGCAGTTTGGGGACAATGACAAGTATTTTGCCTTCAAAATAAATGTCTTCCTTTTATCCAGTCACGTGAACTTTGGCAGGAGGGAATGGGTTTAAGAAATAAATCTATTCTGCTCTCTCAAAATATGGAAGTTGTGGACTCTTGGGGACTCTGCCCTGCACAGGATTAAGTGTAATATAATTACACAGTCAGGTCAGGTCTTTAGCACGTACATGGACAGGGGAAGGGAAACAAGCCTACACCAGGGGAAAATGTAGCACAATGGTCAAGTGACCATAACGCAAAGTGTGACACAGAGAGGCCAAAGGCTAGTTTCTGGTTCAGTGTGCTTCACTGACTTAAGGTGACAGAGGGGCACCTTTTGGGACAGTAAGCAACATTTCCAATAGCCTGGGAGATTGCTTTATTATGCAACCAGACAGGCTACACACAAGAAAGAAGGCGCAAGGGGAAATGTGTAGTCTCTTATCACATCACAGTTACTGTACAGTAGTTTTAAGGGGGGGCATTTATTGGCCACTTTTTCCTGGCATCCTTGCAGAGATTACAAAATGATTATTGGCTCATTTTCACGGAGACTGTGGGATCATGTAGGGACCAGAGCATCACACGCACACAGAGCAAACCAATATCCCTGGGGAATGTAATTATGAGACATTTAAGCCGCCTCTCAGCGGCCGCATCTCAATGAGCCCCCGTTTTTTAATGCGGGTGCAGACAAGCACCAACAGGGCAAAGTCTGTTTTGGGATATTTTTTCTCTCTCTCTACATTTGGCATCGGTTGCGTTGTTGTCGCTTGTTTGTCTCACTTCAGTTTGATCCAGAGCACCCCCGACAGCCTGGAACAATGCAACGACGGATACACACATTTCCAGGACCTCTGGCAAGGGTCCACAGCGATCTGAATCCCAGGCACACTAATACAAATCTATTTTTTATGTTTTTATTTATTTTTTTTTTAACTGGGGTTTGCGTTTCTTTCGAAGAATTGGCATGGGTTGAGCGGATTATACAGACATACAGCGACTGGCTGTGGCAAGCAGCTGATTTTTCACCATTCAAACAGACACAGTTTAACAAATACAAAGCACATCTGAGTCAAGATAGCCTACCAGTTTATATCCAGACAATGCAAGGGGAAATGGGGCAATGCATAAAAATAAAAATAAATAAAAAATAAAAATGTGCCCGTTCATTTGGCAGACCATGGGGGGTCAGAGCGACAACCCTACGTTTTGCAATGTGGCAGTCAGATGAAATCCAAGCTCTCACCGTGGGCTGTTTGAAAGAGAGCTGATGCTGCCTTACATTAAAAAAAAAAACCTCTCAATGTAACGATTCGCAGCGCTGAAAAATCAAATTTCGTAGAGCCAGTTCACCTATGGAAAGCAATCCACACATTCACACATGCCCTACAACTGACTGTGAGTGAACGCAGAGGACAGCAGTTTTAAAAACATAAAGGCAATAAACTTACCGACGCCGTATTTTTCATGTTCTGTAGGTATCCACATGTTTACGGTCGGCACATTTAAGTGAGTGGTCGGAATAGCAGCGAAATGCAGGGTTTTGAATCTGTGTAACGCATTCTATTGGCGTGCTTTCCTCCGGTCTGTAGTAGGAGTCATTGTTTAGGTTACAGATAGAGAAAGCGCCGCCGCTGCCGCTGCTGCTGCTGCTGCCTGGAGTGGTACGGAGACGTGCTGCCTTCCAGTACTGTAGGAAATATGACAATAAGGTCAGTCGGCGCACTTGGGAGGCCCAGCAAAATTAGAAAATTCATTTCCCCATTGGTAGGATGCAGAGAAGACAGCATAGCCTATAAACTATATCAGTATTTGATGTTTAAATTGATGTATTTAAATAGATATTGTGCCAACCATTCGGTTTTCTACAGCCCATATTTTTTAAGTGTACCCCTGATAGTTTTGCCTGATACGAGTGGTTTCCCATTTTTTCCTAATAGCACAATATAAATACATGTACAGGTTATGCAGTAACACCATAAATCGTGCCTATGTGACAAACTGAAACGAAGTTGATTATATCATCAAAACATCTGAAACAAGAATTACATAGGCTACAGCTGTCATTAGCTACTGCTAAAGTACAAGCACAGAAGTCTAGAACCACTAACATTAGCCTATTTTGATAGAAAAAGGAGAGTAAGTGAAATATTATGAGTTACCGCAATTTATTTTTTTTTTCACAATACGTGACATGACTGTTAGCTTAAACACGTCATATCGATTTAACAATGCTAGCTTGTCAGAACATTTTTACGAATTTTTTTAGTGTTCCTCATTCTATTTCAATGACTTTCTGTCAGACTTATCTTTCCACGTTATACACAAACTTAGTTTATACGTTACTGAATTAGACATGGAGCCTGAACCATTGACAAGGCACATGCGATTTGACGATTACCACAAATGTTAGCAAATCTACCGAATACATACATCTTTTTTTCTTCAAATGTATAAGCTAAAACTAAATTTAAAATGATGAAAACTCACATGAAAACTTCATTCAGCCATGGCACTGCAGAGTATCAGTCAAATTTATTACTCCAAATATATAGGACTTTCTTACTTACTGACCCACCTGACTCTTATTATTTTATAGCACAACTACGCCAATTAAGTTTGAAAGTGGCAACTGTGATTTTCAAAATTCGATGCTGGGAAGTCCCGAGAAGTACTTGAATGCAGCGTCAAAGCCAGCGCAGCGAGAAACGAGAACAGTGCATTGTGGGAATTGTAGTAACCCAGTGACGTCAATGAGGACATGAAGATCGCATATCCATAGCATCTTCACAGCCAGCAGCGTTTTTGTTTGTTTGTTTGGTTTAGGTTTGGTTTTTGTTTTTTTGTTTTTTTTTTGTTTGTTTGTTTTTTATCTGCCAGTCTATGAGCAGTTAGCTCATTTGAAAGAAAGAAAGAAAGAAAGAAAGATCAACTCTCTCATTTACATTTGAAATTAAACCCTGAATTTCAGGGTATTAGTGAAGAATGTGACTTTGTAACAGTGTGTAGCCCTTTTTTTGTACACACCAGACCCTCTACTGGGACAACTAATGTATGAAAAATACATGAAGACTACTACATGAGACAAATTTAGAGGAAGTTCTACAACCCAAAATGAAAGAGCCCAATGTCACACATTTTTATGAGCTGGCTCCCCGCCATCTCATACATCCATGGCACGCATTTCCCCCCATTTCCTTTCATTCCCTGCTAACTCTCATCATTTGCCTGGGTGTAGCTGGTGTTGTGTTTGAATACAAAGGATCTTTGGAAAAACCCATTCTAATGCATGTTCATTTCCCATGCTGAAAATGGTGCATTAAAATGCTTTGAAGTGTCAAATTTGCCTCTCTTTTCTTTCAGTTTCTTCACTGGTTCGCATGTCCACTTACTCATCCACCTTTGTAGTTTACATGGTGAATTATGAATGGATGTGCCATGAAAAAGCAAACAAACTCAAGGCTTGCTGCTGGCTTTGTAGGTTAAAGAACATGCCATGTGCTTAGGGCATGTATGGGTCGCATGCCATCCCCTTTTCTTATCCGCCCTGTTTCTCTCATTGTACACAACAATACAAATATATACCATGGAGTTGGAAATTTAATTAAAAACAGACTTACAGATAGAGGTGGATTAATTTTACAGTCTACTCCCATATTGTACTGTTTCATTCCCATATGGCCTTCAATATTTCTGATTGGTGAGGTTGGGGGTTGTGAGTATAGGGTGGGGTGTGGGGGATTGTGAGAATGTTCTACTCTACATATGAATAAATCATAAGCCAGGGAGCAAAGTAAGACACAGGCCGAGGGGATTCATCCCTTCGAGGACAGGAGATTGGAACCAATGTGCTCTTTTAAAAAGTGGAAACTAGACTATGTTCTACATCAGTGAATCTCATTGCAACCCTCAGGAAGAAATAGGTAAACAAGAAAAAAAAGGATGGGACCTTTAAGATAAATGGAGCAGCTGAGCAACCACAGCTACATACAACCTGAGTAAATGATGTTGTTGTTAAGACAATTTGTTCCAATGATTTTTATACAAAATATTTTTATACAAAATTTTATACAACATGAGGGTATGTATTTTGCTACTGATACTATTATTAGCTTAAAATGCCAGGCTGCAAAAAAAAGTGTTAGAGTTATTTTTAGAATGCAATATTTGGAAAAACATTATTTTTAGCAGTGGCACGTTGTCAACAAATAGCATTAGAAGAGTAAAAGTCTACAGCCATTTTAGCAGTTTTTGTGGCTCTACCTAGGCCAATAGTACCTTGAGCTGAATGCTAACCTCAGCAAACTTACATGCTCAGAATAATAATGCTGACATGTAGATCATTTAGAGGGAATGTTTGCCATTTTACCTATCCCAGTTTAGCATGCTAGCTGGCTATTATTTGCTAATCAACATTAAATACAAAGTAAAGCTGAGGCTGACTGCAGGTCATATACCAAAGTTCTGTACGAATTAAAAATTTGACTTTATGATGGTGCTAAATGACAAGTCAGGAAATCACCAAAGTCAGTAGGATTCATCTGTTGGGAATCATGAATGTTTGTTCGTCCAATAGCAGTTGAGATGTGCCAGTCTGGACAGACATTGCCTAGAACAACACTGCTGGTGTGGCTAAAGATACTAATCTCCAAAATATTTAGCAACAAATTTACTGGCCTTTCCACGTCTGAAACCATGTGAGACTGTAAGCCTCAGAATGGCAGAGATTGAAGTGGGAGCTGAGATGCAGAAGATGGAAAAGATAAAGGAGGGGCATGAGAGGTGGCATATCTGTTTAGTGACCACACTGTAAAAGGATTATCAAGGTGGACCAAAGAGAGGTTGTTTCACCTGGTATTCTGTTTGGGTGTTGGATTATTCCCCCCCCAACTTCGTCTCCCATTCCCTCTCCTTTTATCCCTCCCAGTGTCTGTGCATTTCTTCATGTTTGCTCTAAGTTTCATCAGGTGGACCCATATGTTACCTGCAGGGTGTCATAGTTGGGAGTACAACTGAAGATAATGGAGGAAAGATGGAGTTGGTTATTGCCACAGAAAGTCCTGCTAGCCCAGATGGACTCTGAAGATTGCTCAGCATTTCCGCCACTCAACCACCAGACTCTTTTCATCTCTGGCCCATGGCCACAAATAAACACAACATCTGTGACACATAACTCAAAATGCTTGGATGAAGAAATTTGTATTTTGCTTTAGCACCAGCCAAAACTCCATTGCTTTGAACACGTTGTATCGAAAGAAAGAGATATGAGGTGAGGTTTCATTGTTTCTTTTTTGTATCCTCTGAATTTTTTCGTATCCCCCTTTGGACATTCAAACCACTATAACTACAAGCAGTTTACTTGTCAAAAAAGCAAAACTACACAAAGCTGATTTATTTTGCTGGCCAGCTGGAGCAAAAATGACACCGGTTTATCTCAAGAGACCATTGCCTATCACCTCTTCTCATCGCTTCTCAGCTTTGATTTAATTCACACCAGGAAGTATAGGTCAGATGGGGGAAAAAACATATGCCTCCCTCAGCTCATGCACAGCAGGCAATATCCTCGCCTCCAGTAGAAACAGGCCTCTAAATATAGCTGTGAAAATAATCTGTGCTTTAGAAGAAAAACACTCCTCTCTGTACATGGCACCATATAAGACCATATTTCATAGCCCAGTACCTCTGAAGATGGCTCTTCATACAGGATCGATGGCCTTAATTACTTTGCTTTTTCCTAAACAGCACATTTACAGTATTGGCATATTTACTGTAGCTTTGAAAGGGGATTAGTCACTTGCTCTTTCTATATCATGTGTAATATCTTCTTAGAGTATAATCTATCCATTAAAGCCTGTTCTTAGCTCTGCAGACATGTGAATCTATTCACACGTGTGCATACTCACACATAGACACATGTAAAAAACCTGTATAGTTCATACATATGCCAGAAAGTCTGGGAAACAAGAGTCTAGAAACTTAACTCGCTTTAGATTAAAGTTCTAAGTTTTAAATAATAATATATAATTCTAAACAAAAGCACAATTCATACCAAATGTACCAAATCTGATGGCAACCTATACAATACTTGTCAAGACATTTGAAGAGGTACCAAAGTATCATGCATATCCAGGCAGAATGTCCAGACAGAATTTTAATGGTGATCTATCCAGGACTTGTTGAGCTATTTCAGCCAATGAGGTGAACTGACCAACCCACAGTGTCATCCTTTAAGCTGTTGTGCTTCTGCTCCTAAAGGTCTTGAAGAACCAATAAAAGTTATGCCAAATATTTGAACATTATTCTTCATAAGTCTCCATCTGAACAACCTGCGGATCTTTGGAAGAGAGCGGCATATCAACTCAGCATTTTTTTTTCTCTCTCCGCTGGGCCTTCACTTCAAACCTTGTTTCGGCTGGATGTAAAAATAGACCTCCTCTGTCTTCCTCTTTAGCATCAACAAGGAATGCACTGTGGATGATTTTTCACTGGTTTGATATGCAAAACCGCACTCAGAAGCGTTGAAATATGATTTGCAGTACAGGAATGGATCCTGTCACCTGCAAGTGTGGGAATCAAAAGACTGAAAAAGTACAGTGTTTCCCCCCATGTTCTCTCTGATCTAGTTTAACCACCTCTCTGATACTCCCAAAACGTTTGCTATCAATAGGTTACAAGATTCTATTGCTTTTTATATTCGTCTTTTGCTTGATTCCAACTGCTTTTTACCTTTGAAAAGAAACCCTTGCTCCCTCAAGCACAAAGTGCTTCAGTTTTCAGCACATTCCCAAAGATCTTTGATGCCCATGGGATGTGAACCCGATCTCGTTTCAAGATATCAACAAGTGGAGTTAAAAGGAGCTGCTCAGTCCTCTGTTATCTGCTTTAGCCTATGAAGTGGTCCTTTTCATTCGCTTTGCCTCCAGGAACCCTCTGAACAGACAAGCTCTTGAGTCGCCTACAAAATTTATTATGTGGTCATCTGCCACCGTGGTGACTATGAAGACATTTTCATTTAAACACTTGCTCCACTTGGCTGTATGATTGTGAATGGCTCTCTAGTCCATAATCATCTTGGGTTCTTAACTCTATGATAAACACTACAGCTCTTGTGCAGTTCCAGTGTTCTTTTAAATAATAGCTCTTTTAAATATGATCAAAGGAGCTGTAAGATTATCTTTCCATATGCTCTCCAAGTGTTTTCCTCTGTTTAGCCAACTTGCAAATCACAATTACTGTTGTAATCATACCATAATTTCTTCATTCTGTTTTCCATCAATTTCACAACATCATGGCAAGTGTCAACATTTGTTTTACAGATTTAAATACTGTTTCAGTCAAGGTTCCTGTAAAAGTCCAGAAAAACTAACCCACTTTCTCTTGACTCGTATTACCAAGATTAATTGTAGCCCTAAAAGTCACTTTTCTCTCAGGGTACAATCGTTCTTGGTTCATTGTAAGTGAAGACCCCAGATTGGGCATCTGTGAATGGGTTTTTATGACTAACATGCTTTCCTGGGCTCCGACTTCCCCCATGCTGTTGCACACTGTGGGTGCAATATTACAGCATCCTGCCACCTGGACCCCAACACCCACCAGCGAAGACATAATCGTGCCTGTGAATGTATGTACACACACACACGCAGACACACACACACGTACATGCTGGACAGATGGCTGTCATAAATGGCTGTATCTGTTAGCAAGTTGAAAGCAATCCTTGGCAATGTGCCCCCTCCCTACTCCTACCCACCGACCCACATGCATGTTTCATCACATCAGCTGACAGTACAACATGCAAACACAGACACACACGCCGAAAAAATACACACAAAAACAGCCAAGAAAAAGTGTAAGAAATGGTTTGAACAGTGTGCTTGTCTTCTCTAACATACATGTACTGCAAAGGTTAGAATGTGCGGCTAATGTAGCTTACTATCTACTGTTAGTAACCCAGCATTGCTTCTAAGGTCATGGAGCATTTTGTACTACAATATTTTGTGGCAGTACAGGTTAAGTTAAAAAAAAAAAACATTCATAATACCATATCCGCTGTGTAGTATTTCTTCTCAGAGTATAGGCAGAGATAGTTTAGAAACAAGATGGCAGTCATTTCCTCCAGCTGGGTTACATGGGTTTCACTGCTGCCCCACCCCTTAAGGAGACTAGCGGCAGATTCTGAATCTATTCATTGCAATAAAAAAAATTAATGTGAGCACAGATTATAAGGATTCTTTAACCTTGAAGTCACCAAAGTAAAAGTTGAATCCAATTTTTACAAGTCACTTATCCCGTGAACATTCTGACACATTTCAGATCAGCAGAAAATTAACTTTATTTGAGAGCCGTTGCTGCCTCTCTACTTTCATTCTATCTGGAAGTAAGTAGTGAGCATATTAAGCTTGCAGACAAAAATGGATGGCAAAACGTTACATTTTAATTGTATCCAGTGTTGTACTGTTTTGACATGGACAAGCTATAGCCCTCTGTAGTACCAGTACCTTTTCATACCAATGCTGCCCCATTAGCTTTTGTTATAGAGAGTCCCTGTTGTAGGCTAGATAAGATAAGATAAGATAAGTTGAGATAAGATAAGATTTTTTGTCAGTTACAATGAGACTAAAAGGTATTTGTCCGTATTTGCTTTTGTCAGCTACTATCCAAAGGTTGCATTGTTTCAAACAAATACGAAAAACTACAAGTTGAAATCTGCCCCCCATGCTGTTTAACAGGCATTGGAACAGTAGCTAAGGAGTGATAGCAAGTGGTCAGTTGTATCAGTGACTGAACAGTAAACCTACTCCTAGATCATAAAAGCATTAATATTTGTTGTTTCAGCAATAGCAATGAATTTTCCTATGAAAAATGATCTACTACACAGGAAATGACAACACTTGGATAGTCGATTAGTGGGAATACAGAAGCAGAACTTGATATTTAGCACAGACGAGAAAAAACAGTGTCACTTATACAAAATCGGAACTATGCTGACAGAAATTCCAACAAAAAGCAAAAAAGGAAAAATATTAGGAGGAAAGTTCAGCTTAAAGCAGAGTGAACACTGAAGCTGCACACACTTTCTTGATTTGATTCACTTGTTTTGACTGTGTTACAAATAAAAGATTCCTCACCAGATTAAATAACATAAAATTGTTACAAATTTAGTCATGCATTGACATGCAGTCTTTTGTTTCTGTGTTTAGTCATTCTTCTTACTCAGGCCAGCAAAACCACAGACTGGCAATAGCCTGACCAGCTCTCAGCTAAATGCTGTTTGCTCTTTTCTGGTTAGTGTTTAGCTGTTCCACCAGCCTGTTGGTCTGTGGGTGTTGGTGTTAGGAGCAGTCTGTGCTGCGATAAGCGTAACCACCCCACCTTCATCCTGTAATCCGCAAAAAGAGGTGGTGTATAAGATTCACTCACAGTTGAGCTCATAATTTCTACTTTTTTGATGCGTTAGACCCTTGGGCCATAAATATGCCATGAGGGGTGTGATTACCATGGCTGCATGTTTACATGGACTAATAACATAAAAACATGCTGTCACCTGTGGCTACATGCTGTCCTATCATCCTGTGGGGCTGGAATTACATACAGTAATTGCTAATACTTAGATTTAGTTGAAGGTCAGCAGGTTATCTCCCACAAAAACATGACTACAGAAAGATCGCATTGACACCCCAGGAAAATATGAATTTGAATTTATATTGCAGAGCTTACCAAGCCATGTGCGATCACAGTGAAAATGTAGCGTGGTGCGTGAAAATGCTATGTGAAAAGATGTTTATGTGCTTACGTGTGAATGTTTGCTTTCATATTATTCTGAAGTCACAGTGAATGGCAATCGGTGCTCCTAAATTTGTCAGGCTGGCTAAATTATCTTTTAAGTTTTACATTTTTTTTCTTTTAACATGACAAACTTACTTATCTGAAATTGTTGTTCTTGATTTTATTTAACTGAAATTTGGTGGACAGATAACCCAAGGTCAATGGATCAGTTAATTAAATTTTGGTGGTGATCAAGATCTGGGATTTCCGACGTTATATGATTATCTTAGTCATTATTATTATTATGGTGAGCTCATGTGCTAGTGGGAAGGTCTGACAGTCTCCAGGGCTTCAGCTGTTAAAGAAAGAAAATCAACCAAATAGATATAGTGCGACAATGGCTTCAAGTTGGCAGTACCAGGTAGATTTTCTTTTTCTTTTGAATACATGCTGTAAACTGGTAAGACATTAAACAAATAAAGGCTACTCTTATGGCTATTCTTATGTGTGGATGTGAGGGTGTGCATGCATGTGTTTGAGAACTATAGGGTGACGTTGGCCTGTCAGCGAAACCAGAAGCAGGAAAGACTGATCTGAACAGATAAGTCAACAGAATTACAATTCACAGCAGGATATGAAACAGCCTGGATTTACTGCCTTGGGAAGCTCAATCAGGAATACTGTCTCACATGGTGTATGCATATAGCATTTAAAGGTCTCCGTGTGGCACAGCTATAAACAGTAGTCCTATATGATGTGAATGGAAATGACAAATTTATGAATTTCACACTACATAAAGCATGTTTTTTCCAATGCCCTGACAATAGCACTCTGTATTTTTTTTCTGTATACATGTTAACATGGTGAAATAATCAATGCTAATTTAACTAAGGATGTAAATTCAGCAGTCTGTTTGATGGTGTCTGCACCATCAGAGTCATGTAAACACCTCTTTGATCATTTCTGAACGCTCGACCCAGAGCTGTATCGGCTCTGTCAGTCGTCAGAAACCACACTCCAATCAGGTCTTGTCAATAGCAAAAAATTGTCACTGAAAAATCAACATTCATTAACACGAGAAGATTTGCTGCATGTTCTTGCACAACCCTTTCAGTGTCAAATGTTCTTGAAGGAGCACAAGGATAATTCAAGTTGGTGATTGGAAATTATAAGTAGGAGAAAGAGGGTTGAAAATGAATGTGTCATAGTGTGAAACCTCCTGCAAAGACATAATACAATGTGTGTGTTTGTGCTTTTAGTACAGTTGCATTAAGGTGCAGATAAAAGCTGGTGGAGGGAAGATCTGTTGCCTCCTGCACAGTGGGGGGACGCACCAGGCTTTTCTCTGTTAACCCTCTGACAGTGAGGTGAAGGTGGTGGGGACGAGGTCTGTGGAGGTCTGTGCTGAGATCTGTGAATTGCTGCTCCACGCACTCACAGACAGTGAGTGCAAAACAGAGATATCCAAAGTCAACAACCTACTTCGTGCATGCAGAAACAGCAAAAAAAATATAAACACAGAGTGGGCAAAACAAGACAAAGAAAAGAGAGACAGAGAGAGAGAGAAAGGAGTGAAATTGTGAAAGTGACAGAAACAAAGACAGACATGCAGTGAGAGGTGGAGAGAGAAAGAGAGAGCAAGATAGAGAGAGAGAGAGAGAGACAGCTCTGGACAGAGAGCAGTGGCAGAGAGACAGGAAAAACAAACACAGCTCCATTCTGCCTCCCACATCAAAAGGCCTTCTCTTCCAAATGTCAGGGCAGCTGGATATCAGGCCTGCCTGTGCTTCAGCGTCAGGCTCGTCTGCCCTCATGGTTTGATCTGATGCCCTTAAACCTCGACTGTAAGGTGTCTTCCACAACCAGAGCAAACATCACCATATTTTTATGTTTAATATTTGACATGCAACTGCTGCTACAAAGCAAGGAGGAGTAGAAGAGTAGACCATTTCTGCAGTGGATGAACTGATGTATGGGAGGTTCAATGTGTGACGGAAAGACAGACTGACTGGCACCTGGAGAAATATACAATGGGAGCGAAGCACCAGTCATGTTCCCATGATTAGGATTTACCACCTCAGGTAGTGTATGTCTAATCTAGACAGAACAATCTTTGTTCTCAAGTCCCTTAGAGGGGCAAGTAAATAGATTGTGTCCAACGTGCCTGTTGGTAGGTGAGCTTCAATTTATTTCTGTGCTTCAGAGTTGTTCACTAAAAAAAAAAAAAAACACTGCATTTTGTGCCCTGTGGAGAAATAAAATACACTCAAATACATGTCATGACTTCATCTGTGCCGACTGCGGATGACAGTCCAACCTTTGATCCAGGAGATAAAGAGCAATAAGCTGATTTCTTTTATTGTTGTGATTATTTATTAAACCTCTTTATGTCACTCAAACATCTTGCTTCGTCTTCTTCTCTATTTCTCTCTATCTCCCTCCATTATCTGTGGTCTGACAGTCAGAGCCCAGTCCCAGTGGATATTCTTTTCTTCTGCCACTGTCACAAACGACAACATAACCTTTAAAAGCCCTTTAGCTTGGTTTCTCACATCAGTCCACTCTATTTCCAAACACCACCCTGCTGTGATTGCTGCAATTTTTCAGTGAATTCTCAGTCCACTCTGTTATTAACAAAACATGACATATAGCACTCCAAAATAAAGACCAAATCAATAAAATGAGTTTGGTGCGGTACCAGGAAATGTACCTTAATATGACTCTGGTAGTAAAGGAGTAAAGTGAGGAATGAAGAGCCACAGTCTGATTTACTCATGTAATATGTTGAAGGAATAGTTCAACATTTTGGGGGAAAATATACCTATTTGCTTTTTTGCCGAGAGCTATGAGAAGACTGAAGCCCATAATTTTCTGTTAGATATAAGTTTACAGTTAGCATACAAAGTGGAAAAGAGTGAAACAGCCAACCTGGCTTTGTACAAAGATATCAACACCTGTCTGCAGACACTTCAGACTATCTAATTAGTACCTTTTACCTGGTTTGCTGTTGCAGAGAGGAATGCTTCAGGTAACCAGAAGTCACAGAGGCTCACAGAGGAGCCAATGCAAACAGCTCCCAAATCTCAACAACACGTAATGTGGCCTGCACGTCAAGCAAGCAGATTAGCTGATCCTATATCGTGTTGGGGAAATTCTCTTTTATTTCAGAGTTTGGGCTCACATTCAGTGGGAGGGAGGGATATGTGCTGGACTAGCTCCTAGATGGGTGCAAGGACTTCCATGGAGCACATGACCCCCCCCCACCCAAATAAAATCACAAATTGCAGTTTTACTCTTTGCTTTTTGTACAGATTACACAAAAGAACAAAATAAGAAACAAAGTTTTTTAGAGGTGCTAATGTTTATTTAATATTTTGAAAGAGCCTTGGCAGATATTTTCCCCTCTCCATTCTTTCCAAACTAACCAGACAATAGCAGTAGCTTCATAGTTACTGTACAGAAAAGGGAGTGGCATTGATCCCTCCATCTAACTCTCTGCAAGAAAGAGAATAAGCTCATGTGCGAAAATGTTGTAACATTCCTTGAAACACACATATAGGCTGTATGTGACGAAGCTGTGCATTCTGCCTATTTTTACCCTGAGGACTGAAGCGGTGTGTTAGCAGGACTTGCAACATGAACGTGAACTTAAGGTCAGTAGGCACAAACTGGCAAGGTTTTGAGGCATCACATTTGGTGATTCACCTTCATTCTGTATCTACCTAATGCGACTGCATGAAGGCAGCACATAACGTGGAGGCATCTGACATCAAAACCCGTATTCCTTGCCCTCCCGCCTCGGGCCTAGTCACGGTGCTTTTGAAGATACGCATACATGCCTGTTAGCAGCTCACATACATGTACGAATGCACACACTAAAATGTGATCCATGTATCTTTGATCTCTGTGCTGGCTGCATACATTACCAGGGTGGATTTGTGGTAAAAGCCCGTTGGAGGAGGAGAAAGCTGGAAAATTATGAATTCTTCGGCAATTCTCTGGAGAGAGTTAAGGTTTTACTATACATGAGGCAGATTGTGGGGGTGGATTGGATCCATGCTTGTCATTTTTCTGCAAAAGTCATATTTTATGAGGGAGAACTGTTACCAGTTAGATATCAAATCCCAATACCAAAGTGTTAAGATTTGTTTTGAAATATTTCACAAGTGTGCAACATATACAGGATGATACGAAATGGTCTTAATAGCTTAAAAATCACATTTTCCAGTGATGTTTGTGAACCAGTTGCAGTAGTTTAGTACAACAAGACAGCTCAAAGAGATCTGTGGTGCTTAGCGTCAACTAGCGGCAAGCATCTTGTATCTTTCTATTGCCTAAGCAGGGTTGTTCACATACAGACAAACACATATATGGTAAAACACACGCACACAAACACCTGACTGCCTCAGCGGGAAATGCACTCCCTTAAACACTGTGTTAGGGCCAAAATCAGAATCAATAAGAGGAGGAAGGAAAACAGACTGGCGAGGAGAGGCAGATGCTGTGAGAGACAAGAGAGGCAGCAGCATAGGTTTAAACATACTGTAGATGCTGGCAGAAACAGAGTGCACATGCAGACAAGAAAAGAAAAAAAAACATGACATGTACACATAACTAAGCTTTTCTGCAGGGAAGCCATGCTGACTAGAAGCCAGGAATGTTTATGGAGTTTTTTTTAGCTGACAGCAGCCAGACAGCCAACAAAGTATCCAGGTGGGAAAAGACAAAACTTCCTCAGCCAGCTGTTTATTCGATAACAAAAATAAAAGCTTCAGTTATTCAGCCTAAACACAAGACGAGTAAGTGCCTCCAGACCAAACAAAACAAGAAAATGAGCTGTCTGCGCTTTGGAGGAGTTTTCTTCCCTCCGATATGACACCAACTTGAAACTGAGACGTATTACAAACAATGCAAAAATACTACTGAATGCTATTTCTAGTCCAGATATAATACATTCATGTGTACTGTGATAGAAATGAATGTATTATAATACAGAGGTGCAGTTATAAGACATTTGAGTGAAAAAGGGAAAGTTGAATTGAACAAGCTGTGGCAATATGATTAGAAAACAAGATGGATTTGAAGATATCTCAGAAAAAGCCCCCATGAAAAACATGCATGTCTAAAAATTGCCCTAGCAAAACCATACAATAATAAAAATTTGAACTATTTGAACTGAATCCCTTATATATCATTCACATGCTTGCGTGGAGTCATTTCAATGCAGTATAATGAAATTTTTATCCCCACTGACACAAATTCAGGCTTTGATTGGAAGAAACAGCAGACAATCTGAGTAGCAAGCAAACAACATGTAAAATGCTTGAAAGCTATGGTGTTTGATGGGGTAAGAAAAATAGTGTTTTATTAAGGCAGGAAGGTATACTGGTTACAGACCCCAGCCAGAGCTACCAGCCATCTAAACTCACACACATACACACGTACACACAACCACACGCTCAAGAATTTTGCATTTAAGTTTCATTTTTGGGAGTTTTTCTTGTTCAAACTGTTGTCTGGGCCAGGAAGCATGGCTGTAGTGAATGAGACACTATACAATGTTGCTAGCATTAAATTTGACTTAAACTGACTGTGGGGCAGTCCAGCATGAGGGTATTAAGTGACAAAGTAATTCATTACTTTAAAGAAAATGGTTGATATGTAATTTATCACGGTGTGCTCAGATTGTTCAGTTTTCTGATTCTCTGCCCTCTTTTCTTTGTTTCTGTCTCTCTGAATCACTGAGTGCCCGTTGGCCTGGCAGGCAGGCAGCTCCAGTGAGCACACAGTGGTAATAATTCACAGTCAATCTGTGCACTGGACCGCCACACAGACTCATTTAAATACTGCCCATAGCCATTACTACATTTCTCTGTCTCTATCGTTATCTGTATCTCTCCCCTGCTTTGTTCACTTGACCTCCCCATGCTTCCTGCCATGACTGATTCTATATTGTTTTTTTGTGCACTATGACTTGATTGTGTATTCACAGTATCACTCCTTCACCTTCCAATAATTATTCAATCCCAGCTTCTTTCATTTCTGTTACCCCTCTCTAATACTTGTACTATTTATCTGTTCACCCCATCCTTGGAGCTCAGGGGTGAGTTGCCAGGATGCTACAAAGCTCTGATTTACTTATTTTTATTTGTGGCTTTTGGCAATAATGGTAGAGCTCCAACAGAGATCACAGCAAGGCCTGTGATTCCTCTGGCCGGTTTTTTGTGGCCAGAGGAAATTAGTATGGCATCAAGATGCCCGAGTGCATGTACTGACTGAATACTGAATGTGTGCGGAGTGACATGTATAATACATGTATGGTCTAGTTTCTTTTTTATGTTTTGCACTCCTCATGCACACATATCAGGTCCAGCCATTTTTAATGCCATCCACCAGTACATACAGCACAATATTATACAGAGATAGTCTGCACAGACTCCATCCATCAGTTTCTGTGTGTATATTGTTCTGGTTCTGAATGAAGCAAATCTAAAAATCACGATGCTTCTTTAGGACACATGCTGTGGTTTTCGTCTTGTTTGTTTCAGCAATTATTTGTGTGGATATCTTGTTGTTTACTTAAATCAACCCCCCCCCCCTCACCCCTTGTAGCTCATTAAAGCAGTTTTCATTTTGTTTTTGAGGATACTTGGGGACTGTACAGCAAGTTGTAAACACGCCATTTACATATCATGATATTTTAAAGTTGATGTGGTGAATATGTTAGCCAACACTTATGTGTTTCCAACTAGTGAGACAAATATGTGGCCATTTAACTGCTAAATGTTGCTAAACTTGGTAGGCACCCCTTCTTTATGTTAGATTTCTGACCTGTGAATGTGTGCATAAGCTCCCAATTTTTTATTCTCTTCATCAGGATGACTCTTTTTGTTTTGTTTTTTTGTTTGTTTTTTTTTTGTTAGTTTTTTTTTTCAGAAGAACAGACCCAGAGTGTGAACAATAATACCGCTAGCCATTTGTATTGTTCACTTGCTCTCTCCCTGCTTCATGAATATCCTATCTGGTTTAATGGAAAGGGCCATGTGGATCTCAGTGCACCACAGGTGTCCATCTGCAGCGGTTAAGGTGTGAGTGAGGGAGTGAATGAGTGATGGAATGAACAAGGGAGTGAGGGAACTGGAGCATGATGAGAGATTCAAACTGGGCACTGCAATCATCTCCAGCTGCTGCCCATCATCTTTCCCCTTTTCTTCCTCAGTTCTCCATGGTTTCCTTTTTTCTCCAGATTCCCTCCTCTCTCTCTATTCTCACTTCTCCCCCTCTTTTCATCCCTTTCTGCACTGGTGTTATAATCTTCCACACTCCTGGCAGGTCTAGCTCAGTGTACCCAAGGGCTGGGTTTATCCCTGGCTACCTAGGCAGGAGAAAGAGAAACTGGAGAGAAAAATCCCCCCACTGAGCCTCACGGCGGGTTCAGCGGAGGCTCTCATGGCTTCACTGCATGCCACCCTGCAGTGCATAGCTGGTGCTGACCTACAGAAAAGAAAACATCACCAAGGATGAGGGATAGGCTGATTATTGTGAATCTTAAAATCATTTGTGGAGTTTATATGAAATGAAATCAACAGGACTTTCTATGTGTGTTAAATTCTAAGATGCTTATTTAAGAGAGACAGGTTAGGCCGGTTCTTGCAACCAAAGGACAAGCAATCCCGCCTTCTTGCATTACATTATTTTCTTTCATATTTTGTTTTCCAGGATAATTTAAAGAAAACAAATTGTATAATAGATTATTTCATTCTTTCTCCTCAGATTTATCCCAGCAGTCAAATAAGGCGTCATAACAAGCACCGCTCTTCCTGTTTTTTGTGGCCAGAGGGTTGCCAGGCAACTCCAAGAATGTCTACCTGGCTGAGCCCTTGCAACCTTATGTGGCACTCACACACAAACATATACACACATACCACCCAGTCCTTTTAATCACCGTTTCTGTGCTGTAAGTATTTTGGCTCAGCTGTGGATGAAGTTATTTGACACTGTTATCTGTGTTTATTTAAACTAATGACACTGGCAAAAGGGGAAATCTGAAATGAGAACTGAAACTTCACTGGACACCAGATGACAGCGTGGAGTTTCCCAACTAACTTCCTGGACAGACACACAGGCCAAAGGAACTAGGACGCATGTTGTGACTGCATCTCAGTTTGTGTCTTCTTTGAAGTTTTGCCTGTTTGGAGTCATATTTCTGTGACTCTGCCAACCTTTCTGTCAGAGCTAAGAGGTTAAAGTCAAACATTATTTGATCCATAGTGCATTTGATCCGGTGACTTCAAAACTGGATGATTTATGAATGGTAGATGGGTGATAATGGACAGGAAAAACACAAAACAGGCTGATGCAACATCATCTTGTTGAATGTGCAGAATTTGCTGGAAGCTTTGAATGTGCGGTCAAATGTGCAGTCACTGTTAGTCACACAGACGTGACTTCTGTAAATATAGATATTCTTTCCTGACGAATGTAAAAAAAGATGCGAATCTGAATCATCCGGATCAAGTAGCACTCCTGAGCCTGAACTTGCTGATTTCTATATGATTTTACATAAATAATTTGCACACATAAATACTCAGTGGTCTATATTGTCTATATTGTACATACATGTACACATATACTCACAAACATATTTGAATACAATAATGTTTCAAACAACATGGCAACTGGCTATAATTAGATGAGATCCATACAATTTTAGTGCAGCTGGGCTGGGACTCCTGTCAACAGATTAAATTCTAAATAAACCTTTTATTTTGCTTATTTAATTGCAAATAATGAATGGAACAGGATATTTATTTATTTGTAATTAAAGTGGTATGCATGCACATATGTCTAAAGTACAGTACTTGATTTTAGCTGAGAGAAACTTGAAGTGCCTTAATAGATATAAAACATAGAATTAGACACATGGTATATTGTATACTGGCTTCAAATACCAGTTATTGGCCCTGAAAACCCATGTTGGTCATTCCTTACATATAATTTCCCTATATTAGCTCATATTCACTTTGCCTCATATAATTCCGTGTGACACTGGTTCATTTCCATTGTAACTGCCATGAATGAGCCTGTGTGCTGCTTGCGGTTTTTGTTTTTTTGTTTTTCAAATATGTCAGTACTTTGTATGTGTACTGAGCTGTAAGCCTCCGTGACTGCACAATCCATTCACTGTCCCTTCTTTAAAATGGATGATTATGGGCTTGAAAATGAATTCACACTAGATGTCCTCTGTATTGGCGAGTGCAGGTGCTCTAACACAGAGTGGTATGCTGAACAGAAGTAGCCCAAATGGACACAAGACAAACTCCACAGTTTACACAGGCCAAGCTTATGTAGCTTATATATTAAGCTTTAAACACTAGGCTGAAGAGGACTGTGATGCAAGATATTATATTTTACATGATCGAAGTGCTGAGTAAAGCTTCAAAGTATGGACTCTTGTGGCACTTGAACAGGAGGGACACTTGGACAAATCATATGTCTTTCATTTTCATCTAGACTGACAGACTGGAATACCAAAAGAAAAAGGGGAAGGAAAGAGGTGTGAGCGGGGAGTAATGATGCACAACATACAGAGAGATACAGGAGGGGAGAGGAGAAGGCAAGGGTATAACAATGAGGTGTGGTCGTCCACTGAGGCAAACCAAAGCGCTGGAGATTCTCCGACAGATTTTCTGCCTGTTTTTAGAGCCTTCGGGCAAAGTGTCTTCTTTAGATGAGATTCCATTGTCTGGGAGGCTGCTGCCTGCCCAGACACACACAGACTGCGTCCAGCATCCACGTTTACCTACAATATTTTCTTGAACAGCTGTCTTATTGTGTTCACGGCATTGTGTGCACACTTTTATCCCTTCTTCTTTCTGAGAGACTGACAATGAGAATTTAAGTGAGAACTGACAGGAGAATTAATATGTAAAATAATAACAATAACTCGGCTTTCATCCTTTGGGGTATCTGGGGAAGACGGCTGTCTTTGGACATTAGACTAATAGTTTCGAACTCATTGCTGAGCAGTCTTTTAACTTCAAACAAGTCAGCCAGTTCACCTCTCTGGGTGGCTGCACTAACTGGCCGCATCAGCCTTTAGATAGGATGTCTGAACTTATTTCAAATACTTTCCTGTCAACCTTTTCCACAATCTCTCCCTCAGAGGAGAAAATAAGAGGAAATTCCCATAATAGGAAAGGGGCTTTTCTGAGGAAATGGAATTGAACAAGCTGTCTAGCAGCTCAGTGCTCTATTGATTCAAAGCCCAGGGCTCTTGATCTGTCTGTCTGTCTGTCTGTGGAAAATGGACCTCACGTCCAGGTTGGCTTCAAGAACTTGGCCAAACAAACACATTTGCCTGTCATGGAGTTATACCAGAACGCTACCTACTGGTTATTGGTTTGATTTGGTGTTTACAGCATACTACTGTGTTGTGTGCCTGAGCTGTAGATGGAAAATGGTGGCTACTAGCAGGTAATGAGGACACAGCAGAGTGTGTGAGGGTGCCATTTACCCTCTACACAAAGCCATCAGTGCCACAACCGGCCACTAAATGTGTTTTTAATCTACTTAATCAGATGGCCAGATACAGTGACATTACCTTATCATCTCTGTGTGTGTGGGCTCAAGAAAGTGTCTTTGCTTGTGGGACTTAATGGATTTTTCCTCCGACTCAGATAAGCTCAAACTGTACAGAATGCAAAATGCTTTCATTACAGATTTCTATTCAGATTCTGCAGCAAAATGATGATCACACTTTCAGAGCAAGAAGCAAGGTAAAGTTCACCTTAAATTAACATTTAGAGTAAACAGACATAACTTATTACCGCAGTGGAGCCAGCACAAGCTGTGGCATTTCAAAGACTGAAATATAGCCTGGTGTTTTAGTGGAGGACTAAAGAGCAACCTAATTTGCAGAACTATTCAAAGAGAGGCTGTGACACTGTGACTGTGTGCTCCCCATGTGTTTGGGTTTGAAACTGAGATGGAAAAGCAAAGCAAAGTTGGGGGATACAGGTGCTTTTGACCCAGCCGTCCTTCAAGTCTCTTTCTAATCTGTTTCTTTTATATATTTATCTTTGAGCAGTTAAATTGTTAATTCCATTTGGGAAGCAGGATTGTATTTGTATTTAGTTTTTATTTTTATTTCAATTTTTTAAAATTTGGTTTCGTTTCAGTTAGATTCCAGAATCAGACTTTTCACTTTAGTTTCAGTCACGTTAGTTGGTTTTTAATACTTCTAAAGTCTACTTTTTATTTTTATTTCATTGTTAGTTTCAGTTTTCAGTTTAGTTTTAGTGAACTCTAATAACCTTGCTGGCAGGGGCTCACCACATTGTCAGTACAAAGGAACCGCTCGCTCCATCCCTCCCTCTCTCTGGAGCCCTCTTAAAAAGGGTAATGGATCGAGATTGAATGTGCAAAATATGAGCCAGTTAGACAAATGTGCACAGGGATGGAGTGGTAATTACAATGACAGAAGCGTGGCCTTGCTGTCATAGTAAGCTGCCTGATAAAGTGCTAAACACCTCTCAAAACTGGAAAATGATGGAAAAGAATATGGGATTCAGCCAGTGACTAACAGACTGTAATTAGGTGCTCTAATTTGAGCACCCTGAATCCATAAAGTAGCAGTTGTTGAGTATTTGTTGAGTATTTGATAAATAATAAGAATTTGAATTACGCATCCAACCAAGGTTGATGCCGAATGACTACAGTTGCAGGTTACATTAAGTCTCTTTTTAAGTTTCTTTGGACACAATGATGCAGTAGGTAACTAGTAAGATAAAAATGTCATAATCCCTGTAGAATAGCAAAGAAAATGGGACTGGAAGAATACAAAAGAACAAAAACACGCAGCTCAACAGCTGAGTGAGGATTTTGATTTGTTTTTTATGTGCATGATTTGAGAATTTAGAAAAGTACTTAATATCATATTCAAATTAAAGATTTAGCTCGAAATTTTGGAAAATATAGTGCCTCTCTTTCTTGCAGACAGTTTGATGAGAAGATTAACATTACTTTCATGTATAACATGCAGCTTGAGCTTTGTCATGAAAAGACTTCAGATGGAGCCCCCTGCCTCCTGTCTTTGTGCTAAGCTAAGCTATTTGGCTGCTGGCCCCTCAACTAGCTGTCAGTGTGAGAGCAAATATTTCACAAAAGCTGAACTGTTTAATGAATAGCCATACACCCTACAGTGATTTGCACAAACAAACTACAAATTATATAAATACAGAGGCCTGGTGAGACCTTAGTTAAAATTGGAAATGTCAGGAAGTTGAACTTGCAAGACCCACTTCACCTTGAGGTCTACTGAGTCCTGTCTACAATAAATGATCAGTAAAGGAAAACAAAAATTTGCTAAATTCCAAAGAGATCTGTTTCTGAAGGTTTTTGAAAGCTCACCTCTTCTAAACTTTTGACACCACATTTTCTTCAACCCATTTGGCCCGAGTTCATTTCCTAACCTTGCTCCCTCCCCAGCAGGCTGAAGCCCATGCAGCCTCACCACATTGCTCCAGGCCATGTCATTCATGAATTATTTAAAAACAGAAGCATCGCACATGAAATTAATATTCAGACATTTTCTATTATCTGCTGTCAGCTCTCTCTCTCTCTCTCTCTCCCCCCCCCCATGCTATCTGTTATTTTGGTAATGATCTGTATTCCTGTGGCATTAGGTTGGTCAGAGCTGGTGCCCGCTGATGCAACGTGTGACGCATGCTGAGTGAGGTTAGACTGGGCTGCTCTGTGTTTCCTTATTCTCACACTAGTCTAGTGACAGGTGATTTCCCTCCCTTTCTGCTACACATTGCTTAAGCAGTTCCCCACTACCTTCAACATAACATCTGTTTTTTTCATCACTCCGTACACATATTGAAATGCTGCTTTTACAGCCGCCCTAACCGCTTTGGTTATGTGATATTTGCACTGCACACTCCAGACCATTAAACGTTTAAAGCAAGACACAGTTCGGCAGTGAGCACAGTTCACTGACTCAATAAATTATGCATCAAAAAACATCTCTCAGAATTTTCACTTGCTATATTGCAGTGGGAGCAACCTGCCCTTTGAATTTCAAACAGAATGGCTCCCCCTAGTGCCAAAAACTGTTGCAAAGTCTAGCATGGCATGAAAACCACTTGCCAGGCTTTCTTTTTTTTTTACATACCTGCATACCTTGGCTATGAGTAGCTACAGTGATTTGGGAGCACTTTCAGACCCCTTAAAAACAAGCAATGTGTCATTTAAAATAATTTAACACATAATCTACTACCTATATATAATCATCTTTCTGTCTATTATGGTACGCTTCCCATTTAACCTCACATGATGTGTTTCTGTGTCCACTTAACACAACCCAGCTTCACACATAATGAATTATTCAAGCTCAGTGCTGCGGTTATGTCCATGCACACCGCTCTAAGGATTACATATAGCCTCATATAGCACATAGCCTTAAAGACCACATGTATTTAAATACAGTATGTAGTATTGCTGTATTGTTTGTATTTAATGTCAGAGTTGGATTGTTTGCAAAGGAAGAAGATTTTCAGCAGCGTTTAGGATAATAATTGTTTTTTTCTGCTCTGCTTAAATTGAGTGCCTTTTGACCATGCACTGACCGTCAAGTTTCTGCTACTTTGGGCTGCACTGAAGGTCACATGTGTAACACCAAATCCATCTTTCTCCTTCTGAATTTTCGCCCCATAATGAAGCATTGTGTGGGTGACTGAGTAGGGAGCCGTTTTTGTTCAGCCAAGGTTTCTGCTCCATGCCTGCTGAAGTGATCAAGCAGATACAATTCACTCTTTCTATGTGGATTTTTGTACATGGTGATTTGTCTTTGTCTGGAACTTCCATGTTTGTCTGTTGCTTTCTTGGCAGGATGTGCGGAAAATTCTTCTTTTGGCAGGACTGTTTAGTTAAGTACAGAGTGAAGAACTTCATGTGTTTTTGAGTCCACCCACGTCATGAGTGCCTGTGGATCACTGGCACTTGCTTCTCCAAACAGAATAGATCTAAACTGATGTCTACATGATCGGCTTTCATTATCATTTAAAAAGACAAAAAAGTGGAGATTATGATCAGTGTGTAGCATGTGTGTTCTAGGAAGCAATGCTAGAAACCCCATAGTTGAATGTGACATGCAAAAAAAAAAAAAAAAATAATAAGAATAAACAAGTCAGCTTTGAATTCTGCAAGCCTATATTCTAATGTTTGTCAGGTCTGAGCTGGCAACAACAATGCTGACAGCTGGACCGTGGGAATGGCAGCAAGGAGGCTGCATCTGTGAGATTTTCCACTTGTGTAAGAAAGAGTGAACTATTTCTGTCCTGTCAAGCAAAATGCAGAGTGACTGAAAATGACTGAAATAATAAAAGGCAGAAAAGATAATTAACTGGAATGTTTCAACCCCAAGATCACTACATAAAATATATACAAAATACATAGCTATAAGGGTTGGAGAGAATAATGGCAGCAATTTACAATACATTACCTCACAAACAGTCCAAAACCAGGCCAAAAACCCCAAAAAACAAACAAAAAAAACATTAAAATGCTCAGGTCCAGAGCAGGAAATGCCAGCTTGACTGCTGGAGTACAGATATTGGCCACATGCCTGCCTTTTATTGTCCAGGAAGCTTATGGGTCACTGATACACAATTGTTCCACGTATTTAAGGAAATATGAGCATGTACCACTTCCCTCATGGCTGAACAACTGAGTTCAAACACACCAGTCATTATTATCAGGTGCTTTGTTTTCAGTCAGGCATGAAAGAGGTTTAGAAAAGATGTAAAATAAACAGTTATGTATATCTTCTCCATTTAGTGGGCTGTTGACGAGCAGGGAATCTCTCTTCAAAACTGTCAGTCACTTTAGGAATTGGTGAAACTATTACCAAGGAATGATACTGATTTTTTCAAATAAACTCTTCGGCATTAGACCGTGGGAATCAAATTGACCGTGAACATTCTTTTAAAACTCTATAACTCAGGTGTTCAGCTCAGAAGATAGATACAATGCATTAATTCGATTTGTGATGACTGCAATTGCCACTGAGTGCAGTTGGTGTGTGAAACTGCGGTCTACTAGCTGGAATTGATTCTGTTGCTCAATGTTAGTCTGAGAAAAAAAAATCTATATTCCTTGTATGTCTGTAAATAAAGGAACGAGACTGAAGCTGTGCTGGCATTGTAAAAACCTCTTTTATATCATTTTCTTCTTACTTTTGCATCCTTACGTTGATGATAAAATGTTAATAGTTGAATTTACTTTCATCCACTTAGACTATAAATTTTCACCTTGCAGCATTTATGGACAATTTGTATCAATTGCTCTCCTCCAGGGGAACAGACAGAGCCCAAATGCATTTTATTCAGGATGTATTATACTGTGTAACTACATCAGAGGACATTCATTGTTGCATCACAGTACGTATTACATCACAGATGCATAAAATGATCATATCAACTGCATCACAGAGCTCAATCATTACAGTCCACAGAAATCAATCAACAGCAGGCTATGTATTTGGAGCTGCAAAAAGTCATCTGCTCCATGCATGCATAACGCATATTACATTACAGACAATTGTAAAAGACACACTGCACACTGTTAAATAAAGGTAGCAATACCAAAATGTAAATAGTATAAGTTAAAGTATGACATTTTATTTAGGTTAAAGTATAGCAGTATCAGAAAGAGTGTATCAGTCATGTATTAGTTTATTCACTGGTTCTACAGTATCATAAATGGCTATCACTATATAACAAGATTACAACCACCGGCTCTCACACAATTTACAAGCGTGAACTGAGCTTTTTTAATCATACAAACAACAACAACGTTGTTTTTGCGTTGTTTTGATGAAATATCATACGTTAATTTTACCATTGCTGTCCACGTGATGACTATGGACAATCACACCTATTACCTAAGGCGCACAAGTGCACAAATTTCTGTTCACTGCGTCACGCGCGAACACACGCGACACTTGTTCCTATTCCCGGATTGGTCGAGTATGCCGGGAAACCTCCTCGTGATATGTCAGCCGGTATAAATAGTCGCAGCCGCCCTCTCCTTACGCAGCCCTGGTTTATGAGGGAAAATGTATCGTCTCGGCCAACAGACTATCTCCAAGATCGCTTTCACTACCTTTTTATCTACTGTGCCACGGGAATATTTTCATTTTACTAGACAATACAATAAAAGCTGGTCGTGTATTGGCTGATTTTTGATCAAATTATATCTTTGTTTGCACGAAAATGCCAAGGACCAAGAAGAAGAATAGCAGGGGTAAGTAAGCTGTCGCACTGCTTCGGCCTTGTTTGTTCAACTTCTCTCTGTTGCTGGTAGTTGTAGTCCTTTTCGTGTTGTTAGCCCGTTGAGTACAGGCTAACGTGTTTACAGGAAGGACTACAAACGCCGGAGGCTGGCCTACGTCAAAACATAATGCTAACTAGGCATGGTCACACAAAGCATCACTGTTGCTGACAAAACGTGGCATCCTACGACAATAAGCATTTGCCGACTTATGTAATAATTCACACTCTCGTTTAATAATAGTAATCTAATAAAGATTTCACGAGTCCTTGATTATTGTCGGACTCAAAGCTAATGTCAGCTAATGCCAACTCCCTACTGGCAAGATACAGCTTTCATCGGTAGGTGAAGTTTATTTAAATAGATACAAAACTACTTTAATGGCGACATGTTGCCTTAATATGTGAATAAAGAACTTATTTTGTGGGTTTTCACAACAAAGACAACGTAAGCATGTAAAGTGAGGTCGTCTTGTCTGCATATTGACCTCAATTCATCTTTACCCAAGTTAATGGCTGTGGTGTTCATTCAGAACGTTGGCTTACTTCAAACTGACTTGGTTTGTAAAGCAGATAACCGTTTTGTATGGCGGTTTGTATTCGTTGTTGTTGTTTAGCGACAGAAGGCGGACATTTTGGACTCTACAGAGCGGGCTATAAAAAGAGGCGGCGCCCAGTTCCCAGAAGTCAGCTGTTGGGGGGGGCAGTCCACGTCAACACATAAACAGAGAAATAACATACGAGTAATGGAAAATGGGCCTTTTTGAACGAGCTGACAGTGCTTCCTAGAACATTTATCTTACCCTTTTAAATATTCCAAATGCACCCTCTTTTGGTTGTGATACAACGTGTTCTTGCAGAGAGAACCAACATGTCTTCCAGAGGTGAAATCAGGTCAGGCCGGAGACGCCTGTTGAGTCTGAGTCTGCCAGCAGTGTGCAGCCACTGAGGGGAAAGAATCTGCTCCACATTATGCAATTGTTAATGGACGTTTTCCATAACTGCTACAACCAAAGCTTTATAGTTTTGAAACAAATGAGCAGAATTTTCACATCCTTTTTTTTTTTGCCTTGAATTTTCACAAGTCTCCCACTCTTTTCCTGTCTCCAGGGACACTGTTAAAACATAACAGGTATGCCTAGTATCTGTAGGTTTTCATTACAAATGACAGTATTCTGATTGTTGTCAAGACTGATTATATGTGAGTATATGGTATGGCTGAAAGTTGCCTTCCCTGACACGTGATTGCTTTCTCTTGTTTTTGAGCTGTACATTTATCCCGAACAATACCTTTGAAGCTGAGAGTAATCACCGTGGGGGGTTGTCAGAGCTTTTGTCATTTCACGGTAGTTTGTTGACTCATGTCCATAACGTCGTGTTGACAGTCTACAGATGTGTGGGTTGTCCTTGAACCTGACAATGTGGTGCATTTTCACATGAGATATTAAAAGTACAGCTTGATAAAACCTGCAAGGGACATAAACCAGATTAGATAACAGCAGCATTTGCTACAGCACCTGTGAGGGGCAGCGATTATATAATAAACTTGCACAAATGTGCTGTGCCATATTAATGAATTTTCTTTGACTGGGCTGAATTGCAGTTCATGTGTCTGTGTCTGTCTTTTTCTCTTCTCCAGGAGGGCAGCATGGACATGTGCAGCCTTTCAGTGATGAGGATGCCTCCATTGAGACCCTCAGTCATTGCAGCAGCTTCAGTGACACCACGAGTGTAGCAGATGAAGGTAGGTGTGTGTGTACAGAGTTATGCAACTGGGTGCGTTACATGTGCTTTAGTCTTGGTTTGAACGTGTGAGTACATATGCTGGCTATGCTGTCATCTGGTGTGTTTGCAGTTTGTGTGTGCAGTCTATTCAACGTGTCATTCGTTTAATGTTTTGTGTCCTGTCACTCATAACAATGCTGTGAAGCTTATCAAACAAGAGTCCATTTCCTTGTTGCGTTGCCAGGTGGAGAGGCCAGTGAGGACGCAGCCCAGGAGGATTTCCAGTACAAGCTGAAGGGGTTCATAGACAGCACTGTGGATAAGAGGTAAAAGTCCTTCGCGACGATCTCCGCCGTGTACATGCACATTATCTGATGTTGGCATTTAAGCTGGAATGTGCAAGCATAGATCTTCACTCTTGCATGGCGAGTGACTTTGAGTGAATTCCTCCAAACGCTGCACGACAGCAAAGAATGTGGAGGGGAGAGGAAACATTTTTGGTGATCTAGAAATTTTTCACCCACTAGGGACACATAAAAAGATGGACTATGTTGGGGAATAAAACCTTTGCAATGCAAAGAGCACCTAACACCATGAGTTTTAAGTGCAAGTGTAACCAGTACAGTTTAAAGGCATATTTCTGGGAAGGATTGTGTGAGTTTGGAGTACCACTGCCAATCACAGAAAAAAGCTGTCGTTGAGGTTTCCAGCCTAGTCGAGGAAAAGTAAACTTCATCCTTAAGGAAGAAAAAAGATCTTGTCGCAGCCACTTCCAAGACTGCTGCACTACGGGTTTTCTACCATCAATTCCTTCCAACTTGGGCTATGAACTTATTCAAATTTAAGTCGTATAAAGTCAGTTTCTTTTCTTTTGTTAGTCTCTGTAAATGTTTATATGTTTATGTTATGTTTATATTTCAAGAGACTTGCTCACAGATTAATGTAAGCTTTTTAATTCAAAATTGATTTAATTGCTCATTAGCTGACTCATAAGGCTTCATCCAAGCAACTGACAAAAGCAGTGGGTGCTTAGCATATGCTCTTTACATCGTATAAATTCTTCTTGGAAGTAGTTTTTTGCCATTTCACTGTCATGCATCACTTTAAAGTTGGGTTTATATTGATGGAGGGAGATATTCATTTAATCATTGTCATGGCAAAATAAATGTTTGTATACCTGTTCCCTCAGTGCTAAGACCAGACAAGGGGCACTGGATGGACTTAAGACGGCACTGGCCACACGCATCTTGTATGAGTTCATCTCAGAGAGAAGGATGACCATCACAGACAGCATCGAACGCTGCCTCAAGAAAGGTACTGAAAAAAGATAATGAAGCTGTCTTTATTTCAACTGCATCCCTTCTACATTTCTTGGAATATGTGGTCGAGTTCATTACCTCATGACAAATTTGCCCCTCTGAATTAACGGGGAAAGTTAATGCCCGCCTTTCCCACTGTGCCAGGCAAAGGCGAGGAGCAGCGAGCAGCGGCTTCCTTAGCATGCCTGCTGTGTATTCAGCTCGGCTCGGGCATCGAGAGCGAGGAGGTGTTCAAGACTCTGAAACCCATCTTCAAAAACATCCTGGCAGATGGATCAGCCAACATACAAGCCAGACAGGCAGTGAGTGTGTGATTATTATCAGTGGCAGAGCAACATATTTTTACACTGTTGACAGTTTGTAGAGCAGCAGCCACGCTGTACCTGCTACTACGTGGTTGTCTGAAGTTTTCTGAACTGTGCGTGTGTAGTGTGTAGTGTGGAAAGTCGACTAACAGATTTTTGTGTTTCTCTAATAGGTTGCGACAAGTCTGGGCCTCTGTACTTTAGTTGCAGAAGATGACATTTTGGTAAGTTCTTGATCACTTTTGGTGCCTTTTCTGAGGTTTGACACCTCTGGGCTTGAGGGCAAGCTGCACTAATGTCTCTCCTACAACCTTTCATCAGTTGCTTATTTAGTTTTTTTTATTGGTTGTGACATTGTGCCTGCTTCACTCTTAACATCTGTGATGCCAATAGCACTGGCAGCTCAATTCAAACACACCTCAAGTAATTACTCATGAAGTCATAAACATGTTATCTGTAGTGTGGTTTGTTTGTTTTTCCTTAAGCAATTTCAGACTTTTTATTTTTACATCGCAAACACAAGTCTGTTATGCTTGCCACTTCCTGCTTTAGGACGTACATGCTACCATGGAGTGCTTTGAGAACCTGTTCACCCGGTCCTATGCTAGGGCGGATGGTACTTGTCCTTTGATCAATCCCCAGACAAGCCAGCTTCACACCAATGCCCTGCTGTCCTGGGCACTGCTGCTCACCATCTGCACTCCCAACCAGCTCAAAGACATCCTGCACAAGTAAGACACAATGTCAGATGTGTTCGGTTTAACCTTAACAGCAAACCAGACCCAGAAAAGCACTGAAAGTTTTGAGAATGGATGCGTATGTTCAGATTTTTCTTTTAATTAATTATTATTTTTTTAAATCTTTTACTTTACAGACACCTTCCTAAACTGCCAAGACTGCTGGAAAGTGAGGATGTTAACATGAGAATTGCAGCAGGGGAGACCATTGCCTTGCTCTTTGAGCTGGCCAGAGATATGAACTGTGTAAGTTCAAAGCCACTGCTTTGTTTAATGTCCCAGATTCTGTTGATCCTGTAGTATGTTGCAGTCAACTATTGGGGCTAAACTACTGTTGGATTCAAAAGATACTATAATTTGTCTTTTTCCTTTTTAAATTGAATGTTAACTTAATTGTTTGGTTGCTTTTGATAACCTGTTTCTCCTGTAGGTACATCTTTTTAGACTTTTTAGTCTTTTTTTTTTTTTCTTTTTTTTTTTCCTTCTTTGGTCATGAAAGCAGCGTTTCTGTCTGTGCCCTTTCAGGATTTTGAGTTTGAGGACTGGGATGAACTGTGTAACAAACTGAACGCGTTGGCCACAGACGGCAACAAGCACAGAGCCAAGACAGACAAGCGGAAGCAGCGCTCGGTGTTCAGGGATGTACTCAAGGGTGTTGAGGTGTGTGTTTAGCGTCAGTTGACAGCACCTTGTTGTTTGTTTTTTTTTTCTTTTTTTCTTCCTGGGTTTTAATTTACTTGCTACCACTTTTCATTTACCTGCTACCGCTTATGCTGGCTGTAGTTCTTTTTCTCACCTCCGTCTGTGTTCTTCCAGGACGGTGACTTCCAGTCTGAGACCATTCGCTTTGGGACGGAGCGCATGACCATCGACAGCTGGGTCAGGAAGAGGACATATGATGCCTTCAGAGAGTTTGTGGGCTCTGGGATGAATTACCACCTACAGGTATTGTTTTAATCCGTAACAAACTCAAAAACAAAATTTAAATAAACACGCGGCTCGAGTTTTTAATTTATTTGCACCGCAGAATCATGAGGTTGAGTTTGATGATATGTAAGGGGAGCATGACAGCACTAAAACACAATGAAGAACTGTGCAGGAAGAGAACACTTGACTTGATTTAGGACAGTGTTGTGTAGATATAAAGCCATTACAAGTGGCTGGTTGGAAAGGAGTCTGCTATCTGGCTGGCAACCTGTGCTAATGGAAAACTGCAACATTTCGCAAGTGAACATGAGACAGTGGTGCATATTTCAGACCACACAGGTCAAAACTTAGGTACATACTCTTAGGATTTTGTATTGTGCTTGTAGAAGTTTTCTCTGAATGTTTTTGTTCTTTTAAACAAGGGTAATGAGTTCATCAGAGATGTGTTCGAACTGGGACCACCAATGTTGGTTGATTCAGCCACAATGAAGGCAATGAAAATCTCTCGCTTTGAAAGGGTATGTGTGCATATTGATTAATCAGAACCTCACATTGAACTTACTGAATTTTTTTCGCTTTCCACATTAAACATGATGTTTATGGCTACCTAACCGTTTTTCTATCTCTTTTCCAGCATCTCCACAACTCGGCTGCATTCAAGGCTCGGACCAAGGCCAGGAGCAAGTTCAGGGACAAGAGGGTGGATGTGGGAGAATTTTAACCTCTTCCTTTCCTTTTTTTAGGGGACTCTTAAAACCTGTTTAACAGGCTTCCCTACTTTTTAGATGAATTGTTACCTTTGTGTTCATGTGATCCCTGAAATCTATCTGTTGAGTATCAAACGCTGTTACCCTCTGCAGGAGGCGAGTGGATGGCGATCAGACAAATAGATTTTGAGTAGAAGAGTCTAACTTTAATATATCCCCACATTAACAGTGGTGTTGTACATATAGTGTATTATTTTGTTTTTTTTTGTTTTTTTTGTTCTGTTATTAATAATCATTATGTGGACTTTTTTAAAATATATATGTAATAAGTTATATAACCAGCATTTGTCTTTGGACCTTATCGTCCTAGTTCATAGCAATGTGAAGACACATGTTGTGATTGTCCTAAACCTGTTTTGTATTAAGTTGCATACTTTGATAATCCATAGCAGGTTATTTCTGTAGAACCTTAGTTGAATATGGTGTCTTTATAAGTACCTGGTGTTAAACAGTGGTGGACTCTGTCTGTCATGGGGAAAATAAACGAGGAAATAAATAAAAATGGCTCTAGCAGCATGTGATGAGGGGGACCAACTGAAAGTTGTAGTTCTTTCAAAAGATTATAATTGTTTCATTATGTGTCTGGGATTTATATATGGGACGTGTGAAGCAGCCAATATGGCACTGCGTCACCTTTAAAATGGTGCCTATTAACAGGAATAACTACTTATAATAAAATGTGTGATACAAATGTTTCATATGGACAAAGTTAATATCCTAATCGATATTACAGGATTTGTTAACATCACCATGTAAAATAATTATTATAATACTTGCTATATATTTGCCAAATTATTCATAATTACACTGGTTAAAGTTTGGCTTGTATCATTAAAGTATTGAGAACCAAAACACACAAAGGGTGAAATAATCACAGAACATGAAGATGTAAAAAAACAAACCTCTAGGTTTTGCTCATGTTTTTCCTACAAGATGTGCTTTACTTAATTGGCACAATGATGCTGCTTGACTGACATTAGTTGATCGACTCAGTTGATAGAATGGGGAGGTGCCATGAAACTTGACAGGGAAAAGGAGTTGGCAAGTCACTGTAGGGGGGCAATGTGAAATCTCAGCTTCTCTTTCAACTCCTGGCAGATATATGAAGGTCATTTTGAGCAAAGCAGCAGTGCACATCTTATTTATTGCAACTTCAACATGTCAAAGTGAAGGATGTTGTAGCCAAGGTGACAGTAGCTTTATACTGACTGAGCAGTACACCCTACCTGTACCCTCTTACCTCTGCGATAGAACCTCTTGGGTTGTTGATACAAGTGAAACTATTCAGAGAGCATCAGAAAATAATGGAACATACATTGGAACACAGTATATTTACTTCCTCCAGGTGCAGCTTGAAAGCAGATGCTTTTACAGAGCAGTAAAAATAGTCCATAACAGAAGCGAGTGTCGCATGATAAAGGCAAACGTCACAAGGCTACAAATAGCCCCATCAATAATGTTAGCCTGTTACCCAGGGGCTGGGAGCACACATATGGTTGGCATCCTGCAATCGATGCGCCCATTGAGCAGCCTCATACCTCAGGTGAAACAGTATTACCTACAGGAGGAAGCAGCAACGCGGGGGCAGATACATTTTTCATAGCCAGGCTTTTGGCTTTCTCCCCTAGGATGATCCTCTTCAGAGAAGAAGAGGAGTTTCTCTGCTGTTTGTGCTGTTTGACGTATCGCCACTGAAACGTGGTGATACGTCCTGTATCATGTCATATGTGTGAGATACTGCCAGCAGTTAAATAATACAAAATCTGAGATCTGTCTGATTGCTTCCTGTAACTTCTAATTTTTGACTCAGGTGTGTTTTAATGGCTCAGATGAAACACGTTGCCCAAGGTTAGAGATATTTGAAAGCTATTGGTTTTAATTCAATTTCTCATTACTGTGTTTGTCACACATTATGACAAACAGTAGTCTGCATCACCTCTTCGCCCTCCCCCTCCATCAATACACCCTAAATTCAAGCAACAGAGAAAATGTGTTTGGGACTTTCTGACTGCCTGAACGGTCGCTGTAAAATTCTGCTCTGTCATCTCTCATTTGTCTCAGAGGAGACCATTGTCTCCTGCCATTAAACAGGAAGGTGCAGGTGGCTTGCCTTCAACTCTCTGGCACCTGTGGTTGACTTAACACACTGAGCTACTGCTGTTCCTCTTTCTCTGAAATCAAACCACAATGTCGACAGAACCTTTGATTGTTTGTTGAACGGTAAGACTTTTGTAATTAGAGACAGAGGGGAGACTTTTGCTTATTCTCTTTCAGTTGCTCAAACAGTGCAGAGATAATTACACAAATTTCTTCAACATTTTGGTCTCAGCAAGTTTATACCTCTCAAGAAGAAAAGTCCTTAAAATGAATAAAATTGCACCGGCATGCTCTGTGTTCTCTCATAGCAGCCCATCTCATTGGTAATTGTTTAATCCATTGTTAATTTATAAATACTGCAGCAGTAATCAATGTTTATTTAAGAATCTAATACTAGCTATTAAAAACTATATTGCTTTCAGTGTTGGTTTTCAGGATCGAAAACAAATTCCCAGCGTATACAGCTTCTCTGTAAATCAACATTATCATTTGATTAGATCCTCTATCTGTGGTTGAGTCAGGCAGGTAGAAACGATTGCGGTGGAATACTAATGGGCCGTGGTTATTATTCATATTTTATCACACTCTGCTGTTTGCAAAGAAAGACCATCACCACGCAGTTAAGAGGGATAAATGAGGATCAGAGAGATGCGATAAGTTATCTTCAGTTTACTCAATAATTAGCTTCATTTGTGTGTCATTATGCGCTCAATGCAATTCACAAGACTGGCTCTCCTCGCTGGTTAAGCAGATCCTGCTGTGAGCTTTTGTTGTGTGCAAAGTTGAGAAAATCCTGTTGAAACTGCAGTGTGCCCGAGGAGTTGTGGATCAAAAGCAGCATATAACTTGTCACTGCAGTGGGTGGAATTTAACTGGTGGGTGTATGGAGGAGCAAAACAATGAAAGAAAATGCACTTGCAGTCTCTCAGTGCTGATTGACAACACTGACTGGATGATATTACTGTCACGGAAATGAACGTTGTGTTTCTGCTAATTGACATTGCAAGGCGACAGATTTGAAATGGGAAGCCTTATCTATCATTCACTTTAATGTATTGTACTATTGGATCATGTCTGACTGGCTGCAGTGCGGAGGTGCTCTCAGCCAGACATTGCCATGGCTGGTTAGGCATCCCTTGTTGAGTTTAGCTTTAAATTCATCGTGTCACACATTGACAGCAAAAAGGGCCTGAAGCTGAACTGTTCAAAATGTGTGGCAGATACACACACAGGCAGAGAGGGGCACATTTATGCTTAACACACACACACGTGCGCGCACTCACACACTCACACACTCACACACACACCTTCCAGATGGATGCTTTTCAATAGTTAACCAGGTTAATGTATTCATTCCACTTGTGTGCTTGTGGCATCTCAGCAACTGTTACTGTGGCAAATACTACAGATCAGCGTATTTCTTTGCAAATGTCTAATGTTGACACTAGTGTACCACCCTGTTATACTTCCCTCCTCCTCCTCCTCCTCCTCCTCCTCCTCCTACGCTGTCCAACATCTCCTTTGCTTGGCCCCAGTTGCTCCCTGGAGCAAGGCATATACAGAAGCTATCACAATGAAAAATGAATGGAGAGATTAACGCCACTTTGTCACCGAGTGAGTGTTATGTGTTCTCCCATCCCAACAGGCCAAGGGGCTTGTTGTTGTGACTGATAAAATGGCTGCTGCCTCTGATGACTGCAATTACTGCTGCATACACATATCGAGAGAATGATTTATCTTGCTCTGTCACCTTCTGTGGCAGTGATCTACCACATGGTGACTGCAAGACGCTGAAAATTCCTCAAAATGATTTGTTCTTCAATTTTAGATGCTTGTTCAGTTTTTGTTCTTCATCTCTTGCTCCTCTGGGAGAATATCGTTATGTATTGAATCAGCTTTGGAATAGTTAGGTAGCTGTGGAGGTCGAGAGGTATATCACATGTACACAGACTGTGAGGGAACATGACAAGCACTGTGTGTATCTGTAGTGGATGTCTAACCTGGCCTTTGTGTTTGATATCATATATTAAGCTGCAGCAACATCACGCAGACATGCAGTGGGTGATTTTACATTATCTAAGATACTGCACATATCACAGCGTCACCATGAGAATAAATTACTTGTTTGTTCAGTACTTATTTGCATGTCTGCACAAAAGTTAAGTGTGAGGACTGTAAACAGAAAGTGAGAAATGTTAATGTGTCTGAAGAGGAGAAAATTGGCAGACTCCCAGGAGAAAGATATGAGCTGTTTTTCAAAAGTCAGCATATTGAGCCATAAATCACTGGTCATACACTGAGTGTATATTAAGCCTGTTTCTTACTACCAGCGTCTGTGCTTCAGCAGTGAGTCATGTTCTGTGGAACCACCCTCCTGAATTTTTGCACTCGAAGTCCCATAAATTAGCACTTTCAGATGAGAAAGCAGGAGAAGCAGACACAAGGTTTTAATCTTCAGGTGTATTTTTGGGTTTATTTGTTCCGCACACATCTGGTGCCCATTACGAAGTGAGCTTTCCACACATCAGGTTTTGGGGAAACTTATTTCTGCTCCTGGTTTGAGAACAGGAAGGTATCTGACACCCCAGCACAAGATAGCAGTCATTCAATCTTAGATGCCATGAAAGATGAGGCAGAGCTTGAAGCAAAAAAAGACCACTCAGTGTTGTAGTGTGTCAGTGGTCATGAATCCATAAGTACGTTATGTTATGTGTGGACCTGATCAATTTAACAGTCTAGATGAGCTGCTATCCTACAGCTGCCACACATACCTTAGGATTGCCACTTTTGACCATTTAGAAGATTTTTATCAGTGATCCAGATGGCACCAGTGGAAAGCATCAGAAGAGAGGGCTCTATTTAAGAAGATTTCAGCATGGAACTGCCCTCACATACAGAGGGGCAACATATAACAGAAATCAGAAATGTCAGTTAAGTTCTTGATCAGTTTAACCTGGCTTTAACGGGTCTAAAAGGTGAGTACCACAGAAATATTTCATAGCTTTAACATCAATAGCCGTGGAAGAGCTAATATATTCTAATTATTGCAGCCAATCAGCCAGCTGATTGCTTTTTATTGACTTTAAGTTAATAAAAAAGTTGGAATTGTGGCATAAAGATACTTCTTAGTACACAGTCACTAAAGCTACCACTTGACGAGATGAAATCACTCAAAGAGGATTACAAAGTGTGTTTATTCTGTTATGAGTGATTTGCTGCACGCTGAATTTATATAATTACTCCTTGATAACATGAATTACCCAACCTCTCATGGGTCTCTCTCTCTCTCTTTTTCTCTCTCTCTCTCTTTGAATCTTCTTGAAAGCTGATCCCGCACTCAGCAGAAGTTGGAGAACTAATGACGAGTGCATTTCTGGCTTTATGGATTAATCACACAGTGAATAAATGGAAGACACATGCTTGTTTACTGATTAAAAACATAAATGTCAATAACACTTGATCTATGCTCTTTGTAATAGCATAGAACAAATGACAACTGTTACATGCTGTCTGGTGCACAGATTTTAGCTTGTTAAGAAGAAGTTAATGATACTGCTGCCGCAGTACAAAGGTTTTTAGCTGAAGTCAGGAAAGTGTATTTATGCTGCACTTTTTCTAGAGCAGGAGAGGAAATAAAAACACAAGCTATGAATCATCCCCGTGTTAAAGCTCCAAAGCAATCATGTGTTGTGTTAAATTTGCTTACACTGCTGTTGACATCACTGAAACATACACGACGTTACAGTAATAATGATGTCAAGGTGAGTGTAATACTAGACTTCACCAGGTGGTGGCAGTTGTTCACCATTATGCTGTCTGCTGTATCAACCCTTGAATTGACAGTAATCACCTCTGCACTGGCAGCTGAGCAGAACTGATGATACCGAGGATGGATTTTGATGTTAACACGTGAAGTTAATCTTACAGAACACACAGATTCTTGAATGAGTTAATGCTTACTGATCTGGATCGTGGCTACTTATAATGTAGGACACCTACTCATGTGCCATTGAATAAAAAAAAAAAAAACGTGTGTGAGCTGAGTCATTCAGAGAACAGATTTGCTTTGACTTGGAGGGAACGTACAATCGTGACTCCACAAACTGGTATCGATAAAACACTCGATCACTGAGTTTCGCACATCTCATTCATCTTGGAAAAACAGAGCAGGCCCTATATCGCAGTGTGCAAAGCTGACACCATATGGAATGTGGTTGTAGACTTGAAATAGAGTCAAGCGGTACACATTTGTCGTGCTGGGCGCAGATGCATTGTAGCCCCCACACTGTGTGACTCATTGCTACTGTACAACTCAAACACACTCACACAAATACACATATGTACATGTGCACAGACAAACACTGTCACACTTCCCCTCTCCTCCTCCTCCTCCTCCTCCTCCTCTGCCTCCCCCTCTCTCCCTATCTCTCTCTCTCTCTCTATCTCCATGATGTGGGCCAGTGATGAGCGCAGACCCCCGTCAGGGCTGACAACTGTTCGCCGGATGATGCCACAGAGAGGAGGCAAGAGGCCATGGTAAAGGGGACGACGCCTGTCGCCAGCGTGCAACAGCATTCAGTACCACAAATACATAGCATGCACACAGAAAGGTCAGATACATAGATTTTTTTGTGTATATAGGGACTTAATACACACCTGAATTTGGCATCTGAAGCCTTGTCTGCACATGTGGGAGGCTGAAGCTTTATCTCCTCTTTCAAAGCATTGACTCGCAACCTGAATTGCAGGCAGCACCTCGTTGACAGGAGGGAAGAGATAGCAGGGTTCCCCTCCCTGCTACCTCCTACTATCAGCTGCTTAGAACCAAACTACTGCCTGGAGAGCTCTAAAAGAGACAGGAACTGGAGTACTTTTTGTCATTTGAGGCCTGGCCACCTTCTGCAGAATTAAAGGCTTGGTTCTTTTTTGTTTTTTGATGAGAATTAGATAAGAAGAGTGACACCACTCTCAGGCCTTTGTGCTAAATATAAGATTACAGCCAGGAGATAAGTTAGCTTAGCGTTAAAGGTGCTGGTAGGAAAATTTTATGCTGAGCAAAGTGAAGCTAGTCCAGCACCTAATATCATGTAAAACCATAACCTTTGTTTTCAACTTTGCCTTTTGTATCAGTTATATATATAAAAATTCACAATACATTTCCTCTTCCTCCCATTATACAGACATGAAGTCAAAACATCCTGCATGCGAGCACTGCCATCTTGGGCTGGTGACATCATTTGGAGTCAGAGCCTGAGATCGATTGAGATTGAGTTCCCATCCCACATTTATTTTGTATTATTTAAGTACATTTCTGCTTAGATTTCAAGTGCATTTCATCATGCCCTAAATATGATCTCGATCCAGGATGAACACTGATTTCAGGTGAATAAGGGATCAACCACACGACCTATGAAGCAGCGGAGATTTGCATGCTGCAGCTGTAGCTGTTTGTCTGATCCATCAGCAGCCGCACACTCAAGTTTGAAATGGATTGGGGAATTGATTTTTCTTATATATATATTTGTATGTGTTATGGCCTGCAGTACTCATCTCTGAGCTTATCTATCTCCATTGAACATAGCCACAGTACTTACAGTGTATCTTTCAAATTATCAGCTCAGCCAAGCAGGTTTTCATTGTTGTGTGAGAAAACCAAAACTGGATTTAAATAATCTCACAGGCAGAGAAATGTCTCTCCTGGCTGGATCAAATACTCTGTCTGGCGTCGAAACCAAATGTTCCCATCAGTCTTAGACTGGATTGATATTGGTTACACTTTTGCCAAGGGGACCTCTGTCTGTACATCAGGTGTTTTACAATCAGTTTCTGTCTGACCGAACTTGGGCAGATTTTCTGCTCGAACCTATTTATGCAGACAAATACCTGTGTGTGTGTATTAGCTCAGCACGCGTCTTGCGTGTTTATAGGAGATCATAATGATGAATTCATGAGGTCATCAATTAATCTGTCACTCATGGGACGAAAACAGCTCAGTCTTAGTCTTCAATGTACACAGTAGATCAGGGAAGACGTGGCAGTTTGGTGTGTGACACGGCAGCTCCCACACAAGACCTGAATACAGAGGAGACAGATTTTATAGGAGACAATACGAGCCACACGCTCACTCTGGAGAGAGGCTGCACAAATACACACTCTTCACACACACACACACACATAGATGTAAAGACAATCCCTCTGTCTACACACACACACACACACACATCACGCGACTGTTTCGCTTTGGTGGGGAGGTTGTTGCCAAGGCTCAGCATGAGCGAATTGATTGGTCGCTTCTGCTCATCACGGTAGGAACTCACCAGTTGGATTGGCCGTTTCTGTAAAGGAAGCTTTTCAGGATGTTTTCCCATCGACTACCTCACCAACCACTGGATCTCTCTTTACTCCCAGCACTGCCACACACTGCTCACCCTATTTAATGAGCTCAGTTTTACATTTTTTTTTTTTTTTACTTTATTGTTTTTATTGTAACAGGTAAGATAGTTCAAGGTCTTTTTCTGAGAAAAGGTCTATCCACATTATCATATGAATGATGATTCTAAGAAATGATCACAGTATTGATTCCCACTACCCTTTTCCAGGATGAGGCGAAGAACACACACACACGGACACGCGGGGTGATATATGCAGTGGTAATATACATGCAGCACAAGGACATAGAAGAGAATAAGAATCCAGTGTAGACTACTAAGCATAATCAGCACACACAGACACTTTCCTTGTCTGTGGTTTATGTCAGTTCATAAGCACCAATGACAAAATATGTCCTCGGCCTCAGGGTGAGTGCGTTTGCATGTGTTTGCACGTGTGCATTGTGCGTCTGCGTGCATGACTGTAAGCAGGATGTGTGTACATGACTGTGTGTTTGCGTGCCTCACGCCTCTGGCTATGTGTGGTTGTGCGTGTTTGAGTGCCACGATGTATGTGCTGAATTAAACAAGGTCACTCAGTGCAAGGCTGACTGCTCCAGCAGCAACCTCTAAATCGCACACACACACGCGCGCAAACACATGTGCACACGCACACACGCACACACACACACACACACACACACACACAGAGTCACTTCAGTTTCCACAAAACACACTATCTATGTACAGGTATGTTACAGTGGTTTACATTCCCCACTTCTAGAAGAACATAAAGAGATAAAAAGACATTTCCTGAAAACTGACAGGTGACATGGTCAGATATTATTGTAAGATGGCAGATCGACACATACAGGATCATTTAGCAGCATTGCTTTTTTTTTGTCTGTTACTCCTCAAAGGAATAATAGGATGTTTGGGGAAATGAGCTGACCAAAAGTTAGATGAGAAAATCAATGCCACTCTGTGTCTGTATGCTAAGTAAGAAGCTAGAGCCAGCAGGTGATTATCTGATCTCAGCATATAGAGAGCAGAAGCAGGAAAAAATGAGGACTTTTGCATAGAGCCAGGGTAACTGTTCCATTGTTTCCTGGCCTCATGCTAAGCTAAACCAATCGCCTACAGACTTCATATTTACCATGCAGCTACGAGACTGTTGAATGCTAATCTCCTCATTTTGGCTGAGTGTTTACAGAAAAACAAAAAAACAAATGCATAGCAGTATGGTACCTCCCACGTGAGCATCACTTTGCCCCTCCTCAACAGGCAACCTTAAAGTAAAAAATGAACAGGGAAGCACATACTAAGAAGAAGCCAATTATTGTCAGTTAGCGGTAGACTGTATATCTGTCACTCTTTTAACAGGCATTCAGGGTTCAAATGCATTCCATCATCATTTTTTACAGGGGCCAGTGAATGCGTTGATGTTATTTATAGGTGGCTGTTTTCCTTTCCATCAGCACTGTCACCCTTTGCGTGTTTACTGCACCTCCTTGTTCACCTCTCTGGTGACAGGAAGCTGGGTTTAATAATAGGAAAGCATTCCGCTCCTCTCACTGTACAGGTAATGTCAGTGCCAGGACATGCAGAAAAAGATCCCAATAAAGCAACTCTACATTTATATACATCATACCAGGAAGTTAAATATTAAACATACTGGTTTTATAGATACAATGTGCCTACAAATCTCTCACACATGTGGTTGTAAAGATGAACATTAAAAAAAGAAACAGAAGCACTTGTCATCTGTCACACCTGTCAGACAATTAATGAAGTAACATCTGAGACGTAAGACAAGCAGCACGCAGACAAACACGTTAATGACGTACAACCTGCGTTTCATACCTGATTTATTATGCCTCCTTTACTCCGCTAGTGTGCGAGTATGTGCATGGATATTTATCAGAATGTGTGTCCTGAATTGATTGCTTTGTTCGTGCAAAGGTACTTATAATGCAAATTTAGCTCAATGCAACACCCGCGCTGTCAGATACAAGCGATGTCAGAGAGCACAGGCTGGAGATGTACTGCAACTCTACCTGAGGAATCACAATATTTATGTAAATAAGAATATTAAAAGTTTTCAGAACATATTTTCTATTTTTATTATTTCACATGTCTAGAATTGGTGGGAAAGAATGCTCTCACATACTTTTGTGCAACAAGAATTTAGCAGTATTTGAAGCATTGGCGACATTTTACTCTCAATAAAAATAGCTAAGGGTGTGTTTTTTGTTGTTCCTCCAAACTTTGAAAAAAAAAAAAAAGATTGCTGCTTCTTTTGCTCCTAACAATTTAATGTGATCAAAAACAACTTAAGACTTGAAACCAACTCAGTAGAATTTGAAAATTCCTGTTTTTGAAAACCTCCCAGAAAGACAGAAAGTAATGAATACAAACAAAAATGTTATCTCTAACATTGTAAGGTTATAAGAAGAACGAGAAGTGGCTATTTGTAAGAATATTGGAATTATGCAGTGATTATAACAGTGATAGTGTTTGACATTCAGACAAATCAGCCTATCAAGCCAATGGGGGAGCCTACCACTGCAGTTTAGCCTGAGCAGATGCAATTTAGATACATGGCTAGGTCAGCTGCCGAGAATCTGCTCTTTGCTTGGGTGAGAGTAGAATTCAAAGGCAGCCTGAAGATACGTCAGGTCAGAGGGTCACCTGTCAGCGGACCCAGTAGAATAATGACAGCACAGCCTGACCCCACTGCAGGGCCTGATGAAACATCACTGACTACCAGGGTTCCACAGGAAAGCTCACACAGCTTTTGGCCCATTGATCTATGTGTGTTGATATCTTTGTTGTTGCAACAAAGAACTGGATAAAATGACTGATTATGACAACTGTATCGATACAAATGTGTTGTTTCATGGGCTAATTGGTGATTTTTGTGCCTCAGAACATCAACAAAGTCCTGACTGAATTGTTGAAACCACAGTCCAACTGTTAACGTGAAGATGTTAAGTTTACAGACACACACACACAAAAAATGGTTCGATTGGTATAACATCTCACAGACAAGACAGTGGTGTTATTAAGCCCTGTTACAAGACCAAACAGGACTGTTGATTCTCGCCATCAGATGCAGTTAAGAGGGTTTCACAGGGCTGGAGAGGTCACTGCAGTGTCTGTTCTGGGTAAACCCATTTTCTCTGTCTGTCACCTTCCAGTTTTGGCAGGCCCAGTCAACATGTCTCTTGGCTGTCTCACAGTGTGGTTTTGTGCAGAAGGTCAATGTCTTTGTTCACAAAATAATTTCCTTATTAGAACCACAGAGACTCTTAAAATCCCTGACATACACCCCCCCATCAGTTTTGTTCTTGATAAAAGTACCAAGTGAAAATGAATCATGAAGTATTTTTGCCCTCAGCATTTATGGTTTGCCAATCTCTTTTACTTTCACTCCCACCAGGCAATGCTAACAAAAATAAATCTGGTTGTTTTTCTTGACAACAAGTTTGCTTATTGCCAAAAGCAGAAACTGTCCAACACAGAAAATTTGGTGCTTGCTGTATAGCAAGACCTAAAGGTAAGATGTCATGGGCTCACTCCAGGACCAGAGTATGTCTCACTGTCTGTGTGGAGGATGTGTGTGTCGCTGGTAAGCTTAGCTCAACACAAGACGGTCAAAAACTCAAAAAAAGCAGAACATAACATCCCATTAAATATGTTGTTTTCATTTATTGATGCATTTAGCATGTAAAACTTTGAGTTGTACACCAATAATATGTTTAGAGATTAAATAAAGAACTCCAAAAGTTCCCTTGTACTTCAAACCATTGCTCCATTAATGTTCCCTTCACTGCTACATAAATTCAAAGTCAATATATAGTCAAAGAGGAAACTGTTTTCTTTAATATTTAATATCTGTTTCATGCGATTTCTGGTGATATCAAAGCTTTTTAATGACATAAGGATATTGTCATGATTACTATTATAATTGATATTCTCCTATGCATGTTTAAATGAAATACCACTGTTGGGTATGGACGCCTCTTTGCCACCTGAACTGATATTCTGATAAGTGAAAAATTTCAAAAGGCTACACCATCAACTTGGAGGTTTTATTTCTTTATTAGCCTTGTTGTCTTGCTTCACACGTACATGTAGATTTACAGCTTGAGGCGCAACGCTCTGCCAGCAGATGGACCAGATAACCTCATATCAGACTTTACAGCTCCACAGTGATCAATTCAGGCCCCATGGAAACATAGCTCTTTGCTTGTTCACACTGGAAGAAATAATACCAGAAATGAGTGGACAGCACAGTTACTAGCCAGCTTTGTTCCTTATTTTTAGTTCTAGAATTTCTCAAGATATGTATTTCAGTGCCTGTACCAGGTGACATCACTCATTACTTTGCAGCATTTCCAACAAAATGAAGTGATGAACTAGGTGCTGCTCATTTTGGATGACAGGAATTATGCATCTGTGACAACATCACTATTTGCTCCTGTGCTTCAGAGAGACACTAACTATAATTCCTATGGCTGTTAGAAATCTCTGTCACTTATAAAAAATTGTTGTTTTGGGGACTTTGGGAACCCCATCTTGTGAAACGATGTGCAGGGTGATGTGTATCATTGCATTGTTTTTATTCAGACAACTCGGTTGTTGGGGTCACGCTACTCTCTGAGTCACATTTGACAAAAATTTGACAATGGTTTTACCGAAAGCACTAAAATACAACTCTCATGTGACTATCATATCCCCAATGTCACAAAACAGCTTTATTTAAGCCAATTTCTAAAATATTCCTGATTTTTGTCTTCCTAGTCTTGTGTTACAGGCAGTAATAAAACCTACATGGCTTTTATAACTTTTCAGACAGACATCTTCGGCATTGCCCAGAGCCTGACTTACTTGCTGGGTTTTCTCTCCTCATGCAATACATCAAGAAGGATGATGGAGTCCACTTATTTATTTCACAGTTGCATTCCTCCTCATTATTCTGTCCTTCTTCCACATAGACTCAAAAAAAAAGAAAAACAACAGAAAAGAAGATGTCAGTGATTTCAGATGCATTTTACTGCCCCTTAATCCCACACACAGGACCTTTAAATAGTTGGTAAAGTAAAGGCAAGTAAATGCAAAATGAAGCGTTTTTAAAAGTCAGTGCCATTTTTTCAGGCAGTGTAGTAACATGGAATTGAAGTGTTATTGAAGAAAACCAAGGAAAACACAAAATGAATTAGTGTCTGAAGCAGAGCATAGAATTACAAATTTTGATGACATTCACGGTTAGAAAAATGAATCAGCTCAGAAGGTGTAAATAATAAACTCAGCAATGTTTACTTTAAAAAAAAAAGGGAAAAAGAAGAAGAAGGATGACAACAATGTGAATGCAGCAAACAACACAAGACGCATTCAGTCAACTCAGGGACAAAGGGAAGACAACAAATGAAACCCTCCAGTACACACAATAACAGATATGAAGGGGTGGGGGTGGAGGGGATCACAAAGCTGTGGCTGAAGAAGTGCATGATGGAAACACTGGAGGAAACTATCAGACAGAAATTCATTAAAAAGCCAAATGTTTTAAAAAAGTAGACAAATATACACAACAAATAGCACAACAATAATATTAAAGCTGTTATAATCAATATATTTTTTTACATTATCCAGACAATTTTCAGTGTAATCTTTGCTGAGAAGATTGTGTGTCACACTGAAAGAATGAGGCTGCATGCGGCTCACGCAGGCTCTGTGCCATAACAGAGTTCCAGCTCTAACCTGTTAGCACGAGTGCTGAAATCAAAAGCAAGAGGTTGCATGATGTACGCGAACTGCTTAGGTAGGCATTGTGTTGTTCGCGGTCATAGAAAATAACACAACTCTGTAGTACTGCTCAGCTCTTCACAGCATTATAGCATCTTTCAGCTCATTATTCAGCCAACCAGAACACATAAAAAAAAATGACTTCAGGTTAAACTCGTGACTTCTTTCACTGATATGTGCCTTAACGTTTTAAAGTGAGACCATGACTTTTGATGGATGAAAAGTAGTATTCAAAAGCAAGAACACACAACCTTCAATACACACTGCATTGCAGCTCTAAACTAGGGAGTTTAGAGCTGCTTTAGAAACTTTAGAAACTAGTGAGGAAACTAGCAATGTTGCATGTGCGCACACACACACACACACACACACACAGGAGAGGAAGTAGCAGATGGGAAACTACGATTACGTTGGCCTCCAAGTTGGATGTGGACACAAACCTTGACAAGGTACAATGTGATGTTACTTGCCTCTAAAAAAGTCGCTCTAATGTTTTTGTGACTATTGATTTCTCGGGCTCGAGGTTTCGATAACTGGAAGCTAATAAACACAGCAGCATGTTGGACACTCAGCAAATAATATGCACCCCAGTCAGCACTGTGCCAGTCCTAAAGATGCAAAGCAAAAGAATTTCTCGAATATACTGTTTGCCTGTGGAAAAAAACAGCTGAAATAATACACCCCAGGTGCTTGCACACACCAGCCTAAACAAATTAAAAAATATATATAGAAAGTAATAATATTAAAAAACTGCAGCAACAGGAACTGAAGCAAATAACAACCTCAGTGATGCGCCTTGTGATTTTATTTGGTACAGTTTGTTCACAGGCATAATTCCAAGTGAAAAATACTTTGTGGTTGACAATATCTTGAGCTTGAAAAGCAGCCGGAAGGGGAAATAAAATATGCTAATAGACAGCAGCTCACATCTGCTGTAGAAAATAGGGCCAATAGTCATTATCACAAGTCATTAGACAATGATACAAAGGAAATTCACAGGACACTTTAAAGCAGATGTATTACACTAATAAGCAGTGGTATTAGTGTCACTTGAGCATGTTGTACACTAACTACAGCTATAAATCATATAATGATGGTCTAATGACTGTGCTAATCAAACACATAGCCGATTATTTTTGTTGTGCTAATTGCATCATAACGTTTAAGTGTGGTACAGTGTGCTTTTATATAACCAGACTGGGAGAATTAAATTAAACAAAGGAAACAGAAATGAGCAGGTAAAGCATTTATTTTGGTCGAGCTGGACCTTAAGTTTACATCTGGGTATTGTTGGTGTTGCACAAAATGTAACTGAAGGGTCGCCCTGAACATTTTAAAATGAGATGTTGTGAGACGCTGTGCAAAAATTGAAGCTTCTGCTCATCCTTGGGAACAGAGTTTTACTGGCTCCCACTGAGGCACTGTATGAAGACTAATACTAAATCATTTCAATCAAAAGCCTAGCTGGCATGCAGGTATAATCGGCAGGTCTATTTGATGTGGTTGCAACGTTCATCTCCTGTAAAGCAACATTTACACACACGCTTTGCCTCTGAAATTATTTACCATTTTGTGTTTTTGTTTATAAAATGCAGGGATGTTCCCAGCATGTCAGATATCTGATCCTGACCACCTAATTGCAGCCACTTACGTAATGTAGGAAATCCGGTCTGTGTTGGACTCAATCGGTAAACTTTTGTGGTTTTCATTTGAACCACAAAAAGTCAGAAACAAGCTTTAATAGACAAGGTTCAGTTTCACCTCACACCTTTCAGGTCAGAGTGTGGCTATCAGCATCATTGCTAAGTAGGGGAACTCTGGTGTATCAGAAGTGGAATGTTACTGAGTACATTTATTCAAGTGCCGTACAAATTCGAGGCACTTAGACTTTACTTTAATGCTTCCCTTCTAAGTATCTTTTACTTCGACTTGTTTCTTGAAACACCAGATGGTGCAAGTTGGACCTGCTGGGGATGATCCCGTTCATCTCTGAGGCAAATGCTTTTATTTAGGCTCTTCATAGATTATGATCCCTAATACAATCCCTGTCCAGTGAAAAGCATGTGTCTCGAAATTAGGTGATTTTGAAGGCAAATTTTTCGAATAATCTGAAATACTGAGTGTTTATCTAAATGAATTCTTTTAAACCCTCTAAAATAATCTGTAAAATGCATTGTCACAAAGCTGAAAATACGAATGTTTTTCTAACAAGTTCATGAGCACTTTACTGCAGGATGAGTACTTCCTACACCACTAGCCATCTGTCACTTTAAGATGGTGTGTTGATCTAACTGGAAAGAAGAAAAAAAACAAAACACATGGCATCATAGCAGCATACTGATCTATCTTCATCCCTCATTATGTCTGATATTCCCTCTAAACTGTTCTAATCCATAGTGTCTGACTGTGTGTATGCTGTATACAGAGAGAAAAAAAAAGGAAAAAGAGGTTGAAACAAAGTTTACTCAGTTGACACCCAAATGATTTGCATTTCTCAGACAAATACGCAAACCGAGAAGCATATCTTGTGTCTTATGCATAAATCAACAAGGATAATCACATTATGAAAATCAGGTTGATGAGGTTCTTCTCTCTCACTGCCAAAGAACCCAGGAGGATGTGTTGCAGTGTGAAAAATCCCCCCCCCGCCCAAAATAAAAACTCAGCTGATGTGCTACTTCAGGTGCCAGGAAATGTCGGTCGCGGAATATATAGAACCAAATCATAAGTCTCCGCTGTCACATTGCCTCATTCGCTCAGTCATAAGACATTAACCACTTCCAATGAGAGCGAGCGCTCCTCTCAGCCAGTCAATGAGTTGCTATGACAACAGCTTTTGACAAGGGGAATCGGGTTTGATGTCTTGAAAAAACAACTCAGAACATTGGAAGGAGCTGCTCGCTGACTGAGCCCTTCCTGTCCACGCTGTAGGATGATGGAGCTTGTAAATGTAATTCAGATCATCTGTTTCCATTTTGTCAAAGAGGGAGAGCTTGTGAATAAAGAGACTCATTGAATATTCAGAGACAATGAGCATCAGTGTCAAAGAGATGTCAGTGGGACGAGTTTCCCTTCATCTATTAACCTCTGGACGGGTGGCCGTGAACCTGAGACCCGCGCAACTCATTATTGATGCTTTCTAATTAGTCTCCTGGTTCTCTTTGATCCCATATCTTGTTATGCACCACTGTGGCTTCTGTGCCCTTTTTAAATAGCAAAATCATTTCTTCTCATCATGTGATTTACAGTTATTGTACGCTGTGGCCATGCTAGGTAACGAGCAGGGATAGGAGAGTTCAAGCCTGTAACTCATTTCCACCTTCACTTCCTCCTCCTCCTTCTCTTCTTCCTCCCACATATGAAAGTAATAACTCAGTCTTTGTGTCCTCAGCTGACTATGGCGCCTTCACCAGAGCACCATATTGCCAGGCATGTTGGTCTCAAGGTTGCCCTCAGTGCTGAATATGAACCTCAATAAAATTGATCCACGCATATCTCAGTCGTAGACAGATGGCTGCTAGATAACAGCTGAGCTTTCGAGGACACCGAGCTTAGAAATTTACACATCAAAAAATAAAAAAGCAGTTGGCAACATTTCTGCTCAGGTAAAACTACACAGTCGCGCATTTTAGGTTGTCCTCAAACTGCAGGCACTTGTCAGATGTAAGTCAGTTCAGTGTTCGGTGACGACCCCCCCACCCCCCACCATTAAACATCAAAAACAGCGGGGGCAAATAAAATATAAATCATGGTATTTTTGAGCACAAGCCCTGTAGAATGACCATATTGTGCCTAATTTAACAGAATCACACTAAAGTTAAATCTGTGTAAGGTGTGTTTGTGAGCATTTTGTTTTCTCTTTGTATGTTTTGCTCCATAAGTATTCAGCGTACATAGTAACATAGGGCTGCACTTTGTCAGAGGCTCCTATAATGCTCCGACAGCTTCTCCTCTCCCTCTAATAATCCCACTAAATCTCTCCACAGCTACCTCCCTGAAGTGGACATCAGCCTCAGGACCTGTAAGTAAAGCCTTAAACCTGGTACGCTGCAGTAAACATAGATGATCTGCTCCCAAAAACCTTGAAATCACCCAACCTCATCCCCAGGGCTGAAGAGGACAGAGTGTGTGTGTGTTTGTGTGTTTGTAAGAGAGAGAGAGAGAGAGACAAATCGAGGGGAGAAGAAAAGGTGAGCAAATGAGGGCGAGGATAGTTGTAGCCTGCACTGGTAACATTTAAAGTTGTGCATGAGTGCGGTTTTCGGTGGGGGAGTCAAGAAAAATGGTTTACGGAATGGTTTATCCATTTTCCATTTCCATTTATCCATTTTGCAAGTGTGTGTCTGTAAGAAAGGGGGCAAGAGGTATAGAGTTGATTGAGAGAGGCCACCACTAGATGAGCTCTGATTGCTCACCCGGTGAAGGGTTAGTTTATGTAGGGTTTGATTATTTAGCCAGCGAAGTGGTCCTAATCAAATAGTGAAGAGGGAAAAACACCTGATCCACTGTAATTGCATTAACCCCTGACTGGGCGCACACACACACACACGTACATGCAAGTACGTACATGTACATATATACACACACACACAACAGTAAATATTCAGCTCAATTGGGAGCGGCACAAACTGGACAAACTAGACATTTATTCATCAGTGCCTATTTTAGCCATTTCGTCATCACTTAAAACAATCTGTTTTAACTTCATCAATTTCAACCGTTTCTTATCAATTTAGCTTTCTATTTCAACCAGTTATCCCTTCCTTTTAACTTGGCCGATGTGAACAACTTAGCCACTGCTTTTAGATTTTTCACTACTTAGTACTATAGCTGCCTGTTATCCATTTTTTTAATCCATCCATTTATCAATCAGTTTTAGCTCATTTAGCATTTCTAGCAAAGGTTGTACCAAAATGGCTGGAATAAAGGAGATCTGGTTCATATAGATAATAAAAAGACTAAAAAGGATTGAGGCAAAAATGTCAGATGATGGAAGGAAGCCAGAATGAGCCAGCAGTACTCTGAGAATAATCAAACTAAGAGAAAACAGGCTTCTCTTCACCTGGCTGGACCCTGGACAGAGGTAATGTCCTTATAAAAACACTAATCCATCTATAGTCGCAATGTTACACCAAATCTGTCTTGTGTGTGTATGTGTGTGTGTGTGTGTGTGTGTGTATCGCAGTGGAGCGGCTTGCCAGTTCAAGCATCAATATCTGTTCATCTAATAAATGCACAATCTTGCAAAATAAAATTGAGTTTCATTCTTAGTGGCCAGCAGGACCATATTGAAACCTATTGATTGCCGTACACTCGCCTGCAGCGGTAGCAGCCAAGGACCCATTGGTTTTGGGATGAGATGTGATCAGTGCAGCAGCCAAATGATAGCAGTGACAGCGGTGACACCGGGCGCGACTCAGCAGAGTTTTCGGTAGCACACGCGCTGGCACTTAACCTTGAGGCTGTGTTCAACCTTACTATGAATAATGCCCTTGGGAGGGGGAGGGGAAGAGAGAGGGAACGAGGTGGGTAGGACGAGAGGAGGTGTGTGGAGGAAGGGGAGGCAAGGTGAGAGAGAAATACAACGAGATAGACATTGGCAGGTTGTGCATTTAAAGAGCTGCAGGGACTGTGGGAAGGTTGTATAGGAGTTTGTGTGTGTGTGTGTGCGTGCATGTGTGTTTGTGTGTGTGTTGTGTGCAGGAGGAGGAAGAGGGGAGGAGGAGAGAGAGGAGTGGAGTAGGAAAGAATGCCAGAAAGGTCACTAGGCAAAAATGATGAAGTCATCTGTATTAGATTTTCTGTGGCTGCAGCCTGGATGAAAGCTGGCTGCTGGCCAGAGAGGTGAGTTGCATGTACCTGCAGCCAGAGCACCTCAGACGTTAGCAGCTTGTCAGTTTTCTGGATTCGCACAAAATTTTAAATAAAGATCTGAAGTTCGTGAGCTGCTTCAAAAGAGTCTCTTACAACAGCCGGGGCAACAAACGCAAAGTAACAAGATCAAAAAAAGGGGGGGGAAAAAGGAATTAACTGCAGCATTGTGATAAAGATCTGACAACAAACCCCACCAGGAAGTATCACATTTAAACACATTTCTCTCAAAACATGAAATGCTAAATTCCATAATGATGTGGGACCAGGTCTACAAGGTTCTGGCAAGTATTGAAAGTCAGTTACACAATGGGCTTATTTGTCTTATACTTCAACAGTTACATAAGAAGAATAGCAAGAGTAATTATAATAATAAATTTGCAAAAATAATCCTTTAAAACATGATTAGCCTATAAGTATAATTTATCCACAATTCCACCAGAAGGGAAGGGACTCATCTCTTTGTTAATAGCTAGCAATTTTTCTGTTTAAGCCATTCAATCTTTTTACATTCATTAGTGTTCTCTGTCTGTGATCTCAGTAGTTTGCATTAACAGTAGTGAAGTCCACCATACAAACACAATCTTTATCTGTCTAATATCAACAGTACTGTTCACTGTTTGTTTTGAACTTTGTCCAAACAATATGAAGTGACTAGCAATGCTCTGCCACTGCTGCACATTAAAAGCATTTAACTTGCTTGACACAGGGGTGGCGATCGGTTGTCCAAAATGCAGTCACTGTTTTAGCTCTGGTTGCTGTAGTATTACCCCACATGGTAACAACAAGTTACCATCAAATCAGCCATGACTGAAATAGTTAGGATTAGAATTTCAGAGATACATTTTAATTTATGCCTTTTAGGGGTTTTTATTTTACACAAATGCATTTCATTTCCATCTGGCCATCTGTTTGTCTCCACAACTGACTGGCATGTCCACAGAGCCACTCTGTAAAAATCCAATAATTGTTCCCAAAAAAGTTTGGAGACAGTGGCTTCCTTCAGGGCCCTGCATTCACTCCCCCAACCCGCCTCTGTGACTGCTAAACCACTGATGCAACAAATAGGCAATCCAGTCCCTGTGGCCCAAGACGGCTCTAACACCGGAGCCTCTGCAGTGAAGGCCTTTCCCCACTGCTCACAGATGCTTCCTCAGTCATAAGAAATAAAAGCCAGGACTCCAACATTGAACAGCATCTGGAGAGCATAACAAATTCTCCATTTCTTTTCTATTTTGATGAGAGTTTTTTTGGAGGATGCAGGCAGCAACACCATGTTCAATCATAAAACACGTTCACAGTTTTCCCAGAGAGGCAACAGTCTTCTTCAGTTGAAACTAGTTTTCTTACTGACTTGGTCAAATGTACACAGCCTGCAGATGACCCGTTGCCAGAGTGATTATAGTTCAACTGCAGCGAAACTTTCACTGCAGTTAGCAGAAAATGATTTAAATGCAGTTTTGTAGACAAACTATTTGCTTCCTCAACAATCACAGAAGACAGAAATTTTCTGTCAGCAGCTCACAGAAACAAGACATGAGTCCTGAATGACTGCTTGACTCTGTGGTTATAAGTGCTGGGGCTGATGAGTAATGGGGAGCAGGTGTGCAGGCAGGTGACAGAGCAGGAGATGAGTTGAAGCTGGAAACACACCGAGAACAGTTGGTAGGCAGGTGAGAAATAGTGTCTAGTAATAACAAAGTAAAAAAAAACAATGTTAGAAAAGGCTGAATCCCATGAAACAGTGTGACCAAGCTTTGGTGAAGTTCTTTCTTTCTTCTTTTTTTTTTATTTTTTCTTCATAGTCATGATGCACCCACACAGGTGTTTTCACTTATTTCACCTGATTCGACCTCCTCTCAGGACTCTGTGGGCATTCACAAACTGTGATTGACGTCACTCTCCTGGCTTGTTGCACCTGACAGGGCAAAGTCTCACTTGCACTGAAATTCAAGGATGTTTCATTGATTAAATTACGAGGTCAAAAGACTCAGTTTTGACCTGCAAACGCACAAGGCCGATGGTAACAGCACTGTCTAGCGTGCATCTTGGGTGAGAAAATGGAGGCGTCAAAATGACAAATGGACTGATTCCACTGGTCAGTATTTATTTATTACGCAAGTCACGGCCTACCTTTCTGCTATCCACACTTCAATTGCTAACTTACCTTCTAATTTATCTATGTGTCCATAAACCCCAATAGACCCCAACAAAAACTAAAAACAAAACAAAAAAACCCCATGTGTCCTTTTTACACTGGATGCTTGTTTCCCTAATCTTTATGCTAAGCTAAGCTAACTGTCTTCTGGCTTCCGCTTAATATGTAGCGATAATATTTAGTGATATTGATCTTCACATTCAACTTTCAGCAAGAAAGAGATTAATATTTTCCCAAATGTCAAACTATTCCTTTGAAACAACTCTTTGGCCTGTGCTCATATCTGCCAGTTTGTGAATAAGATGAGTAAAGTGCAGCGTAAGGGCAGTCCTGCTCTAATGATAAAGTAGATGTTGATGACAATGCTGTTATAAGAGCTGAAACAGCATATAGCTTCTCTATACATATTTCAAAAGGGAGAGAACAATCAGCTTCTGCTTAATCACCCGTTTTAACGCTCGCCCTTAGCAGTGATCAGAAAGCACTACAAGGGTGTGAGCACGAACCGCGAGCGTACCGCTTCCATCAGCGAGCTCTTTCACAAAATCAGTGCCGTCACTCCTCGAATGTGGACTCAGAGGACGAATATTTGGAAGTTTTAATAACTGAGATTTAGCTGATCCCGAGCTGCCTCCCCTTACAGTTTTAAGCTCTTCACATTTCTAAGAGCTCTTTGCATAACTCTGCATGATTGGTTGTGATTTCTCAAGCAGAACTCTGAGCGGCTGACAAGCCTGCGTGACGTTGCTGAGAATGTCAAGGCGGGTCAATCGGCACAATGTCAAATGAAAGCCACCAATTACACCGCAACCAATCACATAGTGTGCAGGTTTGCATGCAGATGAGCCATGGTATAAATTCTTGTATTTAATGTTTGTTTGTTCTTTCTTCTTTGCTGTCATATAAACACTGTGTGGGCTCTTGTTAAACGCTGCAGCCCTGCTGTCATCACAGGGAGCAAAGAGTTCATCTGTTTCCCTCTATATCTGTTTGGCTACTCAGACAGAGAGAGATAAATATTTGGCTATGTCATGTGGTTGCTCGGAGTGAAAAGCGCCCTCCGATAAAAAAATATGACAGAGTGCATTATTCATCACATCACAGCACTAATAAATTCAATGCCTTGCGCGTGGCAAAAGGTGAGGATCAGAGACAAAAAGAGAATGTGAAAGAGGAGGAATGTGGAAATGCATTCGACCGGGAGGCCACTCTATCATGCTGTCGTAAACCTCTATTACCAGGACTGCCTGGGATTTCTGCACATATAAATCACTTCGCTAATATGACCGTAGCATGGTGACTGACCACAGGCCCTAGCTGCTAAGTACCACACACAAAGAAGAAGAAGAAGAAGCAGAAAACACTTACACAGAGACAAACCGGTCCCCCCTCCCCCGCAGTCCAGTTGTACTGACCTGAAAGGCAGAAAGCAATTTCAGCCCAGAGTACAGGCATTATTACAGGTCTTGATGGAAATGAATGGTGGGGTGGAGAGCTCGACAGGGTAATGCCTCACTTTCCCCGTACTGCTTTCTGGGTCAGGCATTTCTTAAGATTCCCTGTCGCATGTTGCACAGGCGTAAACGTGCACGAAAACACTGACACTGTCACGAGCGCATGAACACGCATGCCGTGTGGAAGCCGTGGGGAGGATACAGATTTCTGACTTTGTATTCTGTGTGAGGCCATTTGTTCGGCACTGCAAGAGACGTCTAAATTCATTATTGACTGATAATAACGCTGCTGGCAAGGACGACTTGTTGGCAGAATCTTGCCTCCTCACTATATTATGCAGGAATGTAATATAGCCTTTGAATTAATTAACCACCACTGTGAGACAATGGGGAATATGTTTACAGGCCTTTAAATAATGCCACTGCAGATGGTTGTGAGAGATATTTTGTTTTCTGCCTTTGAAATAAGGAAATCTGTTCATCAGTCATTAGCAAACACAGCCTGTTTGAGCACAAGGACAGGAAACACTGGGTCTGCCTTGGTACTGACTGGGGCTAGAAATTAATCTGTATTCTTCTCCACATTAATTAATCATTTTTAAGAATGGTACCTCAGCCAAACTACACACAATGTTTTGACATTGGTAGTCCTCAGAACATCGTCGTGTCCAAAAAGCATCCATTGAGAAATTAATTACAGCCTTACCATGGCTGCACCATCACTGAGTGCAAGTTGTTTTAATTAGCACAGTGAGAGTGTAAGTTATTCAGTCAGTTAATTCTCTGTAATGCAGTACAAGCCAATAAATGGGCCCACAGTTCACCCCGAGTGAAGTGTGTGTACACAGGATTTGTGCATGCATGCAAACACACATTGACCTATACACACATGAGATAGTATGTATGTGTGTATGCATGCATGCACATGCACACTCCTGCAGTGTACACACGGTATGCACAGTTGGATGTGACATGAAGAGCAATGACAAAGAAAAACAAAACAAAAACAAGACCAAACGAGGACAGAAATGATCATTTAAGTAATTTCCTCCATTAACACATAGATTAAAGAGGTTGATGCATTCTGCAGAGATTGCCACACAGTCAAGTCTTTTCAGCGCCTGTGCATGTTTCCAAATCTCCCTTCTCCTGTCCTGAAAGAATCAATAGAAAGCTTTTTCGCAGTGGACAGCCAGGAATACAAAGGACCCCCGGGTAATAAAAATCAGTCCCTGATGTCGCAGCTTCAATCTCTTAGCTGCTGGTAAACGTCATTGATGAGTAAATAAAGAAAACAGCCACAGCCGCAGCGTAGGAGCCACTTCTCTCTGCAGGTCAGGTCTCAGCTTTAATTCATCTTGTCCTGATTATAAAAAAAGAAAAAAAAGATGTCCGCTTTACCTCAGTAGACATAAAACTGGAGCCATAGGTAACAAATGTGCACCTTATCATGACAAGGGTGAGTGGGGAAAAATTGCAACAATATTATAGAAACATAAACTCTCGATTTGTGTCAAGTGAGGTAGACTATTTTGTCGTTTTTCTTTTAGGCAAGCTTCTTGCCCTTCACATTAAAAAGAAATACAGACGGTCGTGCATTTTGAAAACAAGAGCCCAGAGACATTTGTTTGCCTCGTGATCTGTAATTCTTTGTTTTCTGTTCACTGGCGCAAGAGGCCAAGACGGATCTGTTAGTCTCGACTGGTAGTCTTTCTGATTCCGTCATGTTTAATTCGAGATTTTTTTTCCTGCTTTGCATTACTGCAGGACATATGGCATTCCAGGGCTGCTTAAAAAAGCAGAGAGATGGATGAAAAATGACCTTCCAGGATTCCACTGGGGTTATACAGGGTATTACACATATTAAAGCCACTGTGTATAGCTCTAAGTTCAATTATTTATAGCCTCTTTACTCATTCCTAATATCATGCAGCTACAAACAAACTGTGTGTGAAGCAGTCCTGCACGTTGCAGGATTTCTTTTTCTTTTGCCTTCAAGTGAGAAAGACAACATCGGAAGGTCATTCTTGCATAAATTCTCAATGCACAGATGAAGTCGCATCATGGGGTAACTATTTCCATTTGCTGTTTCAGTCAATTTATTGAATATGCATCATGTCATGATTTCTAATGCTCCTCCGGTTCTCGCAGAGGTAATTAAACCGAATATGATCAACGGCCGGGTGTTAAAACAGCTCAACCTGCAACAGCAGCTCAGCAACTAGAGGTGAAACAGCAGTTATGGGAAAACAGGAGAGGAAGGAAAGCAAGAAAGATTAATGGTCAAGGAAGGAGGTAATCAAAGGCACCTATCAAGAAAATAGTAAAAAAAAAATAAAATGTTCACATAACAATTCTGACCTGTCCTTGAAGGCATCGTTAAAGCACTGCCATAAGCTCTTCAGAGAGGTTTTAATCTACTTCAGTGTTTTGAATAAGAAATAATTCAGTTATTCAGACAAACTAAATTTGTATAACACATTTTGTACATTAAAATGCAATGAGTCAGGTTAGCTGGTCTCATGCTTCATTCATGATGATCAGTGGGGCAATTAAAAGGCTTAACATGCTTTTCTTATTTTCCCTTTCTAGATGTGACATCACAATATGCCTCTTGTTTTTATTAAAAGCAGAGCGTTAGTCAAGAACTCAGTGGCAATTAAAGGTTCAACAACATTTAGATGCGAACGTAATGTGGAGAGCAACGCTACACTCATACAAATGTGGAAAAATTAGATTAGGAGTAGGAGACGGCAGCACGATGGTGCAGTGGTTAGCACTGTTGCCTCATAGCAGGAGGGTTCCAGGTTCGAATCCCAGTCTATGTGGAGATTGCTTGTTCTCCCTGTGCCTGCATGGGTTTTCTCTGGGTTCTCCGGCTTCCTCCCACAGTCCCAAAAACATGCATATTAGGTTCATTGGCTACTCTACATTGCCCCTAGGTGAGAGTGTGTGGTTCTTTGTCTTTGAGTGTCAGACTGGTGTCCAGTCCAGGGTGTACCCTGCCTCTTGCCTGTAGTTAACTGGGATAGGCTCCGCCCACCCCCCCACGACCCTCACGGATAAGCGGTATAGAAAATGGATGGATGGAGTAGGAAAAAGGATTTCTTTGTGATGTAGGACACTTATTTGCTCTCTCGCCCAGTCTTGGTGAGAGCTGATGAGAAGACTGATACTTGTGTCAAACTGTTCCATGAATATTTGGAATATATTAAGGTGTGCATTTTCGTTTATCTGTTTGAAACCCTTAAAGGAGGAGGGAGTTGTGCTGTTTGACAGAAATGTCACATTGACAACACAGATAATGTGACCCTCTACTAATCAAACATTGCCTGTTTAATTTTGCACTGTATGCAATTTTAAACCCACATTAGTTATAATTCCAGCATGGGTTATTTTCATAGATATGATAGATAATATTAAAGATCCTGAAGATAAACATTTCAAATGATCACTTTCCTCACTCAGATCATTCAGAATATGGTACACACTTCAATTCGCAAGTGTAGTTGACTTGCACAAACACCAGAACAGGAACAGGAACAGGATTTTCTATCCAAATGCAACAGCTGGACTAGAAGTGGAGCAACAGATTCTCCTTCACTCCCAAACACATCACCTGACAGCCAAAAAATGAAATAAAATAAAATAAAATAAAAACAGTCAACCGTCTACTTTTCTGTCTCTTTATTTCCTCTCTCATTTGTCTCATTGTCCCGCTGCCTCTTTTCCTCACTGTCTTCTCCGCCGTCTTGCTGCTCCGCCTCTTTCAACTCTCCTCTCTCAGTCTCTTTTTCTTTCTCACTGAATTTCTTTTTCTAGGCAGTCGCACTCCAGACAAAACAGATGAGTCTGGAGTGTTCCCACACTGCACACAACGATGGATGACAGCAGCCCTCAATGGGATTGTGTGAGTGTATGTGTTTTCCCTGCCTCTATAAGAGAGCATTTCTTATTCTTTCTCTCTTCAGTATTTCATTATTTTTCTATTTATGCCAACACCTATGCATACAAAATCTCATGGTTTCCACAGTGTCTCCCTGCCTGTGTTTCTATTTTTCCTCTGTTCAGGGACATCCAGTCATCTGCCTCTAAATTAGGCTATTCCATGCCGTTGCCCAATTGCCCAACAGCATGAGGCTCTGGCTGCAGCAGTTACACTGAGTGAGAGCTGCAGCCTGTCTTTACATTTCCCGATTCAGAGCTCGGCAATACCATCTGTGTGGACAAGCGCAAGGCATTTTACTCACAACATATATGAATACTTTCACTGTGATACCCAGCCAAGGCCACACCTGCCTGCCCCCATCCCTCCTATATCTATCTTTATCCATCCCTCCTCTTCTCCCTTTCTACCTCTTTCATCTGATTTTCGAGCCGTCTACTAATTTTTTGCTGTGATTTATCACATTGTCTTTCCATTCCTCAAATTTTTGCTTCCCTCTGTCGCTCATTCTTCCCCTCACTTGGAGACTGGCAGGCTAAAATTGTGAGCCAGCTGTGAGGCTGCAATCAAACGAGCTCCTGCTAGACCCCCCGGAGGTTGTGCTGACACTCCACACACACACACACACACACATATGCACAAAAAAAGAGAGGCAAATGTTGACACGCTTTTGCACATTGTTACATGCACGCACAGACACAAACACTCACAATCTCGAAAACCAGCGGGTTACGGACCAGCATATGTGCACCAATAATGAAGACTTGGCTAAAATTGTGCATAATTTGGGTAGTGATTTGGCTTTGGCTGTTTTCACAGAAGGGTTTTTTTATTATTCCAAGTATGAATTCCACTCAAATCACTTCAGGATTTTCTCTGCCTCTGGGGAAAGGTCACGGTATAAATTCTTAACGTCTCCCACACTGCAAGGATACAAAGTGACTGTGCAAAAGACACACACACACACACACACACACACACACACAAGGGTACACCTGTACTAAACAAAACAACTGTAGAAGTAAACACAACCCCTGATAAACATGCAGGAGAGCAAAAGACCTCTTGTAAATCTATCATCTTGTGAAGCAGCCATCCCTTAATCCCCTTCAACCCAACCTCTCTCAATGCCTGTGCGACACTTAAAGCCAGCTGACAGCTTGTTACAGGCGGAAAACAGGTATGTATCCAGTCAGTGCCTGAGTGTGTTGTTATGTCATGTTTGAGAAAAGACCCCCAGTGCGACTCCATAACCCACTTACAGGCAGCCAGACAGACTGAAGATCGGAGGAGCAGGCTTAGGTGAGTCATGCATCAGTGCTGCATTAGCTGGAGAGAGAATTTCAGGGCAGGAAGGGAGTGTAAAGACAGCACAGGGAGCTGGGCTGAGTCTGACAAATTCTGCTCAATAAAGGTTTCATAAGGACTTTCAAATAAACTGTGCGTTCTAGTCTATCACAACCCACCTATAAGGATCACAGTGTTGGTAAGGCAAACCATAAGAGCTTACCTTCACTTATGCCAGTCTTTTCTTTTGCAACGTTTTTCTCAAGAGATACATTTCGTAAAGTTTGGTTTTCAAAATATCAGCAGTAATGTGCAAATGGGAGTGTATGACTTGCTTCCACAATGACATGCAATGTTGCCCAACAAACAACACTAAGGGCAGCGTACAGAAGTATTCTTGACATTACTTCCAAGTATTTAAACTCCTTGGCTCAGTGCTGCAAAATTTCAGCCAACCATATCCAACTCCCAGTTGACACAAAACGGTATTTCTCTTGAGCGGGAGAAGTCTGCTTTGGCTGACTTGGAAGATGTCTGGACTCCCACATGTGAGATCAGAACAGGAAACTCATCTGTTTCACTAGCCTAACTCAGCTTAGCCCTGTCCCATCTCAGCCCAACTGTGACAACAAAGCTAATTACCGAACCTCCGATCCCACAGCGCTGACAGTCTTGTTAGCCTCCGATTTACACTTTTAATTGAATCAAGCGCATCGGCATCATCTGGCTCATACTAAGTATATTTGGCTGCTTACAAGATGCAAAATCCAGAGCAGCTCATTTTGATTAACGAGGAGTCAAAATCAGCAATCCATACTGGTGACGCACCTGGAAAAGGTCCCATTCGCACCACAGATTACATGAACACATATCACAGCTGCCTGTCTTCCACATACATCTGTTGACGTTCTGATTTCCAAGGTTCACTGGGTGCATTTGACATTCAGCATTAGCCTGTGTTTTTTCTATAATCCAGACAAGACAGTGAAGGGATTTTTGTGTTAATGGAGCCAAAGTGACAATACGGCAGCGCAGATGCTTGCCCATGCAAAATTCCCAAAATCATCTACTAAATTATTTAATCCTGCCATAAACCTTCACTTTGCAAGACGGCATATATGTTATAACTGAGCCTACAACTTGTGCCTCACCCCACCCAGACTTCAGCATCAGCTTGTAAATCCTTGCCCAGAGTATCTCCAGTCCTTGTACCATGAATAATCTCTCCACATCTCTGCCTTGAATTTGAAAGTTTATACATCTACACATCTAGCTGATATTCTTATCTTGACTGTGTTGAGGGGATAAAAAACTTTGGCCTTCCAGTTAAAGCAGCTCTTGGTTCCTGCTGGAAAAGCCTGATTATGTCCACGTGCACCAGACAAAAAAAAAAAAAACGCGTTTGACATTTTGGAAATTCACTTTTTTGCTTTCTTGCTGAGAGTTGAGATGAGAGGATTGATACCAATTTCTTATCTGTATGGTAAATATGCACTAAAGCCAGAGTCAGCTGCTGGTTCACAAGTTGAAAACAAGAGGAAAACAGCTAACCTGGCTCCGCCCAAAGGTAAAATCTGTCAACCAGCATCTCTGAAACTCTCTAATTAGCACATAGAGGGGTTGTGTACAAGGCTATTTCCTGGTTGGGGTCAGTAACATCCTGGAGTCTCCATTGTTGTCTGGCAACTGTAGAAACAGTGTCCAAATACTACTATTTGGACACTGTTTCTATAGTTGCACAAAGACAGATTAACTCTGTCCTTGTTTTCAGTCTTTACACCAAGTTAAGCTAAACTAATAGCTGGTGGCTCCAGCTACATATTGAAGCATTAACCATCCCTTTCACTATCCACAAACACACTCCCTAGAAGATACAGGTCCAAAATGTTAATCATGGCGTTGTCAAATAATGTAGTGTCTGATGCAGACTATCTGACATTAAATAACCATCTCAGAGAAAGTACTATGATGAAAGAGAGGCCTTAGAACAGGCAGATTTTGGCATACTCTTCAAAACGATTGTGTGCATAGTGGGGAGCTTTGCACGGTTAAACGGGCACTAAATGCATCTTCAGCCCTTGTAATCTGAGATAACGGTTTTACCATTTCAATGTCGGACCTACTGCAAGCCGTAGCGAGCAGGCCTCCTGAAAAGCAGAGCACAAAAGGTGGAACGCTGTTGCTGCTGAATCTGTAATCTCTCATCCCATTACTCCTTCTGTTCTTGAAGAAGAATAAAATAGAGGACATTCAGCATTTATGTATATATCTGGTTCTAGTACATTAAGCTTAAAATGAATGGCTGCTGAATGTCAAAGAAGTGACAGAAGAAGACATTGCAAAAACAAAACATTGCAGCATCCTAAGCTTATTTTAGCTTTAAAAACATTGAAAGTCAAGCCTTCCCTGCAGAGTTCAGACAATCTTAAAGGTGATAATGAGCCGACCAATCTTTAAACGATAAAACATCCAGCTCAAAACATGGTTTAAGGAATTTAAAATTGTATGCAAGAAAGACTGCATATTCGATTTGAATGGATTTGAATAAGCAATAATAAAAGGACAGCTGATGTATTTGCTGCTCCCGTCCCTGTGCTAACATTCAACTGGGGCTATAAAAGCAGTCAAGGTAACGCCCCATGACAGGCTGTAATCACCACAGATGACAGACTCAGCTGTAGAGAAACAGGAGCATAGAAAGGCAGTAGACTTCGGTGTGTGTGTGGTTGTGTCTACTCTATGCTGATGTGTGTGTGTTTGAGAGTGTATGCGACGGGCTCTGACTCAGCACATCCACATGGGCCTCAGAGGCGGCTGGCTCTTTTATTACCTAATCCAGTTTAGGAGATGAATCCGGCCCTTAATCTAATATTCCCAGAAATGATTCCCGCCATATACATGAGTCCTTGACTTTAGCTGTAACTACAGCTTGCAGGCTACAGCAATGAAAAGAACGCCCACACAAGAGAGCATTTATACTTGCCTCTTTTCAGCTAATTGCTTTGTGAATACTCAGTTTACTGCTCATACCTGCCCTATGGTTTGATATTTACAGCACCCAAGTTAAGCGTGGTGAAAGGTTGCTTCGGTTCATGACATTTTTCCTCCTCTGCTCTCCCTGTTGTGTGTTGTGGATGAAAGCTGATATGAAACATTGCATCTAATGTCAGCTTTCATCTTTCCAAGGTCTTCCCAAACCTTGATCTGTGTCTAATAGCGCTCTCCAGGCACAAACCCAGGCCCCACCCCTGCTTTCCAAGACCAGTGAAATACCCAGCAGCGCCTTGGACACATGCAGCCAAGCACTGTAGCTGACTGAGGTGAAAGCTCAGCGAGTAAATCCCTCAGAGATACTGTGTCATGTATTGTTTCATTTTCCCTTCACACCCTTACTTGTTTTTTTCTTCAGCTCACAGTCCTAATATTTGCCAGTCAATGCAAGCGTTTCCACAAAGCAGAGTCTGTATTTGTTCAGCGTCTGCAAATTCAGATGTGATAAATGGGTCTGGTCATTTCCATTTAATCAGACTTTTTAATCTTTTTACTTTTTAAATCAGATTTGTATTCTGTCCCCACATTTTGCATACTACGACAACAACACACAGCAATTGGTTTATTATCCAAGTTTAATTTTGACATTTTCAAGCATAACTCAAGTGAGGCACATGGGGAATTACATGTGGAAGATTTGCCACTTGACCTATTGGAAAACATCACAGTGAAACTCAAACTTTAAGGCAGCAATCCACTCCAGACTCGAGGGACGAGTGGGAGAGAGATCCAACACAGCAAATAAAGAAGAAAATCGCAGCTCTTCAATGTGTTCATAAGTTCAGTGCACAAATAAAAAGAATCGGGGGCTTCTTGATTTGTCGATTTGCATGACAAGCCACTGTTTCACAGAATGGCGAAAACTTGAGCTAACTTGAATGCAACGTGTTTGTACAGAGTCAATAACTTCTTCCAACTTGAAATTATTTGTGAAAAACAAACAGAATGAGGCACCATACTGGGCTAGTGTCTGTGATGATGTACTGTCTCACGGCTGATGAGTCTTTCTTAAATTAATAAATAAATGTGAACCTAAACTGGTGGTGAGGAAAAGCTTCCTCAGTAAGAGTGGCAGGTTGGCATCTTGGTTGGACTATTCTGTAACCAGAGGGTCACTGAGTTCAGCCCCACAAAAACAACATCATTCTGTCTATCCTGTTGACAGGCTTGAAGAAGACACCTCCTGCTCACACAGTTTGAGCTCAATCCTCTAACTATAAATAAGAGGCAAGGGTATACATATATACTGTATATACATACATTTACAAATACAAAAATTAGGCGACCATATTCAAGGTGACCCCAAATCATTTTTCAAGGCACTTTAAGGCACTATGTTATGAAAAAAAAGGAAAAAAAAAACCTTCCAAAAGAAATAATTATGCAGCAATGGAAACAGCAATAATATTCAAAAATATACCAAAACACACAGTCCCCAAATATAAAAACCATATTTTTTTTTTTACCTCAAAAAGACCATAGTTCTGTACTGAATATGGTTTTACCGACTGTAAGTCTGACATCTCTCTTTTTTGATCACCATAAAAGCACAATTTATTTAATTTATTTGGCCTTTCACTCCCTCATCCTCAGTTACCATTTTTAATACTGAGCCTAAGTTTTGCTTTGAAATTACCAGCACAATGTCTGAGCATCCTAGCAATTAAACATGATGCAAAGCACACCTGGGAGGAGCTGAATAACCTTTCTGATAAAAGGTCACATTTTATTCATGGGGTGAAATCTGCTATGACAGATACAAGAGTACACTTTATATCCTGCTGTGAAAACAAACTGTCATGAATGAACGAAAGTCAAAATGCCAGATTCCCTCATTTCTAAGAGTGCACCAGTTTAATGCCCTGTCCAGTGTCCAGTACAGCTGGTGGGAACCAAGCTAGTTTACACCTCCTGAAGCAGCGCAGACACACGCTACACAACCAGAACAGGTTGAGGCCGCAGCACCAGTTGGAGAGGTACACTAAGGGATATGTCACCTTAGGGAAGTGGGTCTTCCAATGCTTGGCAACGTCACTTCCAGTGGGCAAGTGAAGCGTGTAGTCGCTCCAGCGTTTGGACACTCCGTAGACAGCCGTCAGGGTCCTTCCCTTTTCTGACCACTGGGTGTCGCTGTCTGGGTTGCAGTTGAACTCCACCCATTCGGAGGTGAAGTCCCCGAGGAGGGGGACGTCTCTGGCCTCTGGGTCCACCCTGATGGCGGACAGCTCAGCCCCCTGCACGGCTACATAGATGCCCTCTATCCTGCGCACCTCCTTCACCCAGGGGAGGGAGTTTTCAGTATCCAGGACGAGGATCAGACGGGAACAGTGGCCGGCGTTCTTCTCCTGCCACAGCTCCAGCAACTGGGCCAGGTGGAATCTCTCACCTCCTGCAACCCGGGGAGGGGGGAGGGGTTAGACAGAAGGGTGGGAAAACAAGTGATGGAAAAGAGGAATAGAGAGAGAAAAGAGCAGTTAGGAAGAGATGGGAAGAAAGTGAGAGAGGAATGAAGGAAGTGAGAAAATAATACATACACATACATGTTTTGTATATTAAAGGTCTTTTTGAACTGTTGATCTCCGAAACACGTGTAGGGTTTGTTTGCTTTTTTTTTTTGAAGCTAAAACCATTCAACAAACTCACTTGCAGAGATATACAGCTGGTGGTTGTACAGTCACTTCTAATGCAGTGCTGTGTTCAAGGACATTTCAACTGCTGATGGACATGGTGAATTTTCAGGGATCAAACCTGTCAACTTTCACTTGCAGGACTGTCTGTCTGTCTGTCTAACTGCTGTCATCACCTCCCCATAAATTGCACAAAGCCATCGTATTCCAGATAGCAGATCTAACATCCAAAGATCAGAGCGGTGCTACCTTGCTTACAGATGTACAAAATTACCTCAAAATATTCATTTTATTGTAGGAAAGTGCAAGGTAAGTAAACAAGAGCTGAGGAAAAAAATGATTCCTACTGCTGGCGTAAGAGCAGCCCCACCAAGGACTGATTTATATTTGGATAGGAAACTTGGCTCCTTCCACATGCCTAAAAATCTACAACAAGCCAATTTAGAGACACTGCTGTTGCATTACTAAAGCAATTTGTGTGTATCCACTGTGAGCAACAAAGACAGGAGACAATATAGCAACACTTCCTCACAAAGTCTTTGTAACTGTAGGAATCAGAATGAAAATATGACTTGAAATCTGAGACTGCTCCCAATTTGGATTTCCGCCAAAACAAACAAGCCATTACAAAATGTGTACAGTTACCCACTGAAAACTGACTGAAAACATCTTTTATGTACCACCACAGTTCTGTGAGATGAACTCAAGTACCAGTCATCATCAAAATGCGTTAATTTGGAATGATTTCAAACTGGATGTTATTTAACACTATTTATTATTCAAGTACAAAACACATTTTTTTCCTGTCAGTGAATCAGTCTGTTGGGTTATGTTTATATTTGTATTATTACCACTTGGACATTCCAATAATTTATCCATTACTTTTAGCGAATGATGCCAAATCTTCAAAACTTACCTGTGGACATCTATTTTAACCACTACTTTTACATTTACATTTACATCATTCATCCAAAACCATCTGGTATCTTTTTAAAGAATACCCCTGGTAGGTGGTTGTCAGTGTTGTGGTTTATGTATTATAATCTAATGTTACTACAACCAACAATAATTTCATTCTCAATTAATCTGGAGATTATTCTCACAATTTATCTTTTAGTCATTAAAATATCAAGAAATAGTAAAAATGTTAATCAATTTCTCAATTGATCTTCTTCATCATCTTCTGACAAACAGTGCAAAACCTAAAGACCTTTCATTTACTATCATAAATGTCACTGAAAAGCAGCAAATCCTCACACAAAATTGGCAACAAAAAATATCAGTGTCAGATGAGCATCTTTCACGCTTATTTCAGCTAAACGTGAGGACAGATAATTTTCCAAGAGAGTATAAAAAACAAAATATGTGGATCTCTCACCAGCCAGAGCCCAAGCGCCGGTGCCTTTGTGTGTGTGCCCACTGTAGAAAACCAGATAGGTGTCATGACGGGGCCCATCTGCTGTACGCAGCTCCAGAAAGTTGCGCAGCTTCGTCTGCAAGGTCTCCAGAGTAACGCCACTGGTGGAGTAGTCACATCCAAACGTCTGGATCATGTGGTGGGAAAAGAGGCGCTGCACGTTGTTCAGCATACCTGTGGAGCGCAGGTTCATCAGTTGTACTTGCTCGGGCGGCAGGAGAGTCGGCTGGCCATCGGCGCTGGGCAGGAGAGAGAGAGGGAGATGAGATGAAGTGAGTAAAACTAGTTCTTTTTTTTTTTTATCTGCTACGGGGGAGACTCAAGTTCGGTGACTCATTCATCGTTTGTTTGCTTGGTAGAAGTGAGCAAAGGAGAGATGAATGAGTGAGAAGTTGATAGTTTGACAGATACTGGGGTGGAGAGGCTGTCTGCACCACCGGGGAGAGAGGAGATGGAGGGCAGAGGATGAGATTGGGTGGGGGGGGGGTTAACAGGATATGGAAGGAGTAGGAGGGGTGAATCACTGCTGAAGGAAATGACATTAGCCTCAGGGATGGAAAAGGAGTCAAAAATGAAAGGAAAGTAAGAAAATGGCAAGAAAGGAAGGGAGTATGGGGTGGAGAAGTGAGCAAGGTGACAAGAAATGAGAGTTAGAACTGAGGTTAAGGACAGCTGAGGGCAAAGTGATTTTTACAGAAGTGTGTGTGGATGCATGTGGTGCAAAATCCTGCCTGATGAGTAGATGATAACACAAAGGACACACACACACAAAGTCAAGGCCAGCAGCTATTCAGTGCAGCCATATATTTTCTATTCATCTCTGGACTTGATGTAATTCATGGCCGAGCAGGTAGTATAGTCATACCTCACATCTGTATCACCATTATATCATATGCTGTACCCCTATTATCACCTCCAACCTCACCTAGACAAGAACAGGTGAAAGTTTATCTTTATCTCACGAGGACACTCCCCGTCTTCAGCCTTTTTTTTGTTTGATATTGCTTTGTGTGCCTTTACAGAATTAGATGGACAACTTTCTTCATATTTTGAAAGAAACACAAAGCCATGCAACCTTCACATAGCTCTGTAAACACACTCTTCACCTCAACCCACCTGATCTTTTCAGATCTTGAGGTGCCAACGGTAGTAAAATCTACAGAGGTTTAGACCACATCTTCTGTTGTTGCACTCTCTCTTTCATCTTTAAAAAAAAAAAAAAGAAGACAAAAAATCCTGTCTTTTTCCACAGCTCTCTCAGAGCTCACCCTCTCCCTCCCCCTTTCACAATTCCTCTCCTTCCTTTGCTTTTTTGTCCTTTTATCTCTCTCTCTCTCTCTATATATATATAACTCTTTCTCTCTCTATATATATACATATATATATCTATGGTTTTACCACCACCCTCCCTTGCTGTTTACAACCTTAGCCCTCTCTCTGTGTTTTCTTCTCATCATCTCACCCTCCTTTTTCTACCCTGCGTGACTCCCCTTCTCACCCCTATCTCTCTAATCTCCCTGTGGGGCTCTTGTCATTGCGAAAACATGATCTGCAGCCATCAAACGGCCGATTATACACTGCTGCATTCTCATCATGTTCTCAGTCCTCCCTATGGACCCTGCACACGCGGCCTTGCATACAGAGCGCCCACAGCTCCAAAAGGACATGGGCCTACATCCAAAATCACCTGGAAAGTTAAACAACTGTAAGGCTGTCATCCCCTTGGAATGCTAAAGCTAACTAACAGCTGAAAGGTCCAATGTACAAGGAGTGGTCAGACACATACATGAGCCAAAAATCTCCAACGGCCAGATTTCAAGACCTCCAAGGGACTCTCAAAGATGGAATTGCTAATGTATTACTGATGGCCAGCTTCTGCTGTTGAGGAGGATGAGATGTGTCAGCATCATCAAAACTAACTAGGCTATTTCAAAAAATGCTTGGCTGACTGAGAGGGCACTGCGAAAGGCAGCAGCTAATGGCTAACCGCTGCAGCTGAGTCACTTAGTATGCTGCGGAGGGAGCATAGGAATGATCCCTTAAGGGCCCAAACATTAGCAGCATGTTTATGCATAGTTATTGGCCTATTTATCCAGTTGGTTTTGTGTTAACTGAGGAGGGAGTTGCAATGAATGTTCACATTTACTAGTGTCTGTGATGCCAAGAACAGCTTCGACATGAGGCAAAGTCAGTCCAATGTATGTTTATGTTTGTGATTGTGGTGTGAAATATTTTACTACTGACAGAAGGGCTGAAACAATAAATGGATTAATTGATCCGTTGATTGAGAATTAATTAGTCTGCAAAGGGCTTTTTTGAAAACAAGATTTTATCTGGTTGCTAATAATTTGTGTGAATGGGTCTTTTCTTTGTCTTATGTCTCAAGAGTTTTAACTATTGATTGTTTAAGTCAAGACTCACTTATCAACGGTGAAAATTTTCTTTTGCTTTCCATTGTTTACTTTTTGTCTTTGGACTCTTGAATCCAGTGATGTCACCTGCCATGACTGCAAAACTGAATCAAAGTCTCTAAGCATCTGTACATTCTTGTGTCTCCTCTCTCTTCACTACCTGCAGTAAGCAGTAGGTATCACCAGGGCGTAGCCAACGCAGGTGCCCCCCAGGCAGCTGCCCAGCTCATGGAACAAACCATGGGCCAGGGACTCCAGAGGCAGCACCACCAGCAGAGCGCTGAGGAAGACACCGTTGGAGGGCTGCAAAAAAAAACAGAAAAAAAAGCAAAAGAATCAGAGTCACTTTCATTTGCCACTTATAGCTTGGACTGAAGCAATCAGACCCAGTTAATTGGTGGTGACACTTTGCAAGACAGCTATACAACGAGGGATGGACACAGTGTGATTATCTCAAAACATGACAGGGCCTAACCAAATGGAGACACAACACGGTGTATGACAGCAGATTAAACAAACATCACCAGCCACAGAATAATTACTGCAGTCTAAACTTTACAGAGAGCCTTGAGTCTGTAGAATTCAACTACTATAATTTTAACATCTTGTCATCAACTTGAAGTTTCATTTGTCTGGAGTGGGATTCTAAAAGTCAAAAAGCCATATACAATATTACATTCGTGAGCACACACACACACACACACACACACATTCATATATAATGCCATTGAGTGACAAAAACCTGATCTTGTGCAACAAAGCACTGTAGAGCTTTAAGTGCAATCAATTCCTTGAGTCATTATAATTGTATAATGCAATGGAAATTCATATCCTCAAAAAGCCATGCTGATTTCACAGCACGGCCACACATTTGAGAATGAAAATCAATATCTGCATTGTTAAGTGGAGCCCCGCTGGTATTTGCAGAATATATTGAACTGTCAAGGATATGCCTGAGTCAAAAAATGTGTTACACTCCCTCTCAACCTTTATGAAGTTCTATGTCCCTTAAACATATAATGTAACATTTTCCAGTGCCTGAATACAGAATTATAAGCAAAAGAAGTACAATACAATATAGAGGAGGACTTTACAAAGTATCACAATCCAGTGGTGCTTCTCAAAGATGGAGAACTGATTTGTGGTAGTCGACCCAAACTGTTGGAGCAGGGGGCTGTTCATGAGCAGCTCTGCACTTTATAGCATTGCATTCACAAGCTGATATTAGGGAGGTCACAAATATACAATTACACAAAGGCGCAATTTTGCTTTTCAGTCAATCTGCACTTCCAAATTCATTGACACACAGACTTTTTGAAAGGAACATACAATAAATACAGTATAAATAAGAGTGACTATGAACAAGCAAATTTAATTGGGTGCATCTTCCTTTAAATTCAATAGAAAGCAATGAATGCAAACAATGCAAACTGCGGCCTTAAACATTTGCATAGCAATCAACACCTCACTGATTGTTCTTCATTTAACGAAGGCTGAATTTACTGCTGACACTGCATTAGGCTGTGCTAAATTTATTGTTATTTTGTGTGTGTGTGCGTGGGATGTGGACCTAAATAGCATATCTTGCAGCATTTTGACAGAACAGGCAGAGAAAAGCTGTAAAACAAACACAAGAAGAGCTAAACGCTAACTTTCTTCTGTGCGAATGCAGACAGCTCCGACTTTGTCGGGCAAATTTGCAACTGACATCAACAATGTGCAGATCTCAAATTAGGACTCAGGCCCACGAGACTCTTACAGGGTAAACGTCTAATAAGGCTAAATAAGTTATTGCTGCTCTTTATGCAAGTAGATAGGGATATTAAAGTGCTAATTAAATTGGTTCCGCATGAGAGCAAAAGTGCCTCAGCTTGGGGAGCAACTACTAATGACACACCGCCACTAGTATCTCTCTCTAGAGTTTATAACATGGGTGTGTCTGATGTTTATAGAGGCCTTGTCATGAAACTCAATGTGCTACAACTGAAAGGAGACCTTCGCCATGATCTATGAGGCTTTCTGTGATGTGTGAAATTTTGACCGGTTCAGTGCACCCAAGAGGTTTCTAAACAATATGAACATTGCATGACTATGCTATTAAAATATTGCATAAAAAAACAACTGGATAATGAATGAAATACCTTTTTATCTTTATCTTTTATGACTGTTTCAGATTTCTAATATGTGTGATACAAGCAGCAATCTTTCCTACCTGCCAGGAAACAGCTCCCAATATGACTGTAGACAGGATGCTAAAAAACACCAGGCGTTCTGAAATGAGGCAGAAGTGTCGGATGCCCCTGGAGGCCATGACTTGGTCGAGACTCCGGTTACTGGATCGCTGGGCCTTCCAGGCCTTCTGACACTCACTCAGCTTGGTGTGGAAGCCCCATATTGTAATCAGCAGAATTATGTGGCAGATGGACCAGAAAAGACCAAAAAGACAGAAGCCTGGGATCACCAGATACCACAGCTCCAAGTGGCCAAGCTATGTTGGGCAAAAGAAAAGTGTCATTAAACACAATATCATCACTCAAAGAAACTGTTTTATAACATATTTCGTTACAAACTGTAAGAAACGACTAAATTAAAAAGCCACACAGAAGCAAAAAGGCTCACATTTTCATTGTCAATTTTCTCATGAGACAACTTTGCAAAATGCTTAGTGTACCTTAACGGCAGCCAGGACAAAGAAGGCCAGCTCAATCAGACTCAGAGGCAGCAAGGACAGCCTCCTAAACACGTTCCCCATAGAGAGCACTGGTATCCAGCGCTCGCTGGGCCCCAGTCCACTGAAGTAAACATCCAACATAGGCTCACACAGCAGTCTGCCCAGATAGCAGCCGAGGGCATAAGGGTTGGCTGTAATGCCTAGGGCCTGGAAAAACACAAGAGAGGTAACCAAGGAAAAACTGGCCAGGTTGGGCAAAGCCAGGGGTGATTTCATCCTCAGGTCCACAATTAGAGTCCCCAAGCCCACTACCAAGCCTATTATGGCCACTGACTTGTGAAGAAGCATGGTAGTGCTGGCAACAGCAAATCCCAAGAGCTCCAGCAACTCAGCTGAGGTCAGCAAGGTGGGTTTGTAACGGATGGAGCAGCATATTCGCTCGGTTACAGCCCATACTGTTTTCATGATTAAACTGGCTAAGAGGAGATAGTTGGCAACCAGTTCCTTGACGTTTGAATCCAAGGTAGGACTGTTGAGGAAACACAGAAGGCCGAGCAAAAAGCCAAACCACAGTCGGAATAAGCTGAGACTGGCTTTCTCCATGGCAAAGTAGTAATGGAGAATGCTGGCTATCCCCAGGACAAAGAGGCCCAGGATAAAGATGACCAGAATCATTGGTTCACTTGTCACCTCCCAGCGTACATACATGCCAACGCATACTGCCACAAGGAGGTTGACGCTCGACAGGTAACCCAGGCAACGCACTGAGGCAAACATATCCACCTCCTTGGGTCCATCGACCGTCAGTCCCTCTTCCTCTTCCTCCCGTGCCATGGCTGACTTGAGAACAACTTATTTAAACGTAGTTGAAGTCGGTCAGTTTCCCCCAGTCACCCTCTTCTTAGGACTTGCACAGAAGGTTTGCAAATGGAGGACTATGCCCCTTGATGACATTCTCCACAATCAGCCCCTGTGAACAATTCAAAAAGCAGTGTTACTCAAGGTAGAAAGCATCAATTTGTTATCCATTTGTCAACCATATTACTAGCGACACATGTTCAGACTAATTAGTAAACACTCATTAAATATAGTTAACGTGTGTTAATGTGAGCTTCATCCTTGTTCTATAACCAGTTTTATAGTCAAATACATTCGTAACTTTATACAATGGCTCAAGAGGTAGATGCTATAGCTACAAATAAGCCACAGTATGATTTGCCAGACATAATAATACGGGTACATACAGTGAAGAGCAGCTAAGCAGTCCAGATAAACGCGTCAAATTGCTTGGTAAAATTTCAGCAGTAACTGCGGCGCTACTTCTGACGATGTGGCAGCACAGACAGGAAGTTTGCTAACTAACTTAGCTTCGCTGCTAACTTTTCGTTCACGGTTAGCAAACTCACTGGTTCACGTTTTAATGTTGCCTCTTTAGCTGTTAAAAAACTAGCAGCACACCTTGCACAAGCAGCAGATTGAGCATTTAAAACATTAAGAGCAGGTAATGTCTTTATAGTCTAAATTTTGCTTACATGTTGTTTGTTTGGGTGACGGCAGCTACACTTCCTGATTCTCAAGTACGGCATTTCGCAAGTGCCAAAATACAAAATGCCGCTTGCAATGTCGATAGAGACCAACAATGTAGGCTACACGAATGATAACGTGGCATTAAACAGTTGAAACTGAAAAAAGATAAAAGACAACTCTTGGAAACGCGTCAAAAATTAAACGTCTCTTTTATTTTTAATTATGCTCCACAATAATCAGAAGAGCTTATTAATATCGCTATTTCACGACGTTGCATCTGCTGAGGTGTTTGTTTAATTTATTTGTATTGTTAATAAGCATTTGTTAACATTATATCGAAAGATTAATAGTATGAAAAGTAAAATGTGCAGTACGTGATCATAGTGATATGACATTGGCCAGCTCTGTCATGCCTTTAAACAAAAAATTAAAGAAGTTCATTTCACATGTGCGAGCTTCCAATACAATGTGAATTTTCCTGCACAAAGCAGTTCTGTTTTTGATGTTAGAGAACCTATGAAAATGGGGAGAATTGTGCTGTAACTGCAAGGCAAAACTTTTGAAAGACAGAAACAAGAACCTACAGGTTTGCATAGGATACCCTACATTCAGACTTCAATTTAATAAAGTTGATCTTTTTGTTTTCATTTTCTTCAGCAAACATTGTTGCTCATCATTACAGGAAGGCCAGTCTGCACAACATCAGGGCCCTGGAACTTACAACTGAATATAATGCAGCAATATATGTGTTATTAATTACACCTATGCTTTTTCTGTTGTGACAAATACAGGAGTGTGATTGAGCTTTAAGGGAGACCCTCAAGCTTTGGACAAAAAGTATATATTGCAGAACACTGATACTGGCTTTGATTTATATGTATGTATATGTGTGTGTGTGTGTGTGTATATTTATGCATATATATATATACATATATATATATACACACACAGTGTTCATGAATCAACATTTTAGAAATGTACGAAAATTAAGTCATGAATGTCTTCATGATTACATCAAGATTTTGTTTTGTTACAATTGTTCTGTCTTGATCAATAAATGGATGACTCAGACTGGTTCTAAAATGTCTATAATAGTTTGCGACTGTTGTGCATTTCTGACTATTCAAAGTGCTGAAAAACCTTTGCACCACAAAATTCTGTATCATGGGCTTTGTAGACCAAGATAAACCCATTGGCCTCAAGGATAAGAAGCCTATTTACTGCATTACTGAAAAGAAGCCTGTTAAAAGGTTTATTTAGGATTTTCTACTGATGCAATGTGATAAATGTAACGATCAGGGGAACATCAAGAAGCAGGCTTACTCAATACCCTGAGGGTATACTGAAGCAAGTGCATGCATGTGTGTGCATCATTTATGCTTGTTTTTTATTCTTTCTGTGTGTGTGTGTGTGTGTGTGCATGCATGCCTGCAAGCCTGCAGCTTTGATCACTGACAGAAGGTACAACTGGGAACACACAGTGCTTTAGTCCCCTCAGATTCTTGAGTATACAGCCTCTCATTTCATACAATGTTTATGGCCGAGAGTAAGATGTAAACACTGAACTGTACAGTAATATATTTGTCCTATGCAACAATCTTTAAATATTAATTGACCAGAAAAATGAATTTTGAAAGTAGGATTCTCACTGAATAATACTGTTGCTAACGAGAATAGTTTTTTTTTGTTTTGTTTTATTTATTTATTTTTTTTGTGCCTGCGCCTGCTAAGAAATAAGGTTTATTACACAGAAACTGGCAGAGAATCAGATGATGCAGTGTTGTTTTTACATCAAACCCTAGTTAGTAAAGGCATTTATGTATAAAAGGCCCTTGCAGGGCTTTGATATTAATATTTCATCTAACTCAATGACACCAGCTACTGTCAGTTCACATTACTGTGAGTAGAAAATGGTTAAAAATGTTGCCACACAGAACATTTATGCTTTAAAACTGAGCATCAACAACTGTGGTGCAGTCATAGATGCCTGCATGCCTGTAATGAGTTTAAAGAGAATAAGAGTGGGGCTGATGGATTGATCCTAATCCAGTCCCTTTTACTTTGCAGTATTACACTATTGTGTATGTTGACTACCTGAAAATGTGGTCCCTTTGGCCGCAAGACCAGCAATTTCAACAGCAGTTGAAACTCAATTCACAGAAGAGAAGGTCTTCAGTGTGCGTGTATATGCTTGTCCACTGAGATATAGAGCAGGTGGATAATGTCCCATGAGGACAATAATTTCCTTTCCTCATGAAGATAAGGCAGTTACTTATAGAAGCATCCCTTGGTTGATGAAGACCAAGAGGCCATTAGATCTCCTGTTAATCCCTTCCAACATTCATTTATTTCTGGACAAAGAACAAGATAAGTAAGACCACATTTATTTAATTAGAGTCTCAATGTTGCATTCATGCATAATTTAAGAATCCAGTGATCAAATGATTTCCCAAAACTGTGTTGTGTGCTCAGCCCTGGTATAATTGGACATCACGAAAAAGAACAGCACACAACCTGATCAGAGCTCATGAATGGTGCAGCAGATACTCAATGACCTCTTGAAGGTTTTAAGTGCTGAAAGATCTTTAAAAAACACAGATACTCATAGAGAGACAAAGTGAAAGTGAGAATTACATTTATGATGGGGAGGGTTACATGAGGATAGGAGTATGAGAGGGAGAGAGAGAGAGAGAGAGAGAGAGAGGGAGAGGGATATAGACTAAAGGAGACAGGTTCATCTGAATTATGCAGGAGCTATCTTCATTCTAATGTCAGATACACCTCCACGCCACCTGCACGTGCCTGACTGCACAAGAAACTGGCAAATTCAAACACATACACCCAAACATGCCAAACACACCAAGGCTGGCCTGAAAATTAATTTGCATTTGTGATTTAATGTAGTAGTAGTCAGAAACTGACTGAACTCCTTCTAAGGTTAAGGAGAGATCATGGTTAAAAAACAACATTAACATTTGGTTTGAGATACTGTACTTACGGGCTCTGCCATGAAGGTCAAATGCATTACACACATCCAGCATCCCGACCTCGACACCCTTCATTTTTGCTTCATTACATAGAGGGCACAGTGCTTTCTGCATTGGCACTGAACGTTGGCATTGGAGGTAAATCTTGTGCTGCAGAATCATTGTCCAAGTACAAAGAGTTCTGTTTGACAACATGAGCTGGTATTTGAGAAGAGCAGAGGACAAATGATAAAAACTCTGTTTCTACTCTATAGGTCCACTGGAATTTTATCTATCATACTTGCGTAAGCATCGCTGAGCAAATGTCAAAAATGTCACATTGTATTTCTGTATCCTTTATCCTGATAGTGCAGAATTTGGTTTGGAGAACTGGGATAGAATTAATTTTACATAAAAGTGTCATATTTTCATATAAGCAACACAGTATAAGATGCACTGGTTTGTTGGCCTTGCGTCATTTGCCAGTCAGGTAGCAGGGTGCGTCCTCTTTCATATGCTGCATCCGTGCGAGACACACGTGGGGGCCCTCATACACCAAGAGAGGTCTGTTCAATCAGAGTTTCATCTTCAGAGAAATCAATGTGATGGAGCGCTGCACCCAAAGTGGATGTTAGGAGAGGCAGACGGCATCAGAAGCCTAAATCAAAAGCCGTCAGTGCTTAGTATATCCATCAAGGCTGAAATGAATTTCGGAAAAAAAGGCCTGTGACTTGAGTTTGAGGGAAAGGAAAGGGTAGAAAGGTTGACAAGGGAGAGCCAGAAAGAATGGAGAATTGTAAGTAGATGAGGCCAAAAGACTTGCTGACTTTTGCTTCTTCAGGAGAAATGTTCTTTCCTTTTAAACAAGCTCTAGATGAAGTTTCATTGGAAGACAACCGTAAAGACATTATGAGGGACACAAGGAGAGAATAAGAACGAGGAGACAAAAGAACAAAGCAGACGCAATCAAGGAATATTATAGTAATTTTCCATCCTTCTCTGGTTCTTCCTCAACTGCAAAATTCATAAGGGCCTATGACTTTTTTTCTTAATTTCCTAGGAAATAAGGACAGGAAGCACAGTCAGTATCACACAGAGGATGTAAAAATAAATCCCCCCTTCTGCTGATTAATGCTGAGAGGAAGTGAAATCCACCACTCAAAGTCGCTTCCTACTCAAAAGGCAAACCGTCTTCGCGGGACAAGTACAATGCCTCATCTGCCAAGACGTTGTGTCATTTTACAGGGATCAATTCAAACAGCTATTACGCTGCTTTATCCGCTGTCAGCCTTGCAGACATGATGCTAGCGGTGAAGAGGAGAAGCACAGAGAAGATGTTCTTCATGTCACAGTTGTAGCAGATGAGGAAATTGTTTGGATGAAGCAGGATTTCATATTCAAAAAAAAAAAATGTTTCTGAGAAAAATGGGAAGTTCGTTATTAAAAGAAAGTTCTCTGTAGACATTGATTAGACTGATATTGGCTTGCATCTGAAATTACAGTCATTCTGCTCCTCCATGAACATGAACTTTGAATATAATGACCAGTTGAGAGCAATCATACATTACCAATCTAATTTAGTTCTTTGCCTGAGATCACTGAGTGAAACGACAATGACTTTTTAATAACCCGACCTGTTCAGTCCCACTGAGCTGTGACGATGAAAAGTCTGATTCATTAATTGTGCAGACGAGGGGAAAATTATGATTCAAATAATGAATCTGTTTTTGCCATTGTGAGAAATGCTGTACACTCCCGTAAAGTCGACTGTGCACCTCTGCCGAATGGATTTTCAGTCTGTGATCAACAGTGCTGATGATAATGGCATTGTTCATTAAACACACGCAGTTTCACAAATGAGGGATTTGACTTCTATCTCTCTCAACGAGCTTTAATGTGCTTGTGTTGTAATTGGCCTGGATTAGTCAACGGTTTGTCAAGTGTGAACATGGTCCAGTTGCGCTCGCCTCCCCTCGGCAGATGGATCTGAGGCAAAGATTTGGTCACTTGATTTCTCTCCACTCTGTTCGCTCTCTGCAGTACACCCACACCAGCACAAAGTAGGTTTGTAGAGGAAAATATGCCAACGAATGGGGCAGTGTTCAGGAGTCTTGCTGTGCTTTCTCAGGTTTAACAAATCAGCATCTGTTGGCCGGTCCTCCAGCCAAAAACCTACTGACTCCAACCTGGATAACAGAGCTAGGAGGACCAGAACTGGGAAATAGAGGGAACATATCACTGTGTTGAAATTATACTTGCTGGAATATAGGCTACAGCATTAAAACAGGGTAAGATACCATCTGTTTGGGGATTTTATTTTATTTTTTCAAAAGAAGCAATGTACCTTTGGCCTTGGGGTGATTCTACCTTGCCTATCTTGATCTTTTTATTTTAACCATGCTAGTGGTTCTAAAGATGGCAGTGTTGGCCAGTGGCACCATCACTTTGGTCTGGATTGAAATATCTCAGCAACTGACTACAGACATCCATGTTTTCCCGAGCAGATTCACGGTGACTCGGAACAACAGACTTCCGACTTGCAGGGTAACAAATGCTAGTGTGTTAAAAGGCTGAACTAAAGCGGTGATCATAGTAAACATACCTGCTAAACATCAGCATATCATCATTGTTACTGTGAGCTTGTTAGGATGCTGATTATGTTTATACGGATGTAGGCTCTTAATCTTGTAGTACAGTTGATGATCAGAGTGACTGTAACTCGGTGATTGGGTTCAGACATCCTGCTGACAGTGTCACACATATATGGTTATGGCATTTTGGCATGGATCATGGAAAGAGAAACAGCAGTCACAGTAGTTTAACACTTCTGCGATTACCCTCTTGTGGCTCCCCACACACCACTGTCTCCTTCTCTGTCTCTCTCTTCAGTCATTTCATTTTCCTAGACCCCTTCATTGTCATTCTTTATGTGTTCACCGGATGCCTTTGGTCATTTCCACCTGCCTCTGTCACCTCACTCTCACATTCAGCCACTCCCCCCTGCCCCACAGTAACCCCATTCCAATCACCTGACCTTTCAGTGCGCTCAGGTGTCTTTGACTTCTCTATAAATGAGCTGAACTGTCTGTGTGGATTGCCTGCATTTGGGTCCATCTCCCGCTGCCTCGCACTCACCTCCATGACAGTTCCACTTAAAAGCCTCACAGGAAATTTTGTTCACCAGATCATCTGAAGTGTGATAACTGAGCAGTAAGTGGCTCATATTCAGAGACGGAATTGACGAAGTGTCAACACACAGGCAGGATTTGTCTTGGTGTAAAGAGAATGGTGTCATTTGAGGGACTGTTGATGAACATGATTATGTGTCTTGGCAGGAGCCAAATGACTGGAACTCATCATCTGCAAACAAATGACCAAAGACAAAAGAAACGTACTGACATTGATGCACATTTTTTTAGTGTGTATGCACATGAAATGTTACGAAAATGCTGCTGTGAATGTGTCATCAACAACTAATCGCAGCTTTGGGTTACGACACCTTCTGTGCATAGCTGGTGATTCACTTCCATGAGTGCAGCTTCACAGAAGATACTTGCAGCACACACCATCATCCCTCTTGTGCCTCTGTCACACTTTCTCCCACATTTTGTCACTCTTGCCATTTCTGTGTCACTGCTCTCTCTTGCATCCGGATCTTCAAATCATTTGCTCAAATCTCTCTCCATCTTTAATGTGACACACATACGTGGTTAGACAATGTCAAGGTGAGTGAGTTAACTGCTTTCATGCATCATTGCAGCAGTGGCAATAACATGGAGATAAGGATAAAGATGCCCGGTTGGTGTGAAAATAACTTCTGAAATTAATTTACCTCATTAGATTATCATTTAGGAAATGTATCATATTATACTATATTTGAGATTTGTGTCAAAGATCCACTTCCTTTGCAAATATAAATGCTCATTCTAACACAAACACAGCGTGTTTCAGGTGGTCATACACTAATGAAAATATAATTATGAGCATTCAGTTTCTGCCCTTAAATCTTACACGCTGCTGGACATTTAACAAGTTATTTAGAGCTTGGCATGGTTAGGGCTATGTACTGACATGTCACCTAAAAACTCATCTCTGTTTTTTCCATGAAGAGAACCCCAATCCTTTGCCGCTTGCCTGCTCCTTGAGTGCACCTGCTCATCTTCAGCTCTCCCTTGTGGAGTACAAAAACCTTTTGCCATTATTTACTGAGAATCTTCACAGTTATAGTTTAATCTCTGCTAGACTTTCAAAGATGTGCACACACAAAGTTATAAGCTGACTGAATTAATTAAACAGTGGAAATTAATTAATTATCAGAAGGAATTGTAAAAACTCTTGCTTGTCAATTTTAGCTTGGAAATGATCTAAGCTGATTGCTTTATGCATTTGTTTCACTTCATTTGTTTTACTGCAACTGGATTTCACCAGATTCCTGAGCTAAAAAATAAATAAATTAAAAAAATACTATACCTAATTCTGTACTTGGTACATCCAGAAGACGTCATCTATGTGATCTGCTATGTGAACAGTCCTCCCTGCTGTAGTCACAGAACATCCAAGTCCCATCTGATCAGTGATCAACTCAGTTAAACTGTATGAGACATTACCACTGGTGCTCATCATTCAATTAGTTCCAATCCTGTAAACAATGCTGGCAAATGCAATTAATGTCTTCATTTACGGATAGCTGTATCTGTTTTTTGACACCATGTATCACTCCTCCATATTACTGTTAAGATTTCTAAATTCTACATTTCTAATTAAAGATTAATTACAGAGTAAACCATGTGCCCCAGTACTGAGGATTCGACCTTATGTGATACTAAATGTAACTAATGCATATATTTTCACACACATTTTCTCTCAGTTTGCACAGTCCTGTTTAAATATTCACAGAAAAAGTGCAGAAAGTTATTTTCAATCTATATATATATATATATTGATTTATAGCTCCATGTCAATCCTTCCAGCAACTTTGTAATAGTCCATCAGAAAACACGGCACACTGTGCCAGCTTGATATTTTGGTAGAACAAAAAAAAATGCATTACTTTATATGTTTAATGTCAGCAGCATTGACTCGAGAGGCTGCACCTTGCTTGCACACTCAGGTACAACTCAGTGACTGGAATGCAATATTTAGAAAAAGCATCTGAACACACAGCAAATAATAGCTGTTCGTTCGAAAGCTACACAGGATTAATATGTTCATCATCATCCCTCTGATCTTAAAGTACTACAGGAAATTAGCTTTGAACAGGCTTTGAATTCCAGAAATGTGCTTTGCTAGAATCTCCCAGCTGACGTGCAGGCAAGCAGCTACTTTCAAAAACAAGATGAATGTTTGTTGACCTACATCGTGGGAGTTCAGTCCTTTTTGCTAAGTCTAAATAGTCTAAAAGTCAAAATATTCCAACACATGTACGCATGTGTGTAGTGTATAATTTGCCACTTTTTGTGGAAGCTTGTGACAGACATGAAGACCAAAATGCTTACTTGTCCATGTAGGCTGCTCTTACATGATTGAGATTCAGAGGGAATGCTAAATAAGGTAATTAGGCTTGGCAACAGGCTACCAAGTGTGATAATTTCATAAGAGGACTTGCATTTTAAAGTAGCCAAATTACTAGATGTGTGCAGTCTGATACAGTGTGCAGCAATCATTTGCAGACAGACATCACTGGGTTGTAAACAAACGCAAGATGTTCCTCATGCCGTCTCTATGCTGCACTCATTGCTGCGTGGCACTGAATCATTGCTCTGTGAATTTAAAAATGTAATCAAGTCACTATGGCATTGTTATTTTAGTTGTAATTGTAATTTTCGCTTTCATTTACATTAATTGTATGCATTCATGGAGGCATTATGCATAATCTAATAGCCTACATGGGATCCCTGTGCAGCCTTCTTTTCTCAGAAAGAGCAACTGGCCCATCATAAAATGCTCAGATGTGCTGTCAGAGGCATTTGCAGTGACACATGAAATTGTCCTGAGTCATTCTCTTTCCAGGCTTTGAGTGGCATTAGAAAAGGGACGCCAATCAACACAGAAACAGAGAGAAAGAGAGGGAGAGAGCGACCTGTCACCATCACGAAAAAACCTTCCTGGAACAGCTGTTGTTATCTTCTGTGATTAAGCATGTGTTTTAGTCATTGTGAGCTCTCAGCCTAATACCAAAAGGTGGAGGGAACAGAAAAAGCAGGAGGAGGAGTAGAGAAGGGCAAGGAGGAGGAGGAGGAGGAGGAGGAGGATGGACACGGCGAGAGAGAAGAAAAAAAGATTTTTTTGTGTCGACTGAGAGATCAGTTCTCTTAGACTAGATTAGCAGAGCAGAGCACTTGAAAGAGAACAGGGATTGTACCAGAGTGTGAGAGAAAGAGAGGGATGGGGGCGTCTGGATGAAAAGCAAAGAAATGAAAGAAAAATATATGACATGCCCAAAGCTATATGAGGATTTATTACAAAGTCCAAACCCAGTGAGCAAATAAGAAACTGCAGTTAAAATAGAATGCTTGGCGTATTACCTCTTATACTGAAGGTACTTTGAATATTACATTTGACTGTGAGTTGGAGCATTCAGAAAAAGGCACAAAGCAAATATGCGTATAAAAATTGCTGGTGGTGGCGGGGGCTTTGAGAAAGAGAGGTGGCGTTAACGGCCCATTGTGAAAAGTCTTTCTGGAAGGGTTAGAGGGTGAAACACAATAAAACTGAGCCCAGCCATTATTCAGCACCGTCTCTCTCTTTTGTTTCTCTCCATCTCTACATTTCCCGGCAGAGCCATCGCTGGCACGGCTCATCTGCTGCCGAGTTTTCAGTCGTAATTTTTATTCAGACCTGTCTTTCACGCCTTTTTATGCGGAGCTACCATTCCACATAATGAAACAGCAATTGCAAGATGGACAAGATTGCATTTAGCAATATATATGCTGCTTCACTGACAGACTCTTGACCTTTTGACTCATGAACTGGGACGGGTGGTATGGAAAAAGCTGGGTTTAAGCTGGGTGTTTGTTTTTTTTTTGTTTGCTTTTTTTATCAATGAAATATTTTCCAACTGTACACACAGATGGCCAGGGGTCCTGTGATGGCCTCATCTAAAGCGGTTGGCACAATTTTGCGCAGGAGGAAGTTTTTCCAGCACTTCCTGAAATAAGCATATCAAAAACTGTAAAAGTACAGAAAATTGGCATTAAAACAGGGCTGTTTTTCAGAGCTCAGGAAAAGTTGTCTTCCATGCTTCCATGCACAGGACAAACATATGATGAGCCTAGAGTATGATGAGTTCCTGTATATAAAATTACCCAACAGTTTAGTGTTTAGAATTAGCACAACCTTAAGCATCTGCAGCAGTAAAATGCAACATACACATTAATACATAAGTAGTATTAATATAATCTTAATGTTCTTGGCAACTCTAGAGTTGTTTCATATACAGCATATGTATTTGTAACTGCCTTGCTACAACGTTAGCCACTGCTAAGCCTATAGTCAGGAATCAGTGGGGTGTTGCTGAGAGTTGGAGTGTTGCTGTGTGAACCGGGCAGCTTCATTGTGAGAACAGAGCAAGTGGAGTGCTGCATGGAGTCACTCACTGCAAAGCAAATCCAAGCTGTTAATGGCCTGTAAATACCTCTAAACTCTAGGCTCATTTTCTATTTTTACATGCGGTAAAAAATGAGGATGTGAGGAGTCTTTCTTTATGAAGACATGTCACAGTAGGGAAAACAGATGTATATAATAAAATTAAGAATGGCTTGCTGCTGTGGTTATTCAAAGGGTCCTTTGATGGAGCTGTGCTGAGCAACAAAATGAAAATGACAAGTAAGGTTTACAGGTTAACTAATTCTTTTGCTGTGGAGTTATTAGAAAAATTAAAGAATTGCTTTTTCAATTTCTAATAAGTAAAGATCATATTTTTGGCTAAGGCAAAGAAAGTGTATCATTCTGGTATCAGTAACAGAACTGACTGACAGAATTGTGATGGCACAGATACCATGTTGTCCGTGTTTGGGAAGTACTTCCAAAACTCATTTCACAATTTTGTCATTTTCTACCAAGCCCCATCTTTCCCTGTTTCCTCTCTTTCCAAATGGCCTCGCCCGCTCCATCACTGTTCACCCTTGTCTCTTCTCCTCATCCCTGTCACCCATCTTCCCATCTCACTCTTCTTCTTCTTCTTCTTCTTCGCAGCCAGAAGGCCAGTGTTTGATAATGACATATCAATCTGTAATGTACTCTGGTCATGACTCACCCGCAGATGGCTTGGAGAAGTACACTTTTTCTCCCCCCGCAGTGCCCTAGTTACCAATAAAGAACTGTCTGAGGCTGTCAAACTGTGCTCTTTTCTTTGGTGTGATATTGAAATTAGGTGATTTAGATGCTGTAGAGCAGGGTGCGACTTTCAAATTTTTTACTTCTGATAAGTGATGATTAAATGCAGTGTCCAGGAAAAACATGTACGGCCGGCAACCAATAACCAGACATGCGTTGTTAGGAACTTGAGAACTTTTCTTGAGTGTATGTGTACGTATGTATATTCTTAGATTCTCAGAAGCTCTTGGGTAAAATAGGAAATAAGCCCAACATTGGCAGAGATAATGACTTCAAAGTGGATAACTGTGATGCAGAGGAGTGTGTGTAGGGGCTATCAAGAGGGAAATGATGCATGATGGGAAGTGATACAGTGAAAGCTCCACTGTTTTGCTCAGCTACAGTGCCAATAAAGATGAGACTAAGATAAAGAGAAGGCAGAGCGGGAAAGACATGGACTTTCACCAGTTTAACACAATTCCACTACTATGGATGTTGCATGAAAAAGAGGCATTTTTGTGGCAGCAGACTATTTCAAAGCTGGTGTTTCCTCTTACATTTCTGAGGTGCTTGTGAGCCAGATGAAGAAGAGGATGGGACGCCACATGGCGCTGTTAAGACATTGTTCTTATCTCTGCATTAGAACTGACAACTGCTAATGGTCATCTGCTCTCTGTCACTTTTGATGTAACTGCTGTGCTCTCACCAGATTGTTATGGTACTAATAGCATTATAATTACCTCAAAATGCCTGAAGATTGTTTACTCGCCCGTGGGTGGGCTCACACTGTGGGAGTTTAGCTAAATACAGCAAAAAATTTATGCCATCCCGCACAACCCCACAAGCCACCCAACTATCACCACTACCCTGCTGCTGCTGCTGCTGCCACCACACTCACTTTTTATGTCACTCCTACATGTTTCTCTACAATACATTTGCAGTATTTTACTTTATGTCTACATATTTATTATGATTAAAACCACTTCCTGTCTGTGTGTGCATGCAGATGGTGAAAAATAGAACAACTGTCCCAATGCAGATCTACCATCTGGTAATCATAAACAACTCAAACTACTAGTGTATGTAAGGCAATGCTGCAAGTCAGCTACAATGCAGATTCAGGCTCAAGAGTCATCAAACCACAGTTTAGAGAGGAGGCTATAACATCCATTGTCCAGTGTTTGAGAACATTTGGTTTGCCTTTAGAAATTGATGCACAAGAGTAAAGTAAGGAAATTATGGAGCTGTTTCATATAATGTTTTGGAGATGTCCTTCTTTAGCATTACACTTCCAAAACATGATATCACATCCTGTGACAATCCCCACCAGATTGTAGGGAGACAGCGCTGGGGCAAGTGTGTTAGAAGGAAACAGCCAGATAAAGTTTAGAACTTTGATTCATTTCCATATTTGACGATACATCTTCATTTAGGGGGAGGACAGGAAGTCTTGACTTCATTATGCGGCACAGCCGTACTTTGTTAATGATGGCAGTGCCCAGTGAGCCATACATTAAACACATGTATGGAAATCGGCATTAGCACGCCATGCTGAGCTCATTAATCAAATTTGCAGAGCCTCACTTGACACTCAGCATTACCGTTTACCTCTGTGTGTTCAGAAAAGAACTGGCTGAATTCCTTCTGCATTCTCAGATCCTCAGCTCAATTTGTGAATGATTTACATTAAGTCCTTATTGCTCTAAAATCCGTGTGTGCACAGAGGAATGAGAGAGGCAGAAGGGAAATGCCAGAGAGGACCTGCTGCTGCGTGCCTCAGACTGCAGAAGACTGAATTAAGTTTGTCTTAGGGGCAAGCACCCTGCAGTCATGTAGCTGGACCAGGCTGCAGTGGGCAAACTGGCAAATGACTACCCGAATGTGCTTCTTGTGCAGCCTCTGGAACAATGTGGGCTGTAACACTGGAAGCTTTCCCAGGCTACGGTATCATGCTGATATTCTGAACCAGGGAATTTTGCAGTTAGCGTGGCTCCAGCATGGCGACCCCTTCTTGTCATATTGTTGAATATTTTCTAGCAAAGAGGAAGGTTCGCAGCACTAATTGGCGGATCCCTGGTTGTTTGTTCTGGAAGTGTCGATGATAATAGAAGTGAATTCAAAAAGGAAGAGGGTGGGGAGAGAGAAAGGTAGGAGTGGTGGACGTGGGTTGAGACAAAAACATGTGTCACAGTCTTTTCTGTCTGTTGACTGCGATAAGCTGGTAAAAGACCTCAGAGCCAGCTGAAAAGAGGCCTGACATAAAGGATGCACGTAGTTCTGCTCTGTGTCTTCTTCTGCACTGTAATATTGTTCTGTCAAATGTTGTCTCTATAGTTGCAGAGAAAAGGAATATGATAATATGTATGCATACATGGTGCATGTGTGTTTTTCTTTGTTCTTGGGTGTGCGTTTGTTTTTAAGCTGAATGCAAAATCCATCATTACACCACAAAGAGTCACAAAATCCAATAGCTGTTTCAAAGACGTGGATCCGTTTGACATTTTGAGGAATTCATGTTTTTTCTTTATGTTTGACACTTCTTCCTTCATGCGTACTGGGGCGATTGGATAACTAACTATTTTCAAAAAGCAAAATCTAAATGAATTCCAGAAACATCCATCACAAATCATCTTTCTCTCCAAGATGCATACATAATCTATACTCCTTAATCTACATAATAACTATTAAGCTGTCTGTGGAAACAGCCAGTGAATGACTTTTGTCCATCAATAGTCTGTCTTCTCTGTCCTTTCGATAACTGCAACTAAAATAACATTAAAATTCACCTTTGTTCTTTGTCTCATTAAAGTAGCAGTTTTCGTCACATACCATCAACTACAAGGTGAACCCGGTTTCATTCTCAGGGTGTCAAATACCACCATATTTGGCCCATCCCTTTTTGGCACATCTGATCCCTGATCAGTTCATGAAGCACTGTCATCTGTATGGTTGAGAGAGCAGCGAGCGTTACGACCTGTGAAGACGATAAAGCATCTGTCTCGCTTGTGCTGTAGTTAGGAAATAGGCTACCATTAACTCATGTGTTTGTGTTATGCTCACAGATTGTTTTTAGCTACCTCCTTCTGGACTGGATGAGGGCCAGCACTGATTTGCATGTAACCCAGGAAACCAGCAGAGAGCCACGTGATTAAGTTTAAATGAGAGAGTCTTAAATCTCAGCTGGATTTTATCCTGACAAGACACTAAAAAACTGAAGCCTGAAAACAGCTCATCTTTCTCTGTGTAGAGTAATAAAATCTACCTGCCATAAAACAAGATGCAACATGCTAACAAGTGAGCTTGAAAGAGGCTGATTAAGCTAATTTAAACCAAGCTAATTGGCTTGAATCAAACTATACCTTTTAAATGAAATCAGTATCAATAAAGTAAGAGCTGTTATATAAAAAATCTGAGATATATGCCACAACAATGGTCTTATAGTACAAAAAAGTTCTTTAAACTATGTGTTTTCATCTTTGTCCATGCCAGCAGTGGTACGCCTTCTCAGTCACATCTAGTTTTAGACTTCCTATTTGCTTTAGTGCTGGCCAGTGCCCCGGGGTTGAGGGAGAGGAAATAACTCAGCATGCTCAGGCAGAGTTCAGCAGAACAAAAAACATTTGGGTTTAAAGTGACACAGTGAAATTCTGTTGGGTCTGCAGCATTACACCACCACCAAACTACAAAGCTTGCAGCTCGTAGGTCGAGGCCATTCTGAAAAGAAACCAAGAGAGGAAGAAAGAGGGAGGGAAGGAATTTCCTTAAAAGCTTTGAATCCATTTTTTTTTTATTATTATTATCCCACGGCCATGTTCATAGATGGTTCATTTCCAGAAAATCTGAATAATGGTTTTGGACAGCATCTATTGAGAGTGCACTGGAGGCTATGAATCCACCAAACTCAATTACCAACTGTTCAGAAAATGTTTTATATCAGTAATAGTGATAGTTGGGAACAGGATGGAGATGGTGACGAATCTTTTTTGCCGACTTGTTTTTCCAAAGATTTTATGTGAGTAACATGTTGGACTGGCACTGAGTTGTTAAAAAAATACAAGAACCTGGCAGAGATTGGAAGTGAAATCAAATTCTCATTACTCATTTCAACAAAAAGATTACTCATTTTGCATGGTTGCTATAGAGAAATGTGTTCATTTTTTTCAACAATACCTTTCTCCTGCCAGCTGTTTGATTTGTTTTTCAAGTAGAAGCCATCATCATTGACTGCAACTGACTCTTCCACCAAGGGGAAGTCATCTGATGAGATTTTGGATCCATACACAGAAACACATTTCACTGATGTGGTTGTGTTTTTGTATGCTTGTGAATGTGCCTTGAGGTGCCTCTATGTCCATGTGCTTTGTGTACTATCACCATTGTGTGTTGTGAACATTTATTCCCCATTGTGCCTCAGCGTCATCAGGGAACAGCCGTGGCAGATTGTTCTGATGAGCCTGAGGATACTGTGTTGTCTGCCGATGCACACCATCGAATGCAAATGAGGTTCTGATGCAACAAGCTATCGGACCATTTTGGGAAATTCCTTATGAGGGTTCATCATTTGACATTTCTGAAATGTGAAGGGTCCTGTTTGGAAGGGCTTCATCCTTGCTCTGCCTGGTAAAAATACAACTGAGTTATAAAATGTTAGCTTGTCCAAATAAAGCTCACTTTATTTTGTTTGCCTTTCATTACATCTAATCCAAGGCCTGTGTAATTTTTATGCTCCCCACGTTGCTAAAATTCTCCAATTCTCCAAGAATAACAGAGGACATGGCCCCATGTTACCTGGAGCCCTGCTCCATACTGTCACAATTTGAGTGGAACATTTGGACCCAGATGCAGGCAACTAATTGAATAGTCAGACTTGATAATTGACCCACAGATGAAGGCAAACAGAACAGATGACTCAAAAAAGAACTGAACTCAAGCTGGACCAAAATACAAACTAAACTAGCGAGGGAATGAAGTGCAGGTGGAGAGATGGGCGGAGACAAGGGGAGTGAGGTGAGAAAACAAGAGGAGCTGAAAGGCTGGGGAAAACATTGCAATTAGAACAGAACTAACGAGGCCAATGCAGGGCAGGTGTGCAGTGAGAAGGAGAGTGAAGGAGGGAGGCCACATCCACACAGAGAGAAAAGCACTGGGAATCACTGGCATAAAACAAAGGAAGTCATTCAAGGCACAAATGTGACCATGGCACATATCATATTATATACCATCTTAAAAGTCATCCAAAATTAATTTTATTAACTAATGGCTGGTAAACTGAAAAAAAATTAACTAGCAAAAATATTTTTCATCTGGCCACACAACTGACCTTGTGTATTTTCTTAGCTTGTAGACTTTTACTCAGATTTGGCTAGTAGCAAGTTCTAATTCTGGACCCTGGTCTTAAATAAACACAACAAGTTATTCTTTGTAATTGTATTATTTATACATTGTATACATTTGTAAAATACGACATATTAGTTGATGAATGTGAACTTTCAACTACTACCTTAGCTCCCGTATCATTTGATGTTGGCAGGACATTCATCACTGATTTGATAGGGTTAATGTGAAAATGATGTCGGGTTAAAGGAGTGAAGTGAAATTAAATTGGAAATTAATCTGATTATCAGGCTAATTTGTCATATTGGGTTTGATGTAATTTAACAGTGGCTACTGAGGGAATACTGTTCTGTAGTAAAGCTATTTTATGAAACAAGATGTCACTTCTTTCAGATAACGGTTATGTTGGAAATCCAATGATGTGCATGTCAGTTTTTAAAGTTAACCTTGAGACTGCAGTTAAGACTGTTCCAAAAAGCTTAGATAAGCTTCATCTCTGAGTTAAAATAGGAAATAAAAAAAATTAATGGTCAAATAAATCCCATATTGAATCATTTCATGCTTTCACTCCTCACCATATTTACCTCTCCTGATTTGGGAAATTCTGTTTGAAGAAAAGAGCAATATGTTTCTTTGGGGGAAAAAAACCTAATGCCTTAAGGTATTCTAAAAAAAAATATTTGAGGTTATTAAGTTGAACATTTGAAGTTTCTTCTGACCCATTTTGAAGTTTCTTTACCTGGCTGTTGTCGTCCGCGTTTGCAGATTTTACTTCGATTTCACGGTGAATCACAGCGGTTACAGTAACTGGGACTGACACTGGTCAGAACCATTGCTCTGAATATAATTATGTTGATGATTTGTGTGTCAGACAAACCCACACACAAGAACACTCACACAGACTCACACAGAGGCACATATAAACACATATACTTACACACGATACAATACCTTAGGGAGATGTGGGAAGGCACAAAGAACCACTTTGTGACAATTTATCCATAAATCAAGTCACAGTCTTGCTCCACCTGTCACAGCACAAAAACAGTGCTGCATTACCTCCCACTGGGCTCTGGGGAGAAGGACTTACAGCAGATGGATGGACTGATACAGCAGGGATCTGGTTCATGGAATGGGTTTCTATAAGCGGGTTGAGAATATAGGTCAGTAACACATTTACACTCTTTTATAATGCTGAGCTTTTACATCAAGCGTTTCAAATTACGACACCCACTCTCCCATCACCATCACTTTGTTGCCAAGGTGATGAATCAGAGAAAGAATTAAAAAAAACAAACAAAACAAAACAAACAAACAAAAAATCCAGAACAGGGAAAAACAAGATGAGCTAAACATTTCCAGCTCAGCAGGAAAAATGCTTTGATGGCCTTTTGATTGTTAGTTTTTCCAAGCCTGGATTAGATGTATCATGTACCGTAGTTTACTGATTAGAAAACCAAAATAAAAACCTTGCTTATGTTCTGCATATTCACAATCTGTCAGTCAGGAAAGTAGAAATAATTTTCAATTATTAGTCAGCATCTCAGAATAAATCACACTGTTTGGCCAGGTACTCCCTGTGGAATTGAACTTATTTATGCTGTAGGAAATGGATGGAGGAGAGAAGAAGTCAGATACGTGGGGGGTTAAGTGGCGGGATGCAAAGAGGAGAAGAGAGGCATGAAGGGACAGCAAGAGAGATGGAGGCAGAGGGGACCATGCTGCAGTGTTCTGGCTGCTTTCCAAGAGCAGTGTTGCTTCTAGTGAACAAACAAAATACTGGTCTCAGCTAAATATAACATTTCCCTCCGTGCACAAGCCTTCAGAGAGGTGGTGGAGGCAAGACAGTAGAGGAGAAAAGCAGTGTGTGTGTGTGTGTGTGTGTATGTGTGTGTGCGTGCAGGGGGACATTCTAGGGGCCCCTGACCTGCAAGGGGCCACCTTAAGCACAGTGTGGCATCAATAACACAGAGGTCAGGATCTGCTTCCCTGTTTGATTATACCTCCTGAGTTTTCTTCCAGAGTCACGCCTTTCTCTTCCTTCTCTCCTCAACCTTCCTGTGTCACTCTGCCCTCTCTTTTTCTACTATCTCTATATTATGTTGAGATGAACCAAACATCCCCTCTTCTGTACCCCGTTTGTTTATCATGCATGATAAACGTCCCAGGTGATTCCACCTCCTCCTCATCTCAAACCTCTTTTATTTTCTTCCAACACTCCCTTTACATTGAACTTTATTCGTTTGTTTCTTTTTTTAACCAACATTAATACAGAGCATGGAAATGAACTAACGCTGCTGCAGACGAACATTAATAATTTACAGGTCAACCGATGTGGCAGGAGCGGGGAAATTAAACATAGCTAGTCCATGCATGAGCGGCAAAAAGCCTGTGAGTTGGCCATGGCCTGACTGGTGTGTATAAGTGTGTGCAGTGGGTTGGTGGAGAAATAAACAGCTACACACACACATACACAAAGACACAAATGCAGCCTATAGGGTTTTATCATCCCAGCAAACATTAAAGTTTAACTCCCTTGCTGGTATTTGTTGGCGACCAGGAGCAATACATGAAGTGGATTCTTTCTCAGTTGCTGATAACCTACAATGATGTCACTGTAGCCTGTCAACCAATGCAAACAGAATAATTTTCCTCCCCTTGAAAGCAAACCACTGCCAGTTTACTCAGCCGGGGCGCATCTATGTGTTTATGCACATTTTGTGTACTACACAGGCACATCAGTACGGTCATCCCACGCATGCTTTTATGTTTCCTGTTTCTCTGTCGCAAAGACTCCAACTTCTTCAAAGAATTCAACAGCATAAGAAGGGAGGAAGCCTGAAGTTGGTGGCTAGAAGGCTTGGAGGCTGGGTGTTGCTTGACACAGGCAGAGGCAGACAACAGTACACTAGAGGCTTTGCCCAGCTAAAACTCAGCACCACTCCTCATCCCACAACACCAATCCAGTCTGACTTGCGTGGTGGGGAAACCTTCAGGTGAGGAGCTTCAAAGTCAGCACAGTTTCAGCACCATCAGCAACACAGTAACAACAAGTACAAATCCCTCCAGGAGGAGAGGAACGACAAACTTACTTAGCATTGCTGCCTGTCTGACTTCACTTTACCATCAGCTCAGCGGCAAGTAGGGTCAATATTTTCCCGCCATTTACACAATGAAAAACCGCCAAAGGAAAATAAACATGCTGGTTTCGAGGTGTTATCAGGCACAACATAAGGGTAATTTGTCAGAATCGAATCACCAGATGACATTCACTGTGAACGCGTTGATCAGAGTTAAATTGAGCCCAGAAAACGTTCTAGGCAGGCTGCTACCACAGGAAGGGCTACATTAATCACGGGTAGGAAATTCACACCTTTTGAGTATGTCAACCCCTGCCTGTCTTTAGACAAATACGCAGGGAGACAGACAGACACTCCGCCACCCTCCGGCTGCTCATGACACGCTATGCAAATTGACATTTCTGCGTATATAATAGACTTAATGATGAAATATTAATGGTATTTTGAGCTGCTGTCTCTCCTTTTGATGTGCTCTGAGTAGACAGTTCAGAGCCTGTGACCTCCAGGTGTGAACGATGATATTTAGAGGGACAGCGTTAACTTCCGTCAGGGCCTGACATCCTTATACCGCGGATGGAACAAATTACTCTAGAAAATAAAATTCTCCTGAACACTTGGGACATTCCTCAGGCACTATCAGATATGCTTGTCATAAAATGACAAAGCATGTGTTTTGAAGATTAAGTCCACCGATGTATCTCGCTTTCGCTTTGACTGATGTCATGTGTTCAAAGTTCATGACTCCTGACACAATCATTTGATCATCATTCATTTGACTCAAGATCATAGTTACATGCTGTAAGGTTACACAGCAGGGGTTTTATATCTCATCATGTTAGCACATGCTGTGTCCTCTTCCACATAGCAGACACAGACATTCTCCTGGTGGTGCCCCACCATGTCACCCTTTCTGCAAAGCACTCAGATTACCTGCAAAGGGAAATGACTTCATGCCCACATCCTCAGTGATCCATTTCTGATGTGATCCACTTTGCTTGGAGCACATGTAAGCCACGCTATATGGCTTATATTTGTAATTCCTTCTTATTTTGTAATATTTGCAATATGTAGGGAAGGCAAAGGCATACACGCGTGTCTGCTGCTCAACTCCAGGTTTCTTAAAGAGCTTAACAGCTGATTTTTAAGACTCATCATAAGACAAATTATCTCACCACATTTGCAGAGCATTTTGCAGAAAAATGTAATGACCAAATATTAGACAACAAAAAGTGTCCTCTGCAGCACAGAAGGCTTGCTATTTGCTGGCTTATCAGAATGACATCTTGGAGGCTGACACAACGGTTGGGTGCTGTGTGTGACATAGACCGGCACAGGTTAGTGCACGGGTGCCTGTGGCAGCTGCCCACACACTGCAGTAAAAGCCAACTGCTCTCTCTCACTCTTTCTCTCTCTGTCTCCTGTTAATTTCATGAGCTGTGGCACAACTCTACATAAGCACTGACAGGATGACAAGGTGAGGCAACCATATAAATAGATGTCGAGCATTTATATATGAGATTAGAACATGAACAGAAATGGATGGGCGCAGGTAGGAATAGCTAATGCCAAATAAATGTATTTGTTAGTTGAACGAAACAATAAAAGATGAACAGTCAGTCTGTTAGAGCCAATTTGCAGTTGTTGTTGTTGTTGTGAAGTTGTTTTTCCACCAGAAGCAAAGAATCCAGTGATGCTGATTCACTGATTGTGTTGTGCCGGAGATATGTGAGTGTTCATGTTGAAGATGTCTGTTGTGGAAATCTGGGGGTTGGGGTTAAAACAGCTAATGTTGAACAAAGCATGTATGACTCATGATATATTACAACAACAGCTCCATCATCAATATAATGTTTGCTTCGTGAGTTGTCTAAACATAACTGCCTATAAACAGTGAATATTTCATAGGATTTAAATGGCTCTCTCCAGCTATTTTAATTGAGTTACATCAGCCACAAAGCAAAGCACGCAATACAAAAAGTCTATTAGAATTTCATTCCCCATTATAAGAGAGTCTTTTAAAGTAAACAAGAACTCATAACCTTCATGCCTTCTTACTCTGGATGTCTTATTGTTTAGCACTCTCCGTAATGCCAGCCCCATTCTGTCTCTCCTCAGGTCTCTGGCCTTGGCCTCTGTTGTCACTTGTATGGAGAATAAAATGCACTTGGGTTTGTTCCATAATTCATTTTGGGAAAAAACAGGTGTCTGGCCTCGTGTTCAACCCCCACAATGGGGTGGCTGCTGCCTCCAGGCAGAGTCACCGAACTCCGAGCTTCCATCATTTCTCTCTCTCTCTCTCTCTCTCTCTTTCACACACACACACACACATACACACACACACATGCTCCATCGCACTCACACAAATTGGAATGCTGCCAGTATGCACGCTCATATGCAAATATGTAAACATGTGTGCGTGCACACATATCTACGCAAGTCCTCATAAACATATTTCTCCATCTGGCACCAGGCCATATTTTTCTGGCAACAAAGGTTATTCCAACAGATAAATGCATTTTAATTATCTGGGTTCCTGTCGCATAGGAAATAAACATGTGCAACTATGTAAGACAAAAGAGCTATATCAAGCCGTAATGAAGTCTTATAGATGTTAAGATGTGACTAGAAATGTTCCTTCAGAACATATCATCTCAGTTTATGTATTTTATGGCTTTGGGATGATCCATAACTGTATATCACAGGACACAATACCACATATGTCATGTAACAAATTCCACCCAGCATGATGGGAAGCATATTTCTATGAGACTGTAAATAACATCCCCTGTAGAGAGCCTGGCTGAGTACATGCATTTCATCTCCATCCATAATTCATTACCAGATGTTGGTTTAAATTGGTTTCCAGGTATTCGCAAGGGCTCTGTGGAGATTGCAACATCCCTGTGGTTTTTGGAGTCATTTACTCTGCTCCTCAGTGGTGGCGCACAACTGCTTGTAGCACAGTATGTTTCAGCTGCCAGCATCACTGCTGAGAACATTCTTGTTTGGACAATTTATGATTTTCAGCATTAGTAGTGTGACACTGGCGTCAGTTCTACAATCCCCTTGATCTGTTTCTTTGTCCCTTTGTTAAAAAACAGAGATCAAAGTGAGAAGTAGAGCAGTGTGCTGGGATTAAGATGAAAAATCCTGACTACATCAAAATGTCCCTTAACCAGCCAGACAGGGAGACATTGGCACACTGCTGTCTTTTTTTTAAAAGAGTTTTTGTCTTTGAAGGGAGGGATAGGGTGGGGTGAGCTGGGGTTTGGTGTACGGCACTGACAGTGAACACGGAAGAAGAAAAAGCTGCGGTGACAAAGTGTGTTATTCTCGGTGAGCTTCTCTGAATCCATTTGAACGCCCACTCAGACACCTACGGGCTGGCTCATCCATAGCCAGATCAGGTCCTGCGCTCAATCCATTACCTGCTGCTTGAAATGGATGGCGGCAGATTCCTGCACTGAGGCCGCCATTATCAAAGAGAAATAGAGGTAGAGAGGGACAGGGAGAGATGGAGAGATAAACAAAAGATCAACTTGGGTATAAAGGATGACCGCAAGAGAGACCAAAGAATTGACGGTAGGAAGATACGAACTGAGGGGTAGAGAAAGATGGATTGGTATCCTGTAATGGAGATAAAATGGAATTAAAGGAGAGAATGGCAAAAGAAATAGAGCAATATAAATCAATTTTGTCCTTTAAGATGTTATTAGGATTTTCTCATTTGTCTCAGTTTTTGATCTAGGTCTTTTAACTGAAGAGCTAGGATTTGTGCTAATTATGAATCATAAAAGTGACACGTTCAAGTACCTACCACAGAGTTACTATGTGACAGCTGAGCTGTATGGAGATATTGGAGAGGGTTCAGAATGGCACTGTATGTGCTTATGCTGACCTCAAGCTACAATGGCTTCATCAACACGTTTTGCTGTCTGAACACACTGAACCACTTTCCCAGACGTGATAAACGAAACTCCCACGCAGCCTCTCTGACAGAGAGAAGCTCCAGTATTAGGAGTGTTCCCTCGCGGTGCTCTGTTTTAATCTGTGTTTGGCTAACTGTCTCTGCAAGTTCAGGTATTAGCTTGCCACTGAGCAACGTGGTTCCAATGAAGGGAATAAATTAGATGAATTTTGACCAAGACTCACTCCTTGTCTTGGTGCATCTTTTCAGGGACCATTTAAAGGAACATATAAATGGGAGCATTAGCTTGAATCCCACACAAGTGTGTTTCTGCAAGGAAAAAAGATGGTGCAAGTCTTTCTTTCTTTTTCTGTCAGTCTTTCTCCCTCTCCCTCCCTTGCTCAGAGTTGCCATCCTCTGTCTTTTTCTCCAAGCCTCCCAATCCCTTCCCCTTGACTGCCCATGTCACATGGGATTATGGCCACATACACCACTGGATGTTTTTGTCGCAGAAAGACACTCGCAGTTGCTGAAGAAAAATACTCAGCTCATACTTTCCCCCTCTTTGCATGTTGGGACAGCAGATTTTGCTGTTCCCGTTTTAGAGCTGCGTGATGGGATACTCCTCAAGCAATTGTGTTGCATGATGGAAATTTCCACTTTGCAGTTGTAGCAGTAATAAATAGGCCACCTGATCCTTTTCGAGGATGAAACTACTCTAGTGCTCTGATACACTGATTTACATCTTATGAGATGGATTAATAAATAAATAAATCTAAGGAAACTAAAGATGGAAGAGGATGGAGGGAAATATAAAGTTGTGATGCAGCTTGCATGCCAGACTGTGAAAAGCCACACAAAGATTCAGTCCACAGAAACAAGGTCTAAATACTTCATCATGCTTTTTCTAAAGAAACATTTGCTTGTTTTCCATCTGGGCTGGCATCAACCCTACCTCCATGCAACTACAAGCACACAAGGCCCATGTACAAGTGAAAAAAAAATTACTTTGCGCATCCCTATGACTGAATAGTTTAAAAACTCTGTGAGGAAAGATGATGAGAAAAGTATTGTGTTGGCTTCTGCTCTCCAACGCTCTGATGGAGTTGGACATTGTTAAGCTGTAGAGGACTCTCTTTACACTGGGCCAGATGTGAAAGGTAAATCTACTCAAATGTGGTCCAAGTAGTGAAAACAGCCGAAAAACATGCAAGGACAAAAATAAAACCATTTGACGCAAAAATATGGCAATGAAGGTTAGACAGTGTTTGTGTGGTTGTAGGACAATATGAGGTTTCAGAGGTAGAGTCATATACTTGTCCTGTATTTCTGTAATTATGTAAATGTAAGTATTTCAGTAGAGTAACCACAGTAATGGATAAAAAATGGATAAATGGCATTTTTGGCCTGCCTGCAACAGATACAGAAGTTATGGAATAATGAGGCTGGCGGGACGGTAGCAGACAGGGGTATATTAATGATGTCCTAATTAGCCTCTATGCTTTGAATACTTTATATTAGTATATAACTATGTGAACTGAGAGGCCCCAAAGCTCTTCATCAGCAGTCCAAAATTCTTGATGTGCAAATTTTCCATATGAGAGAGTGCTCTTTTCCCTCTCTCCACAATATTCTTTCAACATGGAAGCTTTGGCTTTGTCATTGATTGGCTTGGAGGGGAAATTAGCTTGCAGCTCATCATTGCCACAATGACTTATTTACTCCCAAATAACAAGAGAAGACAGAAATGCCTTATTAAGTTTGGCAACCGAGAGAGCTTGGGGTCTTAATTTATTTGTCATATCATTTAACACAGAAGTGATACATGTATGAATAAAAGGTTGTAAAAAGGTCTGTTTATCTTGCCCCTTCCAACTGTCTTAAGGAGAGATTGTGCTGGAAGCTAGGATGCATGTGGTTCCAACTGGAAGGGTCTTAACTACTGCATTATTTAAAGACATATAAAAGATACTTATACTACATCGGCCCTTGGCTGGGTTATAAAATTATCAGACCTGAATATATGCTGTCAAAGGCGAAAAAGTGGAGGCCAAGCCCTGAGATTGTACAGGCCAATTCAATTACTTCAGGCTGTTGCCTAATGGAGAATGAACTAACCAGGCAAGGGGTTACTTTGGGATGACTCTGCTGACTGCTGCCTCTTGTCTACATGATCTAATTTACTAAGACACGCAGCTATTGATTGGCTTCTGCATGCCAACAGAGGAAAACCTTTTTAGATGCACTTCTGCAGTTTGCCATCTGGCAGAGGCTGAATAATAAGCTATAGGTTAGCTGGCATAAACACTGAGAGACGTGCACACACATGTGCATGATCACATGCACACATGTTGGTGTGCACACAGCGCTGTAATGTAATTTTCTTATCGCTGTAGGCCATGAGGACCAGATTGGCTGGGGCTTCAACTACATAGGTCGATAAGCACAATCAATGGCCTCAACTGTGAGAAAAGAGAGGGAGGGGAAATAGATTTGTGCATTTCTATAACCCATGACTTCTCTTATCTGTAGATGAATAAGAGGGTCAAGGGGCAAGCACCAGCAACAAAACCATGCATTCACCACAAACCTATTTTGCTTACTGTGTCCCTCCTGCATCCCCTCCCTCTTCTACCCATTTCTAGCTCAACGCTGTGGACACAACAGTCTTATCTGGTGCTGCCTTGCTGTCAGCGAGAGTGGTCTATTTCGGGCTTTATCTTGAGCAAGGGCCGAGCCAGAGCCGTGGGTCTGAAGCTGAGCCGGTGTGTCAGGAGATAAGGCAGACAGGGACACTGTAACCTGCATGTCTGTGGTCAGGGTGGGAATGGATGAAGCCCACTCCACAATCAAACAGCTTCCTCTTCGCACTCGATGAATCGGATCAGGATCACACAGCTGTGGAGGCAGGCTTACAAGCCACTTTAAAGGGACAGTTTGTTTGAAAGGCCACAGGATGCTTTTTTTGTTTTTTTGGAGTCTGCAGGCATAATCTTCCAGAATAGTTTTGCACTGTGGTGGATCTGGATGCAGATTAGTAACTTGTGCTACAGGCTTGTAGTAGTAGGCTTGGCCCTGTCTCCTAGAAGTTACACCTATGTATAAGTAACTTTGAGCAGTAAGTACTTTTATAAGGTACTGACCAATCCTGTTGACACAGGACATATCATTTCACTGTCAAGATGTTTAATTTGTTTTCTGTTCAACAGAAAACCCCAAACTTAACCTAAGCCGAGGGCTTTTGTTGCCTAAACCTGACAACAGCCTTGAGTCTAGAGTCAAATGTATGTGTACAAAAATTCAAAATTAGCAATATTTGGATTTTCATTGACAAGCCTCCTTTTTAGATTTGACCATTTCCTAAACCCCGCCGCTGGACAGTTATTGACCAATCATAGCTGAGCAGCTACAATGTGCCTGAAGCACATGAGAGTGAAAGTGTGTTTAAATGGTGTGTTTAGCTGCATGAGAAATATGAGCTGCAAATGTTATTAGACTTTTTAGCTTGTTAACTTAGCCTAGGTGTTCTGTTTTGGTTGGACAAACTTACTGCAATATTATTTTAGTTTTTATATAAATATAATGTTTTGCAATATGAACAGTGAAGCATATATCTAACCTCTGTCTTGCCAGTCCAATATTTATCATATGGATGCTAATAAAGCATCCAAGCAGGGTTATGCTAGATGACAATAACATTTTTCATTTCTGTCACAGTACTACACTACAATATGGACTACATTTTTAATGCATTTTTCATTATAATACATACTAAACATAATCAAATCAAATATGAGAGCAATATGAAAGTAATGCTGCTCCTGTATTTCCATGTGCACTACATGGTCAACATGCAGATAACATGTATACAGCCATCAAGTGCATGTTTAAACCTTTTACTGGGTTCTTGTTTTTAAGTGAGATACTGTTACCAACCAACTCATGGAGTGAGTGTCTGAAAATCAGCAATTAGACAAAAAAACTACTTTTGTTTACCTCTAAAGAATTTCAAGTGGTAAATCTGTTTCAGTTTTCACTGTTATAAAGTGACGCGTGAGTAGTCACACAAATGAGGCGCTTGACGAGTCAAATAGCTAAATACCAATGGCCCAAAGGGACAATAAAATATAGACAACCCCACTGATATGAGACTAACAACATCAGAATGCAGCATGATGACAAGAAGTTGTATTGCGCACCATTAATGAAGAATATGGATTGCTTTGTGCTAATGAGGTGAAGGCCAGCTTCTGGACTTGGCCTGACACTGGAGAGGCAGCCAAGCAAGAAAAGAAAAAGTGAGGCTAAGTCAAAAGAAAAAAGTCCATGGAGACGCTCGAGCAGACTCAGCTTATAGCTTGCACAACACAATGCAGTAAGACTGCAGATGAGAATATGTCTGTCTGAGGAGGAGTGGTGGGGGTGTAGGGTGGCAGAGAGAAAGATAGAGAAAGAGAAACCAGATGAGACTAGTCGGAAATGCTCAAGCTCTCTGCAGCTGATCGACACACTACCTCAGCCTGACAGTTTCATTTTCAAAACCATTGTGTGAAACTGTGCCAATGTACATTATCAGCCACTGCCTGCTTGAGTACCAACCCTGCTCTCATGACAACCCCAGCAGCAAATAAAAAGAATAATATCCCTGAGGCTTTTTTGTTTCACATATTTACTTAAACACTTTTCTCTTTGCTTTGATTATCCTGTCCTGCAACTGCATTGTCACAATCATAATTCAGCTCTGCTCCACACCATGTTTTGAAATCCAGAGTTATCACTTTGTAAGCCAACATGACATCTCCCTTTGTCCATGCTCTGTGATCACATTCACAGTACCTCTGAGGATTTTTTTTTTCACTGAATTGGTAGTTGTTATTTCAGTCCAGATGACTCAATTATGCATGGGCTTTATTTTCAGTGTTTGCTCAGTGGGTTTGAGAAAGGGCAGGCGGCTTACATTCAGAAAATATACAAGGAACTGACTGTGCTGATGCCTAGTTGAACCGTGTCAGTGTCCCTAGAGAAGTACCAAACACAAGCAGGCAAGTGTAAAGTGCCCTGGGAGGAAGATCCCCTCATTTAGCTCAGGGTTCATTATCTATGCTATCAGTATGCATTATCCTGTACAACAAACCACAAAGCTGTATTAGCTCTAATTCTTTCTCAAGGTTCTTTAAGTTCATTTTATTTGACTGGATGGGAAAAAAGCAAATGTTACTCACAGACAACAATGTACTGGGAACTAACTTTCCAATCATCTGTACCAAGCGGGCTCAGTTTAAACCAATATTATAGCTAATAATGAAAACAAAATTTGCTCAAAGTTATTACCCAAAATCACGTTCATAATGATCCATTGTAGTGCTTTTCTAATTAAACTAGAATGGCTTATGCTATTACCGTTTTCCCACCTCACGCTGTCTTTTTGAAGCAGTGCTGTCTGAAACACCTGTTTAGCTGTGTGAAACTTTTCCCAAAAGGATTCTGTTGTTAACAACACTAGCGAAGCAATGCAGTTTTGCTGCAAAAAGACATTGACTGTTGCTGCCTCCTTTTCCAGTGAGTTTGACAGGTAGGTTGGTGTTTTTGATTTGGATTTGTCCTTGTGGACTTCTGCAAATTGTCATGTAGAATGTGAAGGCCACAGACACCCAGGCTGAACAGATTCAGGTCAGGGTTCATCGTTTTCCTTGTTTCCTCAGAATGCCCTCTTTTTTTTACTCACGTCTCCACATTTTCATCTCACTCACGAAAATGTGAATCGTTGTGAATTTGAAGTGAAGCTGAAGTGATGCCACTTTTGTTCCTTTGCCTTTACTAAGGATGTGCTTAATTTTGGCAATGCCATAGGCCCTGCCAATATCTGGAAGTTTCTCAATTGAACTGCAGTTGTCTCCTATTAGCCACTGTACAACACCACAGGGACAATTAGGTTACACATCAGTGAGGAATCCGTCTCTACTACACTGACCCCTTTATCTCATGTCTGTGATTGCAAAGGACGTGCTGTTATGCATTTCCGACAGTGCGTGGTGCTTTGAAGATAAAAATATTACAAATTTTCAGCAAAAAGATGGCACACTTCAAACTGGTTTTCAATTGTTGCTAAGCAACAACAAGAGCCAAGACCAGCACTTCCCCTGTTTGGTGCTGTTAGCTTAAAACCAGCTCCCTTGTGGACAAAAAACACCTCAGTGTGTTGCTCAAGTGAATATTAGTTGTTAAGGGGATAAACAAACCTGCTTATTCACTTTAACCAATCAGCTTTCCCCAGGGATCCAAACTAGCAACTTCTTTGTCATAAACCACTGTCAAATCCTTGTCTTTTTAGGTCCCATGGCAGGTGTGAAATGATTTAATACACCAGAATCAGATGTTTTTGATCCTTTAGAAATTGATCTCAGATGTTTTCACTGCAACCACAGAAGCTTTATCTGCAGGGCACTCCTACTTTATTATGCGTGTGTTATCCAGTCACCTCCACGTCAGGGAACAATGAGATCAGAGCTCTGGATGAGTAGGTAATCATATCAGTGACACACCACAGCCCTCAGCTGCCGAGCAAAGCTGCTGATGGAACTGATTATATTAACACTACAATCTCCTCAGTATTTTATGTCTTCAGTTTGGCAAATTTTCACTTGTTGCTCTTTGTACAAAACAACAGGTTAGTACAGAATTAATATTCCGTTAACAATCCTTAGAGGATGCTACAAGTCCCGCTATATGAAACGATTAGAGGAAAAGAACAGATTGCCAATGGTTAAACATAAGCTGTGCAACAAAGTTCTTTTGACCAGCACTTTGGCAAGCAGGGATTTTGTGCATTATCTTTTAAGTATATTTGATCATTTCATTATGTGTTTAAGATACATTTATCTGTATGATTATTTATTAGTCCGATTTAATTCGAAGGAGTTTGTGTCTCCATAGAATCAAGTCTGATTTAGTCTGAAATTGTCAGATAGCTGAATAAATATGTTGTTATTAATAATAGCATTTAAATAAAACTGATAAAAGTTATTGCCCACATACTGTATATGCTGACATACTGTATATTACCTTTACTACATCCCCACTGAGAAAAAGCATCATGTTGTATTTTCTGATGAAATAAGAGGTTTGGCACATTAAAAAGCAAATGTAACAATGTATATGCAGTGTTAGGTAAATATAACAAAAGATTTATGCAATGTCAGTACATTCATTCAGTATTTTCTGAAGTCAATTATTTGAGGTCAATAAAGCTGGAGTCTATCCCAACATGCTGTTTCAAATGCTGTATACCCATAACAATGTGCTTTTAGTTATGCCAAACAGGACCATGCGTGCATGACTCTATAACATGAAATATATAATGCATAATTACAGAGCAGAGATCTGATCGTGAAAAGATGCATTCCCATGATGCTACGTGGTTGATACGCTAACTCCTGTGGTAACCATGAAGCTGTGATCGGTGGTTTATGTGGCAAGCAGAGAAGAAAATCCTGGCCAGAAAGGAGTTGTTTCTAAAACATCACACAAAGTTCATAAATGTCACACACAAGTCTGCGGAGAGAGGCTGCCTGGCTGGAGAGGATTTAACTAGAGTTGAACATTTGCTGTTTTCAGCTGCTTTGCTCCTGAGCTTGGGGCAAAAATTGTAAAGCAGCACATTCTAAGAACCTAATCTTAGACTGAAGAAGCAATGTAGGAGCGATGAAGAGAAAGCCCTTTTTGTCAGCTGGTCTGCCAGAATGTTCATACTTCACAGCTCTGTGTTTCCATGCAAAAATAAGATTTTGGAAACAGCCATATAAGGTTTATCTTATTTCATCAAGGAACTGAAAATGACCCCCTTTCTGGTATTTTTAGGAGGGGTGGGGATGGGTGAAAGGCTCAGCACTGAAACAGAACATAATTTAAACTCAAGTGGATGATAGATTTGGTATAAAAACAAATCACAAGGGAGGTGACTTGCAGTTCACTGTACTTAAACCTTAATAAATGGACGTTCATCCTGGGGCAGCACAGGTCACAACAGATGACAGCTCACATCCTCCTGAATAGGGATGGCTGGGATTGTACAACTTAAGCATGGGGTTTCTGTGGGCTGTACTTAAGATTTTTATAGGTCACATTTAAAATAAAATCCAATTACAATGTTACATAATTGACCAGCAGTGTAGATGTAGAATAATCTGCATACACAGAACAATTTGTTGTATATTCCATTTCACATGTGTACAGATTAAATCATGCAAACAGATTTAATCAATATCAGCTGAATAACATCACAGCGATTTCCTGTTCACACATTTAACAAAAACTACCAAAGTAGATCTAATAGTGCAGTGATTTTCCAGGTTGCAGGTTTGCTCTTGCATTATATGGAGCACAGAGAGCTGGGACTGAGTGGCTGCAGGAATGGCTGCAGTGATTCAGAAGGAAACCTTCACAGCACTGTGCTTCAAGGCGCCCTGCACTGTTGTTGATGACTAATGTTGATGGCTCTGCTTTCGCTCAGGGCCTTTATTCTGTTTCAGGACTATTTCATTGCTCTCCTAATACCATACAGACTCAACATGCACAGTGAGTTGGTGGACCCCATCGCAATTAACGTGGTAAATTTTGCCATCTAGGATACACCAAGGCATATAGATGTTTGTGTAAAATGCAAATTAAGCACAGATAACACCAAAGGTAAATACACACTAAACCATTCGGCAAAGCACCGACTGAAACAGCTTGCACTGTGTGTGAGTTGGAGTATGATAAGCCTATAAATTGTGCAAGTAGCAACAGTGTAATCAGTGACTGAGAAGAAAGCTATTGCAGTATATCTATGTAGCAAATATAATTCTTCAAGAGGAAAATTGGACACAGAAGGTAGAAAATTACTTTTTCACTGTGGTGACCATGTTTACAGTAGAGAGAAATATTTTCTAGGCAAGCTGCTGGGCCACTTTGCTCTAAAACGTCACTTTGGAAGTTTGTGATTATAATGAAAAAATACAAAAAAAAGAACCCCTTCTTAACCAACGTATCCCCTCAACCCCCACCTCCAAAAGGGTGTAACAGAGATTTAGAGATGATGCCTGCAGATATCCATCGATAGGAAGAGTCTTAAGGGAAATGAATGCTTACTTAAGCTCACTCTCTTGGTTAAAAATGTTATTTGCTGAGGCAACAACCACACAGAAAAAAAAGAAAAAAGAACCCAGTCAAATGATTTAAAATTCTGCTCTTGACTGTAACAAAATTAAATCCTTACCCAACACAACAAAAATCCTTTTCGTTATTTTTTGGGCAGCGCAGAAAATCTTTGATTTGTTAAAGCAGGTTATGTCTATAATTAGCACAAAAAAGTCAACTCATTCCTTTCCCACACGCATTAAAAGATAACAGAGACACTGTCCGAGTCAAATATACTCTTCTGCAAATGATAGAAAAACGAAACAAGCCAAGATGTCCGTCTCAGCGAGCCGTGTAATCTTGCATGCTGAGCCCAAACTAAGCCAGTAAGATGCTGTTTGTTGTGTAATTTGTTGTTTGCAAGGCAACTTAATTCAGCATGTAGCTTTAGATTTCCCTGGAAGTGATCTGCCTTTACACACACATATATAAAACTACAGGTGATACAACAATCAGTCATGTCAAGTATCATCAATCAACTCGGCTGTCAGTGCTGCACAACAAATTAAGATGGATGCCAAAAAAAGTGATTGCATCATCACGTTGATTTTGCTCCGCGAATGGAGCATAAAAGCAATGAGTTTTAAATTTGCAGTCTCAGATTTGAAATTGCTACCTGTCATCTTCTCAAGGCCCCCTTTTCAGCCTTGAAAAGTGCTTGTGAACACATCCATCTGTTACCTGTCAACTATGTAAATACTGTGAATTAAAAATTCACAAAGCATTAATTTTTCCCTCTCCCTCTTGGTCTGAGAGAGAGAGAGGGAGGGAAAGAGAGGGAGGGAGAAAGGGAGACGTGAAGAGTTCTGTTTCCTCCTGCTCTCCCCGTCTTTTCTCTTTTAATATCATAAACAGCAGAGACACGGGCAGAGAGGAGGCGAGAGCTTGCTAGACCGAGCCTTTGTGAGCATGACGGGCCTGACTCACGAGAATGAGATGTTTCCAAAAATAAAGGAGGGAGGGTAGCTGGAGAGAGCGGGAGAGAGAATGTGCTGAACAGGCTGGAACACAAGAAAACCAGTGGATTAACTCCCTCCCCACCCCCTCCTCCCATCTCCAAAAGCCCTTGGATTCATCACAAAACATGCCGAATTAGTGGGAACAAATCGCCTGTATAAACGCCCCTAAACACTTTCCCCAACTGCCGTGATGCAAAAACAAGATAAATAAATAAATAAATAATGATGCCATCCTCAGAACAACATTATTAAGAACCAGAAAGTGTGTAGGATCCAAGCTTTAAAAAGATCAATTCTATCTTGTTATTATTAATTTTCTCTGCTCCTCTGTGGCCAGATGTGGCCCACTGTGAGCAGATGTAAGCAGCTGGTTGCATGTTGTAAATAGGCACCATAATGTACATGTTTGGCTCTTCGTCATGACAGATTGTCCTCTGCAAATGCAGCGCTATAAGAATACCTAAGCCTCAGCCTCCTTGCTGTGAATCATTATACTCTGAAAGCCCCTATAAGTCAGATAGCAGCTTCTGAATATTTTAGACTGTTAGGAAAATGTTTGCAGTGCAGTGCCTGCTAGTTTTGTCAGTTTTATCCTAAAAGCTTGGTCTAATTTGACTACAATGAAAGCAGAATAAAAGGACCAGCCTTCTCATTTTTGGAGGAGCATTTTACCACCAGCAGCAATCCCAAATCATCACAACATTCTATTCAATTTTCATGTGACCCAAATATTTCTTTTCCTTTTTGCTGACTACTGTAGGTATCTGATCCAGAGCTCCTCATTTAAGACTCTGGGAGCATGTGTGTGTATGTGTGTGTCTGTAGTGGCTCGTGGATTAGATGATTATCTTAACACACTTGCAGAGAGAGACACAGACAGCGAGAGACCACTTGGTCAGTCTCCCCAAATCTGGAGTAATGAAGAATGCATGCACAAAAGCAATCCAAATCTTTTTCACGTGGACAACAATAACAGAAGATGATGACGCCGATAATTTGTCATCCAGCAGACTGGTTCCTCATCAGGACTCGGACAGCACGGCAGGGTATCATGGGACCCTTTAATCTATCGTGAAAGACACGGGTAATCCTCGTTGGAGGATTATTCCCAACCAGTACTCACTCTTCACATATTCCAACTTTGCTGTACATGTGCTTAAGTACTAACCCACCAATCGTGATTTATCCATGGCTGCGTCACTCATCCCGAGTCTTAGCAGTGATGGGGGGGCATGTTTACTCCTGACTCCAACCACAACCAAGAGGATTTAACTGTAAAGAAACAGAACCTAAGCTTATATCCTGACCTGTACTCCAAACACACTGCAGCAGCACTTTACGCCACTCAAACCATCCATTCACAGCTTGATAACATTATGCTATGACATTTACATTCCTGTGAACATCTCAGTCCTGCCAGGTTTGTGTGTCTGCGCAAAACATTATGCTCATTGTACGTGAAAGTGTAAAAAAAACAACAACCACATCTGCAGGAATGAGCACAAACATGTAAACCACATGTAACTGCGTGTGTGCTGAATTAGCATTCTCACTACAGAGCAGTAACAGTACAACAGTCATATAGGAAGCAAGGATCATTACCAAGGAACACTTGGGCTTTTTTTGACAAATGCGCTAATTTATTTTGTTTGTAAGATGACTTGTATGTACTTGTAGCCAGAGTCAGATGCTGGTTAATTTAGCTTAGTATCAAGACTGGAAATGGTAAAACAGCTTGCCTGACTGTCCAAAGGTAACGCAATCCACCTGCCAGACATTTACCCACTCTCAAATAATGCGTCATGTTTTTGTACAGATTACTGAACTTTAAAAGTGCTTGTAGGTGGATTTTAAATGTGGACAGAGCCAGGCTAGCTGTTTCCCTCTATTTCCAGTCTCTGTGCTTATGCTAAGTTAGCCAGGTGCTGGTAGTAGCTTCCTATTTAGCAGTGTAGATGTGAGAATGGTATCAATCTTTCCATCTAACTTTTGGCAGTTTCTGAAAATGTGCATTCTTATTCCACAAAAACACATCTCATAATGACGAGCCTCCAATTGAGCATGAACCGACAGCTGTAACATTTAGGACAGAACATGTGAAGAATCGAAAGAAGATATCCTCTGAGCATACAGGTGTGACACCAAAGATAGAAAGACTAAGTCCTCCTTCTAAAAAGTTGCTCCTAGCAAATTTCCAGAGAAATTATCCAGCCACTGAATCTCACATTACAGGAGAGAGAAAGAGAAAAAAAAATACTGTTTAAATATGCAGGACGGAACCTTTGAAGCTCCATCCGCAATTTAATCAGTTAATATTTAAAGCAGGGATATTCTTTATATAAGGCATTTGCATGAGGGGCTGCAGGAGTTGGGAGGGTGAGAGGGTGGCTGTTGGAAATGAAGACATGAAGGCTGGGATATTACATGGAGGAATCTTTATCCACTCGCAAATTTTTATCAGGCATCTCGTTGATCATTGGTATTCAGAGGTCTGCACTGCCTGTAATAGCTTGTCAGACAATAAATGCAGCAACATTTTTTTTTCCCATGGCTGCCCCTGCAGGGAATAGAAATCATCATTATGTTGTGTTTTATTGGACCTTCTCTACTCCTGCATCTTCACCTAACGATATCTTATTCTTTATTATCTCCAATACGTATTATCAGATGACATAATGCAGTAGGTGGTCAGATGTTTGGCTTCTGATTTTGTTGACATGAGCAGAAAAGTAGCAAAATGTAAATCAATTCAAACTTTACGCGTGCATTTGTTCGAATTAAAACCTCTTTTTTTGAAGGGACCCGCTTGTTTCTAAAAGGATTTGCTTACATTGTCTCTGATGTTTTAGTGACAGACACAGGCCTCTTGTTATTATATCTAATAGCTTTGGAAAATGACAGGCATTTAGGTCTATTCATAAAGGAAACAATGCATTAAGAATAGTCAGAGTGCAGGATGGAATTAAACTCTAACAGTGACAGAAAAACAGAAAAATTGTAAAAATCTGAGGTAACACCTACACATGTAGACACACAGCCACAAATTTGTGATCCTCGCATTATCATTCATTTGTCCATTACCAATTTGCTGTGGCACATTAGCCATAAAGCTGCAAAGCCATTAGAGAGAAAACTACTGCAGCTCTGCACTTTGATGACTATTAACCATGTAGTCTGCGGCTGAAAAGAGGACCTGTCTGGCTTGCCAGCCTGCTCTGACACAGTGATGGTGGATTGACCTGTGAGTGAGGACAAACATGAATACATGAATACCTGCAGTTTTCACACACAAACACTGTCACGGCACCATTAAACCACACTCCCGTACAAACACGCACATGTACACACAAAAAGCACAAAGGGGAAAAAAAAAGATAATCTGACCAAACATCCCAAGGAAAACTCCACAAAATACATTGTAAGTAAATGTCATTTCACAAAACAAAATGAGTGCCCTGGAGAAGTTATGCAAAGCGTATTGAACCATTACATTTCCAGCTCCGTTCTCAAGCGATCACACAGTCACACAAATATGCAGAGTGGGGTGACGCCAAGACAGAAAGCAATTCTTCATTTTTTTCCTGAGTAGCTTGACAGAAGATTGAGTCGTCCACTCCATTCCATTCAAGGCAGCTTTTCATATTTGAGTGCTTCTCGGCACAGACCCTTACTGCACTTTAATTAAGGTTTGGTGTGCATTAGACAAATAGAAATGTTTGAGAATGCAGAAAGGCTCACATTAGATGAGCCCTCCTCCCCTCCCCCTTTAGGAAAAAAACTGTTGGTCAACAGATGGTATTTACTCAAATTATAGACAGCAAATGAGGGGCCGAAGAGAGACACTTTTTTTCAGAGCCCATTGGCAGTCCATTAAAAAACAGAAATTGTTTGCTCAAATCCACTGAGATACAAGGATAGTGACATGGAATTATGGACGGTTGTGTTATTCATTGGCAGCCAAAATTCAGAAGAGAAGGCTTCTGATCGTTAAATGAAAAATATCTCCAGCAAAGCATTATAATTGCCTCACAAAAATTTGCAGTTTTTTTTTCTTTCTTCCATGATCTAAACGCATGTGGAAAGAAACAATCCCAGTCATATGGTACAGTAGAGCACAGCATCCTAATTGCTTTGATTGTGCACAATATGTTCCTTGATGTTTCTCAGGAGAGATGATACCTGGGGGGTTGGGGGGGGGGGGTTCAATGTGAGAGCTTGTCTGCCAGAATGAACTGCTTTCAAGCCGACCACCTCAGCCTGTCATCCTACCTCAGATGAGCAGAGAAACAGAATTACTGGTCCGCTCAAATGAACATGCAAGGAAATGGGCCAGTGCTCAACAGTGACACCATTTGTGATTTCTGCATATGCTGTATGAGGCTAAAATATACCTAAGTGAGATATTAATTCCTGCTCCAGTCTCAAATAACACGGTTGCAGCCCCTGTTACATCCCACAGAATTGCATTTTTTTTTTATGTGAACATCATCTGTATCATTCATCTACATCTTAAACTCAAAGAGGATTGTACACATTTCATGATGGCACAATGGGCAAAAAGCAAGAAAAGGGATCATGTGAAACTAAACCAGCAGGGCATTTCCTGATTTCCTTAAATTTCAATAAATGCTTTCCAAACATCTGACTAGGCTCTTCTGGGTCCAAAGTGGAATGATCAATGTCCAAGCTAAAACAGTAATTGCCAACCTTGTAATGAAAATGGATCCCTAATAGATATTTCTCATCAGCGGAACCTGCAGCCCGGCATGCAATTACCTGGAGTGTTTACAAGCCACTTCTGCATCATATTTTGTGTTTTCAGGCACCAGGGCTGAGGTCGTTACTTAATTAAATGATTTTTTGGGGGGTCACATTTTTGGTTGAAAAGCAAAGCCGCCACAATGATGTCTGAATCACACAAAAATTGGCAGCTAGAAATGCATTGTTCAGTGCACATTCTATTCTTGCAGATGGATATATTCAAACATTGTCAGCATACAGTGATCACAGTCTTTGATAGAGAAATACCACTCAATTTCAGGATAAACACCCTGTGGCCTTGTGGCCTTCATTAACCTCTTTGATTGGCATTGATTGTTTTAACCTTCCATTTATTTTAACGCAAAACTGCTTTTCTTTACCCTTGAATGAGATGAAGAATCTCCACATTGAAGGTATGAAGGATTTTGAAAATCATTGGTTTTATTTGTTCATATGTATGTTTGCGGTGATGAGTCCCTTTCCAAATTTGAGAATATTCATTCATTTTTCCACATTTCTATCATTCTCATTTCCATTCCCCCCCTCCCATTTCATTTACAGTGCAGCTGCACATCAATGTGACCTTAAAAAGTGAAGGAGTGGGTCAAACCACTATGTCATTTGTGGCTATGGGGTATTCATTAATCCAGAGTGGTTTTCCATTATTCCACATGGGAGTCGCATATATTACATCTGAAATTCAGTGGTATTCCTCTTTAACACAGAGTGAAAAACCGTAAGGGTGAGTGCGCCCATGGATATATTCATGGAGATTATTCCCATTAAATGTCGAACATACTTCATATTCAATGACAAGGTTCAGCATACATTCCGTTTTGACGAGATGTCCCAAGGACTCAAATGACAGAAGGGACTGTGTTCCAGAAAAAGACACATTTGAAAATCACTTTCTCATATAAAGAGCCTGTTAGCAATAACATAAATGACAAATGAAACAATTGGAGCAATGCCAACCACTTATAGTCATTTGAATACACAATATGGACATTTTAACATTTCAGCAATATCTTTGAGATATTTGACAATCACAAAGTAATCATTTTACCCCAGTGTGGATTGAGTGTTTTGTAATTCAGATTGGAAATAGACAAGAGATTAAAAAGTAAATCTTTGAAATGTTGACCATTTCAAAACACTAGCACGACTGCACCAGTTCTGAGGTGCTTTGCAGGTGTTTTCCAGCTGTTAGTATGGCTTTACATGGTATGATCTCCACCCAATGAGAGGGATAAAAAACAAATGTTGTAAAATGGAAACTTTTTATTTTCAAAAAGCAACAGATTACACAGTTAACTTTCAGCAAATGCAATCCTAACTGAAACTGTACTCACATTCGGGACTTCAAAATGAAAGACTCACATACTTACACACAATCTATCTATAATTTACAAAAAAGAATACATAATAAATATTAAAATGGCCACAAGAGAAAAAAGTAAGTCATTGAAAACAATCAGTAGAGAGCAAATGTAGGGAAAGTAGAAACAAGACGGTGTGCCTTAAATGTCTTTTTTTTTTCTTTTACATTTTTTACAAATTGTGCAAGATTTCATACTAAGGCTCTGGTCTTGAAGTGACTGTTGTCTGATCCACACAGCACACGCGCTCTGAAACGCACACACATGCACCCGCTGACACACGCACATGCACACGCACACACGCTCCCTGTGCTCTGAGCACTCTGTGGGGTGTAGCAAACCTCTGCAGAATAAAAATGGGCTGCTCAGTGTATGGCCTGTGATGCTCATGGGAGTGGACCAGCTTTTAAAAATGGACATGCACTTCACATTGATGTGATAAAACAAAACAAAACAAAAAAACAAACAAAAAAAAAAAAAAACCTCCCCTTGCATCTAAAAAATCAAAAACGACTTTTTAGGAGTGAACTAAACAAAAACAACCAAGAAACATGACAATATCATAACCATTAAGGCAAGAACACCTGGAGTGGCATCAGCAATACTGTAACAATATGATAGTGTTTAGGTACATGGATAAGATGAAACATTTAACTACTTCTTCAATGTCTTTTTTAAGCACAAGGTTGTTCTTAAAAGCAACTTCTTTTTAAAATCCAAACATCATTTCATCTTTTTTTTCCTCTTTTTTTTTTTTTTTTTTTGTAAAAGATGATAAGAAAATAACAATGCCAGACACTAGGGACATATGGATCGTAAAACTACAAGAAATCATTTCTAGTTTTAAGTTGCAACTCCGAAACCACACATTGTAAATCCCACTGTCGTTAAGCCCCCGCCCCTGGTAAATGAAAAAGATATCACTTACATTAAAACCATTTTATCCTCTTGTGACGGTGTATTCCAACAGTCACCAAGTTTTTGCTTTACTTACAGCGATTGTGTTGTCTGTTGCAAATTAAAGCATTCATTGTTTAGTTTGGGGGGGAAAAAGAAAAGAAAAAAAGTTGTCCTTGCAATGCAACTGGCAACTGTTGACCAAAAAAAGCATCTTTACATCTTCTTTTTAGTGCAACTCTTAAAATGTAAAACATTTCCAGTGATTCCTTGAGAGGTATCATTTCTTTGTTTTTTGTCCTTTTTTCTTTTTCTTTTCATATTTATGTATTTCACACCTCACAGAATAACGCATCTTCAAAATATCCAAAGCAAAAGGTTTTGTTTTTATTGTTTTGTCAATTCTTTTTTCTTTTTTTTTTCAACTTTTTGCTTCTCTGCATTGGCATGGCCTTCCACGATGTCTGTTTACTAGAACATAAACACAGGAGGGGATCCAGACCTCCTGTGTATTCCCATTCCCTTCAGCCTCCATGTTTGATACGTTTTATATTCAATCACCCCAGCAGAGCCTCGTGATTGGCAGTCCACCTTCTACCTCTAAAAAGAAGGGTTAGGAGAAGGAGGAACAGGAGAAAAACTGGAGGGTGAAGAGAAGAGAGATAAAAGACAGAGTGCGCTGTACAGTGGGGACGAACCCAGATCAAGATCAATCAGGGAAATAGAGACATAGATGAGAAAAAACCCACAGCAAAACCTTCATATAACGCAGTAGGGTTCCCTTGGTAACCTGGATTTTCTGCAGTAGAGGAGCGTGGTGCTGAAGCAGCGCCGGAGCTCCCTGTTGGAGAAGATGCAGATGAAAGGATTGACCCCAGCCTGGGCAAAGCTCATCCATACGGCTGCTGTCAGGTAGCCCTCAGGGACCACAGGGCCCCTTGCAAACACCCGCCAGTAGCAGGCAACCAGATAGGGCCCCCACAGTGCCAGGAAGAAAAACGTCATGATGTAGAACATCCTACTAATCCTCTTCTCTGTTTTGAATTCATCCAATACAAGTAGACGCCTGCGGCCCGCTGCGTTGCTGTTCTGCCGGATGCCCAACAAAGTAGGTGGGGTGGGGCCTCGTCCGAATCCGGCCAACCAATTTGCCGCCGCCTGCCCACTGGCACCTGGCCCGTGGAAGGTCCAGTTCTGGCTGACAGCAGGCACGAACTGGACAGGCTTCATCTTTCGACGGTCGTGGACAAAGAAGATGAGTTTGAGGTAAACCAGCTGTGTGGCCAGGAGGATGAGCGCCAGCAGGAGCATGAAGCCCAGTGAATCATTCGCCCTGAAGGAGCGGTGCTGGAATGTGCACTGGTCCTCCTCACGGATAAAAGAGTACGTCCCTACGTCTAGCACAGGCGGGAACGCCATAGCCACTGACAACGTCCACACCATGCAGATGACAGCTAGACAGGTCCAGAAGGTCAGCCTCTTGGTGTAGAAACGGTGATGTGCGATGGCCAGGTAGCGCGTGACACTGACACAGAATAGCATAAACGCTGTGTGAAAACAGGAGAGTACACCCAGGAAGGCGATCACTTTGCAGGTCAGCGTGCCATAGGTCCAGGCAGATCCATTCTTGACCGAGGTAAAGACAAAGGGGAAGCAGATGGCAGAGCGCAGGATATCAGAGGCGCACAGGTCCAGCAGGAAATAGTAGGGCGCTCGGTGGAGGCTCTTGTCTTTGACCAGCAGAATGGAGATCAGGAGGTTTCCAACCACACCGACTCCAATGATGAAACCCAGAGAGGTCAGTTTGAGGAACGTGGCAAGAGGAGAGACACTCTGCAAGATGGTGTGGTCCCCTGCATGGCTATAGTTCGCCATAGATGGAGGAGGGATCATAAAGATAGCGGAATAGCTTCAGCCAAGTATCATGATCTAGAGGTGGCAGGGGGAGGCGTTAGATCCATTTGGCGGTGTGCTTTGAAGAGGTTTCCAGGCATATAGGCAACCTCTCCTCTAAGGCATCCTTTGTTCCTTTGTCTCATCACACCTGAAAAAAAAAAATCCCTGAAAAATATCATCAACCCATCAGCATTGCAGTCCGATACAACAGCTGCATTGTTTTCAACTGCACTTGCACAATCTAGACTGTGATAAGCAATTATTTCCCTCAGCCTGCAATTTATTTATTAATTTATTTGTTTCTATCTTTCTTTTACATTTGAACATTTAGTGTGGCAAGGTGCGGAGCTCTGCCTCAGCTTGAGTGCTCAGATACAGACAGACAGACAGTGATGGAACTTGATTAGACTAAAGCATTAATCTGTTACAGTGTCAGAATTAGAAATTTCACGAACAAAAGCTCTGATATATATATATATATAAAAAGCAGCCTTCATTGAGACACGACGCATTTTCTTCATAGCCGTGCTTGTCGGAAAGACACGACTTAGACGACACAAGGCTCGGCTCGGGATTCGTTTGGTCATTGGAACATTAAGAAAAATGCGGTCCAAAATAAGCTTGATCACACCCTACACCCCGCAGAACAGAGAGGACGGCGGCTCCCTAAAGCGGCGGATGCCTCGAATAAACTCGCCCCTGCTTGAATGCATTGTGGAAAATCGACGGCGGGTGCATACATAATAAAGCATTCGTGTTTTTGTCTGATTAAAGGTTAACTGGATTACGACTCTCACGTTAACAAGCAGTGTTCTTATTAGGGCGTTCATTGAGCCAGCCTCCATTTTCCAGATAATCTTTTATATTAGTAATTACAAAGAGTTAAGAGAATGCACTGTGTAATACTGACAGCAAAGACGCATTTCGACACAATTTTGCTTGTTAATGCGCGGGTGTGATGATCAGCCGGGGTGGATTGAAAAGGATGTCTGGAAGTGACAATAACAAGCCTGCTGGTAATAATAAACGGGACGTTAAACTATGTTTTATTGTTTGGGAAAATTACACATAGCGTGCGGTGATATCTGATTTAACTAATACTGGCGTTAGGGACTTACTTACGTGTTTAAATGCGTCCTTCCTGATTGTCAATCGGGAATTTTACGCGCGTTTGTGAATCCGATAGATTCCAGAAAAAAACAACAAAAAAAACAAAATACAAAATAAAAAAACAACACATACAGCAGTTTAAGACCATCGTCTTGATCGGCTGGATGAAGCGTAACGGTGTAGCGGATCCGTAAGTCCATTAGACTAGAATAATTCCCAAGTCCCCGCTATGAATTGCCCAGAATCGCAGCCACCACACAAGACAAGGCCAAAAAAAGAGAGAGATATATAGAGAGAGACAGAGAGAGAGACAGCCGATGACAAGATCAATCCAAATCCTACCTGTTGATAATCCTATTTCGTTTCCCTCCCGTACGTTATTTACATTGCACCACTCGTGTTTTTTGCTGTTTTAAAAAGCCTGGTTTGTTGCCTGCCCCCTTTTTTCCTCTACGGTGAATATCCTACAGTAAACGGAGCTTAGTGCGCATGCGTACTGCATCCCTATTTGTGATCCAAGACGCGTCTTGTCTCTTGTTGCAGCAGCAGCAGCAGCGGCTCACTCTCTCTCACGGTAACATCTGCTCAACGGGGCCGCTGCTGGTCGGTAACGCGTTACAGCAGTGCTCGCTATTCCCCCTGGTAACGTATGACGCAACGGATTCCTTCCTTCCTTCCTTCTTTTTTTTTTTTTTTTGGCAGTTTTACACCTCGACTTCAGATTTAAAAAAATGACATCTTTCTTCTTCCCCTGTTTCAAAGGGATTTCTTATAAGTTTGGAAATTATTTTCTAAATCACTTGTAGGCTATAGAAGTCAGATAATAGCTAAATTATACAAAAGCTTAATGTGGTTGAGTGTCTCTTTTATCATTGAATCCCCTGATGGATCCTTATTGGATGCATCTGGCTTTTGTTTATGGTGTACAGCGGCTTTCCGTCTGCCTTCCATGGTGCTCATGCATGTTTCACTCCACTGAAATGTCGAACATTATGTACAAAGTGAAGGGTTAAATCAGGCTGCCTGGTTCACCTTAAGGTAGAATGACTTCCTCTGTACTGTATATGCATAATTGACAAGCACTTTGTGCACTGTTGTTCATTCTGCCCGAGCGGCATGATAAATTTATGGGATCTGATTTGTCAGCCATGTATGGAAAGCTGTGATGTCATGAGCAGTGCAACAAGTGAACAATGATTCTGCTACACACACACACACACACACACACATACTGAAATGTTGCTTGGTATCTACCTGGGCTATAAAACATGAATTATTAATTGGGCTCATATGTGGAGGAATTCGTCCCTGCTGTGTTACAACTTTGACACAGTAGGAAACACAGCAGATTTTTTTGTTTTATGATCAAAAACAGATGCTGCCGAACGTCACGATGTGCAGTCCGCTTACCAAATATCACAGACACGGTGACTGAGACTGAATGATTCATTTTACTCTAGAAGAAACTGTGTTACTGCCCTGCAGACAAATCAGAGTGAAGGCCTTAATGACTTTGTGCGTGTCCCAAAACTCACTGGTGAACATTCACTCATTTTGGTGTTGTGAACACTTCGTTGTATCACCGTCCCAAGGTTGTCATGTCTAATTAGCAGTTTGCAGTTCCTCTTTATGCTCCAAGAGGAGGTCTCACTGAATAACTATTTGAGTCCCAAAGAGGTGAAATGATCCAATGCCTCCCAAAACAAAGATTTACCACCATTTGTGTAGCATAACGTTTTTCTTTTTCCCAACCCCCTTATTGACCTCACAGCTCCTTCGATTTATCTTGTGACCCTTTGCAGGGACACGATCCTTAGGCTGGGAACCAGTGGGCTAAACGGGCTGTAAATTAAGGACCAACAATCCCATAATGCTATATATATAATGAAGATAGGGGGGGAGCATCACACTGCATGTACACACTCTTCACAAAAGACAGGCTGACTGTTACAAATGGCTTGAATTTATAAATATTTTCACTTAAGTCTGCACTCAAAGGCTTCACAAAATAGATACATTTCTGTAAGGACAAATCCAGGAAGTGAACTCCACCACATCTGGGCATGAAAGCCCACTTTCCACACTTTCTGAGAAAAAAAAAAGAGTTAGTGGGGAAATACAGCAGGTCATTCAAGTATCATGAACACCACAAACTGTGAAGAGCATCTGGAGAATCAGTTTATTATTCTGAAAGCCACTGCCAAACATTTCAACAGCAGAAACTGCAACATCAGTCCCGCTCTTTCCATGTAACCACACTTGAGATATTGTGCTTCAAACAATGGCAACGTTGTGATGCACATTGGACGAATCAGGAAATCACACTGATCACTCCAAGCTATGGAAAATATGCGAAATATGCAATGCAAGCATCCCCAGGAGAATACAGAGTAAGGGCAGCAGTCTTTTCAAATAGAAGGCAACGGTGTTTGGTCTTTAATCTCAGCAGTGCAACATGTAACAGTTCCTGTATTTGGACTTCCTGGATGTTTCCCTCCACCTTCCAGTGCGCATGTGGTCCCCGTTGTGCGTCACGCATTAACTCCTAATAAGGCACATTTCTGATCAATTGCTTCCACACAAAGCTTGTGCCAGAAGGTCCTCATGAGATCACTGGATGGATAATAATGCGGTGGATGACAACATAACTGGACAAGCGCACGATCAAGTGGGTCTCTCTCACAGCTGTCCGTTCCGCTTTCGTGCGTACCAGCCGAGGCAGGCGCAGAAACCCACCACGGTCAGGACGGTGCACAGGAGCAGGGCCAAAGCGTCGCCCGCATCGTAAGCCTCCGCCGGGGGAATCAGAGAGAGAAACATCAGCCAGACGATCGATGTAGTGTTTGGAAGTTCAAGTTTGGGAGCCATGTTGAGTTTTTCCGCTGCTGCTGTTGACTTTCGGGAAGCCCAGGTGCTTGCGTCAGAGTCAGATGACTGCAGCAGCGGCTGGACTTCCTGGTGCGCTCAGCCAATTGCAGAGCTGCTTTATTATAACTTGCGCCTCATGGGTATTTTCTCTCTCTCTCCTTCTCCCTCTCTCTTTTAAAGTAGTTTCATTTTATATTTCAGCAGGAGTTTGTCCTGCGGCACAGAAATAATTGCACACTTCAGTTGTTTGATTTCTTCTTTTTTTATCTCCCAAACTGTAATTATTCAGCAGTGAGTTTATGTGAGTGGGATTTGTGACACTGCTCCTCTTATTAGTGACGATTAGACTGACAGGCCGTCAGTGCCCCTCGGGCCCTGCTATAAGCAGGGGAGACTGTTTTACATCAGTCAGGCTGATCTGCAGCTCTTGTCTGAAGCTTGGTATCTGCTCTGAAGACAAACGCATGTTGACATCACTGTATGTTGCATCTGACACTTGTTGGTCAACATGAGATCAGAAAAAAAGCGCTTTCCATATAAAGTTGCCTCACTGTTTGGTGACTTCCCTGGTCCATTTTTCTGTTTAAGTTTGGACAGGAAGAGAATTTCCTTCTAAACGAACTCTTCCAATCCAGTCGCTCTGCTGCGCCTGAAACATGTTGAATCTGCTTCAAATCGGTCGTGTTGTGATGACTAAACTGGCCAAGATCTCAGCTCGTGCTACAAATTGTTTGGCTTGTAGAGTTGTGCCGCGGACGCAGGGTCTATATCTCTCTGTGTGTTCTCTTGGGGCACTTTGCCTGTAATTTAATTAGAGCGCACAAGCCAAAGTAAAATATTGACCTTGTAAGGCTGCCATACCTCTGTACCTGCCTGCTCCGAGCAAGGAGATGAATAGGCACCTTCTTCCCCCACTCACCCTATCTCATCATACACTCTCACTCTCTCTCTTGCTCCTGCTGTCTGTTTGGCAATTCGACTCACATAAACACTTTTTTTCGAGGCCTGTCTGATCTCATATGTCCACATTTGGTAGAACACATGGACATCACAGGCCTCTCACAGAGCTTCTTATTTAGAATATAAGTCATGAAACAGCTGATTCTGCTATCTGTTTGTAGATTCCTGTATTGTTATATTCATTCCTTAAACTCAGACAAATTTTAGCTCTTAAATGCAACTTAAAAATCCAACTTATGAGATGTTTTTTTTATGTGTTAAGCCATCAGATAAGCCCTCCAGACTCCCGCTCTGGCCGACAGACAAAGCAGCAGTGACAGCAGCAGTAGTGGCTTACCCTGGATCTCAGCTGTGTTGGTAATTGATCAGTGGGAGGATGAGAGAATATCCAGAAATGAGAGCGTCTGTCTAACAAGCCAGGACAGTGACATTAATCTTCCCTTCTTATGGGCTCTGCATTGTAATGTGCCGCTCAGCACCTGAACGCCCCAACCTCAAATTTGTACACATAAGACACTGAAAAGGCCTCATTCTGTAGAATGTGAAACAGTATTTTTAAGACTTAATAATTTTAAAGTCAGAGTAAAATTTGAATTCTCCTCCCTTTTGTGTCAGAAATATATTGAACTGTAGCTATAGTTTAGTTTTGTTTCATTTTTCAAAAGGTGATAAAAACTTGTCAGCATTAAGGCTTTACTCCACTGACTGCATCTTGTTCCAACTGATTGCGACCTTTGTGCTTTGTGATCCCACCAGATGTGCCACAGCTTGTTTCAGAAGTGTCCTAGAAATATGCATCTACCGTAGTCTGTTTTTTTTAACTGAAGGCACGTCAGGTTGCCCAGAGCAGATAGAGGAAAGACAGAGAATCAAGAGTCAGTTTTCAAAGTAAAGCACCTTGTGTACACCTCCAGTCTTAAGAAAGAAGGTGGAATCAAAGTTTTAGGCCAACAGGCATTGGATTCTGTGGTGTTATCATGGTTTTATATTTTAGTTTAGATTTTCTTTAGTGTTTCTGTTTCATTTTCTAAGATTTCTACTCTTTTATCTCCTTTTCCTTTACTTTTCCTGTGTTTGTCTAAGTCCTGCCTTTTGTGTTACCCTGATGAGTTTCACCTGGTCCTCGTTTGTTGTCCTGCCAAGTGTATTTAGTCTTTAAGCTCTCTCCACACACAGATATTATCCATACTGACAGTTTCATTCTGAATAGATAGATAGATAGTTACTTTATTGATCCCGAGGGAAATTCAAGAACTGCCTGTAATTTATAAAAGAAAGTTTTAATTATTTTTGTTTTGCTAATCAGGCTTCCATTTTGATCCAGTGTATGTAAGTAAACAATAACATAAAATAAAATAAAATAAAAATCAGAGATACACTCTCTGATATCTAAGCCATAATCCATTTTAATTTCAGTTCAACTTTAGGCTTTTGTGCGTTCCCAGTGACTCCATTTTTTTATTTGTCCCTCCCCTTTTGACTTTAAGAGACGTTTCTTCCCCTTGGTTGAATTAAAGTTCCACTGGCTGCTAGGAACTGGCAGCACACCTGGCAGGGAAGGAGCTCTATAAAAATGTCCATCTCAGCTTTTAATTCAGTATCAGGATGTTAAACCTTGTCTGTGTGTGTGTTTGTGGATATGGATGTGGTTTAGTCTTGCAAAAGCAAAAGTCCTTTCTGTATATCACGTCTGTTTGAATCAGCTGAATCAACACAGTCAGACAACTTTCAACAAAACAAAAAAGCTGAAATATTTCCATGTTACCTCAGTTTTGTATCTTAGTTATTTTGGCCAAGGACAGTATGCTGACATGATCTGTTCTTAAATATTTAAAGGTACCGATGTTTCCAAAAAGACCAGTTTCTAGTTTTCAGTGTCCTTGGTTTTGTGAGCATCATCCATTCTCAATTATTTCCCACAACAGTAAAGAGTTTCACCTTTACCAACCTGCACAAAACATCTCTCCCTGAAGATTAATTATGTTCTGAAATTGGTTTCTCAGAAAACACTGAAAAGCTGACCCTTTAAAGCAATTGCTGCTTTTGTAGAGGTTCAGTGCACCATCTATAATGAATTGTACTGCGAGGTACATGACAAATGGATTTTCCTGTGTCTTTTGTGGCAGTGTTGGAGACGTCGAAATACTTAAGAGGGCCTGAATCAACGCCAGAAAAAGAAAGAGGGCAGCTTGGTTCTGTGAAACGTAGTGCCGGACCACACTGACTCACATGCTGTTAGGGACGTGGGATGAGCTTAAAAACATCACAAACCTGCAAAAAGATGAATAACGCAGTGTCATTATCTATTCATATTGGGATCTGAGAGGGAGTCTGAGGGAGGATGCTTGACAATCACGCAGTGTTACGCTGACAGTTGTATAATGCTTTAAAGGGTAATCAATTCATCCTTGAATTTGTTACTCTGGTTTTTTTTGCAGACCCAAATTTTGCTTGAGATAATTTGTCACAGCGTGTGTTTAGTCATCTGTTATGCCATCATAGGCCCAATGTTACCATTAGTCCAGTCCTTCATTCTTGGTGCGTTCAAGTGATATTTGAGAGCTGCCAAACAAAGCTGTGTTCAGAATATCCAACCCAGAATAAACCACTGATGGTGTAAAATGGGATTATGCATTTTTTTTTCTTTTTTTGTCATTATATGTAAATATCACCAAATACGTACTTGTGGCAGGTACATGAGAATGAGCACATTCCAGTGTGCGTATTACCTGCTGAGGCAAGCTCTTGATCAGGGATCTTGTATCTTCTTCCAGCAGGAAATCTAAAAAAGTTATTGGCATTCCTTTGATAGTCATTAGTTGTGATGTTTCTGTAAATCTGTAGAGTGTCAAAAAAGATAGTCAACATGGCAAGAAACATTTAAAAAAAAAAACCCACAACCTTATCACCTTACACAATCAGGTCAATTTAAACTGCCAGCAGACATGGAGCAACATTAAGTTTTAATTTGGAGTTGTAAAAAAATATTTGGTTCATAAGCAACAAAATTTGACGAGTTTGCGTTAGTGGTTTGTACTAGTTTATTAACTATTTTGTGCTTAGCAGGTAGAACCTAGCCTTTTTTTTTTTAAACAGTTGCAGATGTGAGTAAAGCTGTAGGTTGAAAACTCAAAACCATTCAAAGATGGTAAAATGCTGAAAGGAACTGCAGAATTGCCACTATGGGCAACTTCTTTTACATTATAGATAGATGTTTTTCATTGTTGATATTAAAATGTTAATTACTCTTAACATTATATTGTAACAACCCCTGTAAGGCCAATAAATGCATTCTTAAAAGCTCACCAACTTAGTTCATTTAGTGTGGTGTGTACAGTAAAATGCAATCAAATAAACCTAAGATCATCTTTGTATCGCTTAATGGTTTGTCATACTAGTGTTTTAAGCTTAACAGAGCAAAATAGCAAATTTATTTCAAAAATAAAATGTCATGAATCAATGATGACTACCCTGTCAAAGTGATTTATTACACCTTTAAAACACAACACCTCAGGACGAAACCTCATCTGAGTTCACAAAATTACAAGTCTTTAACAGGCTGGGTCCTTTACGTTTTTGATGAATCGCTAGTCACATATTTTTTTTTCTCCAATGGATTTTAAGTATTTTTTGCAGAATTGTTTAAATGACATTTCATTTCTTTAGTATCTGTTTTACTGATGAGCTTTCCCCAGAACAAAATAGATGGCCGCCTTTGGAATAGATGGAAAACAGTACAGCACTGATTTACTCAAGGTGATCATGTTTTCCTCAGCTGCACACTAATGTGCAGCCTGCGTCAAATATGGCCATCAGCTGAGTACATCACAGTTATTCATAGCATGTGTGCGTGTGTGCACATGTATATGCATGGGAGATTGATAGCTCATCACATTTCCTGTCATGGTGTAAATGTCACCTCCATAGCTCGCATTGATGAACGCAATCATGTGGTTGGTTCATCATCTGCAGTGTTCATTTCCATGTAAATGTTTGTCCGCAGAAACACATAAAAAAAAAGGGAGGAAAAAGTCCCAGGTGCCGGCAGGTTGAAAGATGGAGAGGATTGTTCATCCATATGATGCTTGACTGATGCTTCATTAAAGGAATATTTTGACTTTCTGGAAAAAAGGCCTACATTTATTTGCCTTCTTGCTGAGAAATGAAAACATCAATATTACTCTCAAATAAATATAAAGCTTGAGCCAGAAGACGTTAGCTTAGCTTAGCATTAAGGCTGTAGACAAGGCTGCTTCACGGGCTAGCTGTTTGTCTTTAATATTTATGCAAAATTAAGCTAATCACCTGCTGGATCTTAGTTTCATGTTTAGTAAACAGATGTAAGTGTCAGTGTAAGTGACTATCCCTTTATTGCAGCTGTAGTAGTGGCTGTCATAGTGCTATAAACCATAACTGTGGATTCTGAAGCAGAATTTATGCTGGAAAAAAGAAACTACACACGCATATGCAAAACAGAAACATGTTGGGAAAAGCATATCGACATTACGAGCACAACAACTTACACAGAGCAAGCTGACGTTAGCATTTAGTTCATTGCACTGCCACGAATAAGTGCAGCTCAGAGATGCTAGCATGGCTGTGCAGAGAGTCAAAGTCTTGTTACAAAAATAACATCATCAAACCCACATGACACGGCATTTATGCAAAGTGTCCTAGAAGGTGCATCATGAATGCATACAGTATGAGCGGCTCTGGTGGGAATCATATACCAGAGCTCTACCTGTGTTAATGTTGTGCTCCCCTCACTGCTGTGTACTCTCTTTATGTACCTTACATACTTTTCTTTTGTTTACTCCTTTGGGCTGTATCCTTTTCATTTTGAATTTCTGCTGTGTACAGAAAGGGACACAAAATAGCTGTAGTGAAAGGCCTCAGAGGAACACTGACATCAGATGAAAGTGAAGGAGATTAAAAGAAATGAATAATCTAGATGGCCCAGCAGAACGAGGGAATCATTGCAACACAGTGTGAAATGCTATAGAAGCAATGCTTGCTTAATTTTCTACCTGCATTTTTTTTTTTTACTTGATTTTGTCTCGTCTGTTGTCTGTGTTGTTTGTAAAATGTGCGTCAAAGGGGATGCTGTCTACTGCAAACCAAATCTACCTACGGGTACAAATAATGCAACCTGAACCTGACCTGAACTTGAGAGAAATAACCTCAGTGTGAAAAGATACTAAAGCATTAATTTTGATTCTAAAACATTTCTAGTGGTGTGCCCACAATGGACACAGCCTTGTCCTGCCAAAAATTATGTGCCTCACATATTTAGAAATAAAATATTCCACTTGAGTGTTTTCTATTATTCTCTGGTTTAACTGCTGCACCTGTGCCACATTGCAGTTTGAGCTGGACCCCTGCACCGCCTGCTCTTCCATGCGTCATGTCAAATCACCGCCGTAAACAATCTATTAAGTGACCTATTTATCTGGGCCAGTTTTGCTGGCTCATTCACCCCAATTACTTTGCCTGTGAAATGTTCATTCTGAACCACATTGGTTTACACTTAAATCAATACTTCTGCACAACTTTAAAGTGCTTCCATGTGGTAGCCTTGTCAGCATCCCCTCATGGTACATGTTATATAAGATAAGGCGCTTTGTGAGGCGAGCATGTACATGTGTTATCCTAAAGGGGCAGGAAGAAGTATTCCTATTACTAGTTTTGTATTTTATTCTTTCTTTTTTTTCATTTGATGAGACATGCCAAAGACAGTCATTTGTTTAAGAGCATGTAATCAGTGGCTGCCTGGCAGAATATCATCTGTAACTGCGGGTCTTCATGTGTTCATAATAATATGCACTTTTCTGAGTGCAGCCGCCCTGGCTCAAGAATGCTTCAAGACGTCAGTTCCATTTACTTATGAAGTTGTACCAGTGCATTTTCTGCAATTGAGCCGTCAGCGGCTGTCAGTCAGGGGAAATTAACGAGGCTGCTGATTGCACTGCTGGTAATTACAGAGTGCAGCTGGAGCAGTGCTGTGTCAAGCCCGGGAGATATTTTAAGCTTACGTCTGTCCTTTCTCCCAACAGCCAGGTCAAGTAATGCTCTACACAGGATCAGCTAAGGGCTCCTTACTGCCCACAGGCGATATCTGTAACCAACAGGAGTGCCCAGTGGTTAGAGACATGGTGCCATTGCCACAAAATCCCAGGTTCATTTCCTGCAGTGTCTGATGAATCTGTCAGTATCCTTCAGCAAGACACAGAACTCTTACCTGCGTACCCACTACAAACCACTTTTGATATTCTTTTTTGCTTAATTCTTACAGTGATGCATGGCTAATTATAACTGTGCAGTTTATTGATTTCCAAAAGTAACTGTGACCTGGCTGCAATGAATGCAGCGTAATCATCTGGGGAAACACTGACTGTAAACCTCAAATGACAACATTACAGAAAGGATCCCTACAGAGATAGAGCTTTTTGTTTTAGCACAAGTCATGCTCTGAAATCTCATAGTAGGTGAGCTGTTGCATTGTTGAAATCAGGTCAATATTCATCTATGACTTCAGAAATAGATTATTGCTGGCACAGTTGGATACACTTTTTGTTATTATTTGTAGTAATGCATCTATGGTGCATTTTCTCAAAATGAGGTTTACTAGGCTGCTAAACCTTGAAGGTGTATGAGCATTTTTGTAATCGACAAGCTACATGCGTGATCTTCTTCTGAAAACAAGGCTGGGCCATCAACTGAGTGAAGTTCAGGACCTCTCCCAGCAGTATATAAAGCTGTGTCTAGCAAATGACACTGCCACTTAGCTTCCACTGTGGCTTTTAACAGGGCTCTCTGGCAGAGAGAGGCAACAAGGGGACTGTGTTTCTGTACTCAGCAGGTCCATATATTAGTCTACACATATGGATTTTACAAAGTCCAGACACACACGCCCTGAACATCCAATATCAAGGAGCTGCCGTGTAGCTTAAGGGTAAGAACACTGAAAGCAGTTGCAGCAGCAATTGTTACAAATAGTTTGACATCATGTGCCAATTTTACACTAATGTAGGCGTGATTACAATATTTGCTGTAAAAGAAATAAATGCACAAACACAATGCACATTTTTTCCTGATGTCCTTGTAAGCATCTCTCAAACTTCTACCATCTTAATTTGTTTTTGTATCATTTCCGCTCATTCTCCGTGTCTGACTGTCCTGTCATTTCAGTTACTGCCATTTCCCGCCAAGCTTGCAGTTTCTTGGTGTCCTGATCATCACCTGCCTACAACCTGTCCCTCATTCCCCTAATAAGCCACTCAATGTATATATATCCACCTACATATAGTATACACTTGCTTTTCCTGACTGCTTACTCGTTGATAATTTTGCTGTTTCAGGAATAGTTTGACATTTTGCAAGCTCATTTGCTTTTTTGTCAAGAGTTAGATGACAGGACAGGAAGCGACTGTGCTTGGCTAAGAAATCGTCCAGCACATAATGTGAAAGTGCTAGCGATCTTCTGATCTAACTCTTGGCACGAAAGCAAAAGCGTATTTTCTAAATTTTAAGAACAGACATATTTCCTTTCAACTTTACCCTCTAAGTTCATACAACACTTCCCAGAAGTGTCGCAATGCTTATACTTTGGAAATTGTCCCCTGGTTGAACATGTCAGTTGATGGTGCTCAAGGTTTTCTGTTTGGCCAGATATTGTGGATGTAACTCATAATTATTCTCAAAGGTTAAAAACAATTGTCTCACCTCTCCAATCACTTCACATGCTCTGGCAAGTGCTCACAAGCCATAAAAACAAGTCAATCAGCCAGAGGGAAAACTAGATCTTTCATTTCTGTGCCAGTGCAGCGAAAATGCTGTCTGGATACTTTGCGTGTTGCAGTGCTTCAGACTGATGTTTTCACTAAGCGTGGCAAGGACACACAGGGATGTGCTTGACTGCCAAACTGTCTTGTTTTGTTGGGCAGTCCTTAGCTTTGATTTCATGTTTTTAAATGGGAAAAAAGTAGTAGAGTAGTAGAAGTACAACAGTCTGAAGTCTGTATGTGTGCTGTACTCGAGACATTGTTAGAATACAGCCATATCCTTGCCGCATCCATTATAGGATAGGATGTGATGGAACTTTATTATACCCAAAGGAACTTCTTGTGCCAGAGGTTGCTTAAAAGAGCATATTACAGCACGCTATTTACAGTCCAGTATGTACAACATGGCTGCATTCGCTGCTCTCAACACAACAGGTTTATCTGCTGCACTTCCATTTTGCAAGAACATATTTTTTAACACAAAGTCCAAATGCCTTCTTTGCCTCTATCAAGCAAACTCACACAGCATAACATCAGTGAGCGGGCATGTTTTGACCCTATCTGAGCCAATTAATCTGACTCAGAAAAGGTGTGCTCCCCACTCCTTCCAGCAAACACACCTGAATCTACTCACGAACATAGATTTATCTGAGCGCTTAGAACCTCTGTGCCTGAGGCACATGTGCTGGTTGAGTTTGAGTATGAGAACATTGATATTTACAGGAGTGAATCTTTCCATCCAAACTACAAATCAGTGCACCATTTAGAAATCTTCTTCTGCTTCTTTTATCTCTGTATTGGTGGTGGAGAGAGCAGCACAGCTATCCCAAACTAAAAACAGAATGCAGAATGAGATTTTGTCCAAACATCTGAATGAAATGATCAAACTAATGATCCAACAAAAGAGATATATAAAAACAGTGTCATCACTCCCTCGTGTAGTTCAGATTTTACCTTTAAACTAACAGTAACTGGCCTGAGTACAGCAGGTATGAGGCACAGGGATCTAAGGATGATTGTATTGGTTGAAGTATATTTTTTGATCTCTTTACTGCAGTGACTCAGCAGTCCATGGATTAGTCACAGCTCTCAACGCAGTAGCCTTCAGATACTCTCTGGTCAAGGCCTAGTAAACAACATAATAAAGAAACAAACAGCGTTTTGTAAAGAGGCTCAGTGCTTCTTGTCTGTTGTTGTTGTCCGAAGCAAAATTCTAAGAATTCTTTTCTTTTAGAAAATACCTTCATTAGCTTTGATGTTGCACAGTATGTGACAGTATTTGATGTTGCAGTATTGAACAGTAAGAACTTTAGACATTGTGTAAGTATGCACAGTTTGTGCTCCCTCTTTCAATGTAATGCATTCTTTCAGAAAGAGTGCTAAAATCTCTGAGGATTCTGTGAAAAACGTCTGAGGAAACAATGGGAATAAATGGCATGTATTTCAGAATTATGTCAGTCTATATTATATCACAAGTGAATGTGCTATTATAAAAGACTATCTATGCCATCAGAGTTAGCAAGCTCTTTGGAGAAAACAAGTTTTAGAAAAAGACAAGGAATAAATAATCAAGAAAGCATACATTGACAGCGTGATACAGAAGTGCATCTAATTTATTTTTAAAACACGTTTTGAAAATAAAGTAGGGGTATTACTTTCATTCAAGTAACCATTGCTTTCATTCAATCCAAGTTAAAGTGTTTTAACAGTGACTACCAGCCTCAGATGTGATTTATCCTAAAACTGCTAAAAGAGCAAAACCTAATATATAATTTAAACAACTGAAAAAAGTAGCAAAATATTTCCACTAGTGGAAATTTCAACACCCATTTCGCAGTTATCAACCAAACATTTGTGCCTTTCTTTGGAAAAGAGCCATTGGCTGAGGGTCACTGCTTCAGTTTATCTTAAGCCTTTCATCCTGGGGCAGAATATTACATAATTCTTTCTCTCTCCCCTCTGCCTCACATTGGACAGGCCAGGGTCGGCCAGCTGTCTACGTCTGCACTTTGTGTTACGCTCATGTGCGTGCTGGCATTCTCGTTTGGCTGTGTGTGTGCTCGCTTGTGTGTCTGCCGAGGCTACCTAAGGTTTCCTAAGATGGTGCCAGGAACACAGAGAGAGAGAGACGATGTCAGGAATTTCATGACATAAATCCCTAAAACCTCATCATAACAGCAGGGTAGATGTCTTGGAGTCTAATTTAAAAGCAACATGAAAATGAACTTTTCTCCGCACTTTCTTCTGTTAATTAATTTTCTCCTACCGTAGCCTTCATTTGTATGGCCTTGCCGCTTCTGCCTGGAAGAAATATTTACAATTCAGGGAAATAATGGTTCTCACTTTGCTTTGTCTGGTTTGTTTGTGGCGCTTTTGCTCTAATCTATAAAAACAGGATTTTGCACACACTGCTTACAAAGATTTTTTGCAGAATCCCTGCACTGATTGGAGATGCCATTTGCCAACCTCTGAAATCCTTCAGGGCAATTTCCATATACTTCTTGCTCCAATAACAAACAATGCAAACTAGTAGGGAAAGAAATAATGTATTTTAACAATTGCAGTGCAGGAGAGAACAGTTTGTGAACAGGCATGAATTTCGAATTAAACTTCTGTTAAATTAAGGGCCTTAACAAAGCTGCTCTAGTGTCTCTTACAGTCTAGTCTTATGGCTGCGCAGCTGCATTGAAACAAATTTTACCATTCATCCACAATGACTTTTCAATCAGATAATGCACGGCTACTTGTGAGGTTTAAAATTGGAATGCAATGATTAAAATTGAAAGTAAACCTTAATTAAAATTGTCGAGCATGGGTGAACTATGCAGACAAACACAGCCTTATCGCATAAGTCATTATACACCCTGAATGCCTGCAACCTTTTGATGGCAACTGTTTGTGTTATGTAAAATCACAAAGCAGGGATGCATTCACAGAGTGGCCTTTTCCTTCCAAGACTCATCCATTTTACACAGAATAATAACATTGTCATGAATTTCAGTCATCTCACATGTCTGGGCCTCACTTGCATGCCAGGCAAAATGAACACAGAGAACGTTCCTAGCCAACAGCTGCTGACCCTCCATCTGACCTGAGAGACTTGTGGGAACCTCTGGCACTTGGCCGAGTCAGCACATGCTCTCACACACACAATCACACGTCCATGGTGTGCGCTTTTTTTCTGCGCGGGGAGAGATATCAGCCTGACAGAACGTTACTGAGACCCAGAGGACTACATGCACTCAGGCATGCACACAGACACACACACACGCAGAGGTAGATCGGAGTAGGACGAAAGCTTTCCCCAGGGAATTTCCCTCAATGGCCTGTTTGCAAGAGCAGAACAATTGCTTGTTCACTCCATCTTTTCATCCCTCTCTCCACCCTGCCCGCTATCCGTGGAAAAGAGAGTGAAACCTTAATTCATGAGCTTCAACAAATGACACATAGTGGGACAGTAGAACAAATTAATATTAGCTTTTTCATGAATATTAACTGGGAAGTTGGGACACACAGATATTCATATTCATCTTCCGGATTCAATCCCCTCATACAGGAGTTAAGCCAGGTGAATCACAGTGAACACAACAGGACTAGATAAAACAAATCCAAAAGGTACAGGCAGAGGCAGGGTCAAAAGAGACAAACACAAATCCAGGAAAGCAATCAACACAAGAAACAAGGTTGTAATGCTAGACACAGGGACACTAAAATGAACTGGCACAGGATAAAGACAAGGAACACATTAACTACCTCAGGGGTACAGGTGAAACCAATCAGCAGTCAAAACTGGTGGGAAAACACACAGATGCAAAATATAATTGCAACATGTTTGGTTTTGATCTAATTTCTCACAAGGTCAATTGAAAGATTTTTAAAATCTTTATTATGCGCGCCAAAGACAGCAAATAAAATCTCTGTTTGTAAGCACATATCCTTCCAATCCATCCACCTCCCAGGTGTGGCATGTAAAGATCCTGATTAAACAGCGTGATTACTGCACAGGTGTGCTTTATGAAAGGCCACTCTAAAATGGGCAGTTTTATACTGGATAAAAAGGACATTTACCAGGCACTGGTGTATTGACTTTACATGGACAAGGAGATGAACAAGTTGATCAGGTTGTTGAGGACTGTGGCCTGTTAAATGCTGGTCCACAGCAAAGTTGCTGAATATTGGCAAGAACTGGAACTCGCTGTCATACATGTCAATCCAGAGCAAAAGCTGCAGTGGACACTCCTGCAGCAAGCCTGCAAATTGCACGCTCCCTCAAAACTGGTGGCATCTGTGGCATTGTCTTGTGTAATGAAAGTACACATTTTAGAGTGGCTTTCTGTTGTGACCAGCCCAAGGTACACCTCATCTGTGAATTCCACCTGAGTTATGTCGTGTAACAGTGAAGACAACAACACAACATATGTCTCACCTGTGTTCAGCAATCACACACTTGTCTTGTTGAAGCATTTTACAAGCTTTACAAAATGTCAACAAAACACACTGACTCAGACTCAAGCGCCTAAGTTTTCTGTTTTATAAGTCTAAATGACTGGCGAGGAGAAAAACTGTGAGGAGGATTTATGGTGCCTCTGTAACTTTGGACGATTCTGGCGCCCACCAGCATTGATATCTTCACTCAATTCACATTCCTAAGAGCTCCTTTGTAAAAGGTTCAACTCAAAAAAAGGTCATGTGAGGTTATCTCCACTAAGGTACAATCCCAGCCATAATGAGGCTCAAGCACTGAGCAGAATAATAAGAGCTGAAATGCTAAGCTGTGCCCTCAGTTGACAGCAAATAAGCTCTTACTCATACATTTGCCAAGTTTTGTGATGTCTTGCTTAAGCAGCTCGTATGACAATCCTCATATCATGCAGTAAGACACTGAAAGAAAATGATATAGCCTTGCCAATGTGGTTGCTGATATGAGAGCTAAACAGTCAGATGTTATTGGATTCCATATCACAACATAATATATCATATCCACTGTAAGCCTTAAAAAGCAATGAAGGGTCCTGTTCGAGATTTTGTATTACCTGCGTGATTTCTCTGTTTTACCTGCTCTCCGCTGTCATGTTGATTAAGAACACATTCATGCTTCAGCTGTATTGAACCACAGCAGGATGAATAAGCGCTCACTGTAGCTGTGATATGTTCTCTCACTCTGTGCTCTTTCTCCCTCTCTGTTGCTGGCTAGGTTCTGTCCTTGGCTCAACCTGCCCCCAAAACGAGTATACATTTGCATGCATTAGGGCTCTCCCATGGCTTGCCTTCTACCCGCTGTGCCGTCGAGTCTGATTAATGATCCGAGTGTGCCACTTCTCGCAGCAGCCGAGCAGACCGCCTGCCTGCTCTCACATCAAACATCCAAATCCCTGCAAAAATTCAGAATTTGATTTGCTACAGTGAAAGCATACGCTTGCCTACATGCACTCAAACACACAAGAATACAATATCTGAAGTTATGCATGTACTGATATATGCACATGTGTACACGCACTCACGCAAAAGCGCACACGTGTTCCTGTGTGTCATGCAGACGTGTACTGTACGTCTCACAGCTTGTGTATTTCATCCCTGCAGTTTCTCAGTTAGCAGTAAGAGAAACTAATGAGCGAGCACCATCTGTATGAATAAACACGCACTCAAGGTTCAAGGATCAGAATTCAGAATTATTATCACTACACAACACAGGGTTGCACAATCAGATGAACTTCTTGCTGCATACACAGGAAATGTACAAACAGATATTCACATATTTTCATTTAGAGAGAGAACAAAATAATAAAACAGGCAATGCAAGGGAACAAAGTCTATAAAAGGACAACTAAATTATAGTTACAAGGTAGATATACAGTTGCATACATGTACACATATACACAGGGCAATGTAAAGATAATGTTGTGGCAATATGCAAAAGAAAATGTGTACTGGGTGATGCTGCTTAATTAGTGTCACACCCTCATGGTAAGGGGCAGCACAGCCTCAAATGCACTGCAGGAGAACAGTGCTGGACATATGGCACATTGGACCGAAGCCTGACGCCTTCATGTAATTTTATAAAATCACATTGAGCATTAAATCTCTTTGATTCAGGATGCCTGGCAGAGAGAGTGGATGCAGCTGGAGAGTGAGGGGGTGGCGACTGTCCAACAGTGCATTGGACCGCTGTGTCATGACACAGCGTAACTGAGTAGAGTGACATTTAAAGGACCTTTTTAGCCATATTTACTCCACCATGTAAATTGGCAGACCATTTTATTAAATGATACATTTTTTCATGAGGTGAAGATTATCACTTGACATCAAAAACATAAGGTCTGTAATAGATTAAGATTACAAAAAGGAGTATTCCAGAGACATGGTATCAATCATGAGGAGTGTGTGATCTGCCTCTCTGAGCATGTCTGTGTGTGTGTGTGTGTGTGCCTTACATCCGTAGCTGTGTGGGTGAATCCTGACAAATTGACCAACCATGGCGGTCATTTGGAACAGCCGCATGCACTGCTGTGTTTATTAGCCATTTGACATTTATTCCAAAGCAGAGGAGAGAAGGATAGAGGGAGAGAGAGATAGAAGAGAGGGAGATAGAGAGAGAGACGGAGAGAGAGAGAGAGCAGGGAGAGGGAATGGGAAGGACTGATGATAAGGAAGGTTGGGGGGTAGCCGTGGAAACCCTCCATGCGTCGACCCATGCGTGAGCTGCCATTGGCGGAACGCTTGCCGTGTTCCTGCTGAGGATTGCATCGCCTGGTGCATGGAAAGGCACCTCTCACATTCTCTCCCTCTTTTATCTCCTTCTCTCTCCCTGTTTTTTTTTTTTCCTCTGAGTCAAGCTGTCTCCCTCAAACGATGCAGAGGCTTGCTTGTTCAAATGGACCACCCCCCCCACAAAAAATGAGGGCATAGAGAAAAAGAAAACAAGAGAGGGAGGGAGGAGACACATTTGGGAACAGAAGTCATACAGATACATTTATTTATTTATTATTATTATTATTATTATTTATTTGACTGTCGCACTTGCCAGTCTGCCGGCCGTGTCGTGTGTGCTTAAAGTGGAGGTATGAGTGTTCTGTGAGTGTCAATTCCATGGTGGTCGCGTCTCATTTCCCTTGTGTTTACATACAGTGCGCTCACCCTGCCAGGCTTGTGATCACACTCACTCATCTCCAGTGTCACAGATACTGACTGGTAAGCTTGGACTGAGTTGAACCCTTTGTAATGGCGGTAAAGATACCATCTGTGAATTCTGGTGTGTGTGTGTGTATGTGTATGTGTGTGTGTATACGACAGTACCCCCTGTCTATGTGTATGAATATTCATGCGAAACAAATGTGTTTCTGTCATTAGTTATTCAAGACAAAACAACCTGTATTTTCATCCTGAACTCCTCCATTTCCATTGGTAAAGCAAAATTACAGTCACTGCCAGTAAAACATGGGCTCGAAAAAAAAAAAAACTGACATCATTCGACTAAAATGGTCACTTAGCTTGCGCCATTTAGTTAGTGACTGTAAAATGTTGCACAGTATTGTCATGGAAATAGGCGTAGGTACAGTGCATGAGACTCTGAAACTGATCTGTTACCATGGTGAGCTTCATTTAGCCAGTCGTCGTCGTGTTAATCATGAGGCGCTCTGCCTCATAGCACTGTTCACACATAAAACACACTCATTCCCAGTGATCAAGCATCTGCTACAGAATAATCATCACGATCCTGCACCCAGGCTCCTTTCTGTCCGCTCTAAACCTAGGATACGAACCTGATAATCTTACGCTGTCTGTCTTATTTTTGCATCAAAGTCATATTTGATCAAAGGATAATTGGAATGACACATCATACAAGACCTTACACTTTTATCATTATCTACACATCAGAAAAAGAATAAAAAAAAATATAGCACAGCGAATGAAAGGCAACCTGAGGTCTTTGTTGATTCTGATGCGAGGCTTTGAGACCCAACCTGAAAACCTTCAAAGGTGACCTGAGGAAAAGTCAAAAGTCACTGCTATCTTCACATTCCTTCATCTCCATTCTGTATGTATCAGCTGTGTTTAACTGAGCTAAAAATGTTCTGCAACATAAGTTTATTTACTGCATTTTTCCTTCTATTGCACAGATGGGAGGAGAAAGGACAAGACCCCTGTTAATTGCTCCCAAAATGTGTTTATGCCCATGTGTCTGAGCTCGTGGGCTGTGTGGTTAAATCTGTGTGTTGTTTTTCAAAGACTTGTGTGGCGTGTGCACTTCACTGAACGTGTGCACATTACAAACACCAAGACGGAAAGTGACAAAGCCGACAGGAAGAAAGGAATAAAGTAGGACTGGGAAAGAGAAAAGCAGGGGAAGTCTGTGAAATCCAAGCATCTCTCTTCCATCGATTCAATGCAAAGACAGTCGCCATGGCAACACAGCAGTCCTGCTGTAAGCGGCTTTCACTCTCCGCCCCCTCTTGCTCTGCTCACCGACAAGGTATACAGGCACCCGCCAACGCCGAGCGATTATGATATGTTTTCTCTGATGGAGTGTTGACAGGCGGGCACCACCGCTTTCCATTCACTTCCTCAAGTTTGTCAGCATTCTGATGACACTTTTAAGATACTTCGCCTAAATTTCAACTCAGAGAGGTGTGTCTGTACTCTTCTTTAAGTGTCCTCTTACCCTTAACTGGATGCTTAATGAGACAGGAAGTTCCCGAAAGGTTATGAGGAAGTGAAGTGTGATCGGGAGCTCACTTGTGTGTTTGTGATTTTATTGTCAGTGTGTCGGTGGGGAAGATGGAGAGTGTGTGCAGGGGCAGGAAAAGAAAGGATTGGAAAAGAAAGGAGGGGATGTCAGAAGGAAAGAGTGAGAGAGAGAGAGAGAGAGAGAGAGAGAGAGAGAGAGAGAGAGAGAGAGCAGGGTGGAGAGGCAGTTATTCACATAAGCTGACAGCAGCAGGCTGAGGTGCTGTTTCCTCTCGCCTGCCACTCAAACTAAAATCAATTGGTGTAAAAAGCAATGAGGGAAACTGGACTGTGTGTGTGTGTGGGTCTCTCTCTCTCTCTCTCTCTCTCTCTCTCTCTCTCTCTCTTACAAATACACACACCACATTCATTCCAACTCGTCCTACTCCTTTTCTCACACCCATCCTCTCACATTTCACTAGCCTCATAGCTAGTGAACCATAACATGCCTGTCTCCCTTTACTCTCTCCTTGTTAGCAAAGGGCCAGGAGGGTTGGTGGGGTTGAAGAGAGTGTTACAGAAGCAAGAGAAAGACAACTACTGTACAGGAAGACACAGGAAGAAAGTCTTCACGCTCATGTGCGTGTGAGCTCGTGATCCTCGAAAAGGATAGTAGCTGCTTCCATGAGACATAATTTCAGCTCAGTGAAGAAACACTTGATTTACTTTAGGTGATATCCATGAATCCTCTTTTCACTGAATCTTGATGCATTCTACACACTGTGTATTCTTCTCTTTCTAAGTGACCGAACATCTAAAGGAAATGTAATCAGGGTCATTGACACCATGTAATATCTCCAGTGTGGCAAACCCACTGACAATGCCATCCCTGAAGAGCGTGGCTAAAAATTAATGGCTGAATTTTCATCACATTTACTTCAGATATCATGGTGTCTAGAAGATTATTGTTATCTGATCCACTGTCATTTTTTTTTTGTCTAGCAACAACAAAATCTGATTTAGCATTTGCTATGAAATTTGTTGACATTATTCCAGATGATTCACCATTTTTACATTGACCACGACATCTGCTTTGATTAGCATTGAAATTTGCGGAGCACACGGTCCCTAAATGGGTAATATATTTTTAAAATATCTTGCTTCTTATGGTATCCAACATTTTTACAAGGAGTGTATTAATGACTGAGCCTCTGCTCACCTACGGCCTCATGATCATCATGACTGTCTCATATTCTACAGTGCCAGAGATGGAAATATTTGCTTTTCAAGAAAAAAGTAAGAAACTATAACATCCATCCTGTCTATGTATGACGAGAGTTGAACCCCTTTCTTTACGCAGACACAATAAGAATTTCATTTTGACTGGAATTGTTCCTAGACAAGGTAATTATGCATCATTTTTTGAGATGAACTATTCACAGATGAGCTTTAAAAAAATAACCAGGAAGATGAGGTTCCAAGGGTCTGATTTCTCGCGGTACGCTGGAGCATTTTAAAAATATGTCTTGTATCTCGGGTGCCTGTGCACAACTGCACACTAAATCATTTTCACAAAACCAAAACACAACATCCAATGAACGGTGATGAACTCCGGTAAAAGCAACAACAGAGAAATTGCTTTTTGTAGAATGTAATTTAGACAAAAACAGTAGCTTTATTACCTATTGGTCTGCTGTTGGACACCATATTATTTTTATGTGCTCTGAAAATATGATGCAATCTGTTTAACACACACACACACACACACACACATTTACTGATGAGATAACATGTGACTGTATAGAAAATGTCCTTTTCTATCACCTCATTAGCTCTGGAGGCAGGTACATTGTTACCAGCTCTCCTGCTGTACTCTCAGTATGTGACAACATGTGTGTGCATTAACCAAAGCAAAGCAGCACCTACAAGAGTGTGTGCTGTGTGAGTGATCTCCCATTGGGCGTCCTGTAGAGAGAGCATTAATCAGACCAAGGGGACCCCGAGCTCTGACAGGGCCTTGTACAAAGCCTGTGTGTGCCTGGTATCAGTTTGTGTGTGTGTGTGAGTGTGTGATGTGGGGTAGGGGGCAGCGTTAAAATGATTGTATTTGACAGACATCCAATGATCAGGGAAACCACAGCAAGAAAAGCAAGATCAGGATGGGTCAAAAGGATACAAAGACAGTTACATAAGAGCGTCGTCACAAAATGTTGGTAAAATTACCATTATATACGTAGGTGAAGCTATTCTTTAATTGAGTGTCTCTGACATTCCTCATATTTCTTTGATAAATAAATGTTTCAACCACCCATTTTTACCTCTTTTAGGGCTGGTAAAAGTCTTAATTAGGATTAGAATGCACATAGTATTTGTGTGTCTGGAGATTAACAAAGAATGTACAGTCCATGCAGTATTAAAACAAGGTCGTTTGACAGCAGCTTGTGCTGAGGACTAACACTGACTAGGTGATTTAAGTCACACGCACTCACATGCACCAAAGCAATTGTCATTCAAATACACACTCCTACAGACCTGCAGACAAAGATTTACACTGATGATTTACAGCGGCAGGGCAGTAAAAATCGATTGAATTCGGGGTCACCTCATACACAGCGGCAATATACACATCTCATCCCGCTATCGGTCTTATCCTCCTTTCTTTACATCCTTTAGAATCTCTCTTCCCTGTCATCCATTTGTTTTTCCCCATGATTTTGTCCATTCAAAGTCATCGTTCAGTCAGCTTTTTCATTCGTCTTCCTCTCCTGTCTTTCCCAATACCTGCCTGCTGTATGTACCACATTTCCACATGACTTGCAGCGCCTCATAAATTATGTCCGTCTTTGCATCCTTCTGTCACTGCCCTCTATCGCCTGTCCTTTTAATCCTTTTCTTCAATCCCTGCCAGTCTTTTCCATCTGTGTCTTACTCTCATCAGTTGTACACCATTAACCTCACACCGCATGTGTGTGTAAGGGGTTTACAGTAGGTATAGTAGTCTTGCGTGGCAAGTGAAGAGGATTACTGCTGGGCATATCAGTGGGAAAAAAGGAAAGGCTGGAGGGAGAAAGAGTGCAGCTGAGGAGAGAGGGAGGCAAGGGGAGGCGAAGCAGGAACACAGAGAGGGAAATGAGAGAAAGTGGCTGCCAGCAAGAGCATCAAAGACATGATTGGTGTTATGAAAGTAAAGAGTGGCTTGTTGCCTAATAGTCAGATGTCTTTTACTGAAAGGAAGTGTAATTTCCAAGCCACATGAAATATATTTGATTTTCTGTTATGTCAATACGATGATGTGATTCAATTCTAGAAGATATAGCAGAAGAATGGTGCTGTGTGAAATGCGAGGATAATATTGGGTAAAGGAACAAAGCACTAACAACACAGGAGAAAGAAAAACACAAGCTGAGATGAGGAAAAAGACTAAATGAAAACAGAAAGACAGATCCTGCTCAGCATGTGACCTTTTAGTCAAAAAGAGAGACAGGTAGCTTGAGAAGGCTCTATGCTGAAACCCAATCGTGTGAGCCCGGCTGCCAACAATATGCTGATTCTCAATATGGTGAGCTCTTTGTGTAATCCTAACTGCCCACACATGGGCATATAATGCAGTACACAAGCACACATAAAGAAAGTCACACATTTTACACATTCTGCAGCAAATTCACACACCCGTACCCCCCCCACTCCCACACAAGCAAAGGCACAGTTACGGGCACGAACACACATGTGAAGCGAGGCTTTACACATCTACACACACATGCATACGGCACAAAGGCACGAAACATGACACTATTTACTTTGGCTCCAGACTCATTGAATGAATCACCCAAAAATCTGTCCCTTCTGTCCAAAACTCTTAGCCTCAAAATCCCATTCTTCTGTAAAGAGCAGGCAACAAAATCAGATGCTAATGTTGCTTCATGTCTCCGTGATTTGTCATACAAAGGACAGTGGGATTATAGAACAAAGGTCGTGATTTATTTGTCATCAGACTTTTCTTTTTAAAGTAAAGTTTTGTGCCAAAGTGAAAGTTGTTACTGGTGTTCAGAAGCTCTGCAAAAAGAACTGTGTATCTTTAGGCTTTAAAATCCTAAGAGGTTCAGCAACATACAAGAGAATGTCAATAGCTTTGCAGACCCTTCCCCACTCAATTCCCATTTTACTGGTCTTACGGGAGCCTGAGGGCCTTCGAAATGAACAGACATCGTGAGCTGTGTCTGAGTGATTTAACCCTTTTGTAAGACCAACATCACAGAGGGAATGAGAGAGGATCCAGAGAGGGAGAGCGAAAGAGAGTTATGTGGTTCTGTCAAATGTTGCTCTGACATTTAGGTCAGGCCAACGCTCTAAATGGCATGCAGACAGATTTACTGAGGGCTTTCAGGGAGGCTGACTGCTTGTCTTCTGACTGTCACACACTCAGGGCCTGCCTGGTTTTTTTTTAATAACCCTTTGCTTAGTTTGCCTACATGTCAATAATCTCTTAGCCTTTCTTTTTTGTTCTCAGCTAGAATGAATGCATTGTTCTTCTGTATTTAGACTTTTAAAGCCTTGTATACACTCAGCTTACAGCAGAAAGCTTACAGCTTTCACTGATTAGCTGCTCAAATGTGGTCACTTTTTCATTTGGTCCACTGTGCCTGCACAACAGCAACAGGCTGTCTTGGGATGTGCTGGTTTTGAATTCAAGTTGCAGGGTTCTGGCAAGGTTCAGATCTTTTGGTTCCCAGTTTGCACAGTTGCTTTTACATTTTCTCTCTGTTTAAAAGAGCTGGCAACCATGGGACAGCAAGGCTATGGGCAATGAAAAAGACAGTTGTTAGCCTGAGGTACAATAGCTTATTGATGTAGCTGTTGGAGCTTCTGTTAACTTCCAGGTTGTTTTGGAGTTGGGGCAGTTAAAAAATGAGTTTAGTTCTTAATATTCTAAAGTTCTAAATGAGTGCACTGAACACGTCAAGGAGCGATATCTGTTGTTGAGTTTTTGTCATTTATTAGAGTAAGTTTCCACACCAGTTCATCAGACACTACATTAGCAGTAAGTCATCAATCAATACGCTGGCGACAACAAGCCCTTTTATTGGAAATTCATTGCTATGGAAACAGTTTGGTATAAATTACTTGCTGCCAGCTGTAAAAACTGCAACCTGGCAACAAACTTAGTCATCTATAATTTGTCAGTTTAAAACTGTGGTCTGTAGACGGGCTCTGGAACTGGACTTACCCAACGAGCATAAAGTAGATTAGGAAGTGCTTTGAGTGTGTTTGCATCTGAACATTTCTACTGACTCAATATGCACTTTATGGACTAAAATAGTGGGACACACCTCTTTATCACTGATTTCAAGTGTGGTATGGGGATGATTTTCAATAGTCAGGCTTGGCCCCTTACTTCCAGTGAAGGGAAATCTTGATGCTTCAGCAATACCAAGACATTTTGGACAATGCTATGCTTCCAACTTTGCAGCAACAGTTTGGTGAAGGCCCTTTTCTATTTCAACATGACGGTGCCCCAGTGCACAAAGCAAAGTCCATAAAGACATGGTTGGGAGAGTTTGGTGTGGAAGAACTTGACTGGCCCACACAGAGCCCTGACCTCAACCCCATCCAGCACCTTTGAGTGTTGGATTGCAAGCCAGGCCTTTTGGTCTGACATCTGTATCTGACCTCACAAATGCTCTACTGCATGAATGGGCAAAAAATCCCACAGAAACACTCTGTGGAATCTTGTGGAAAGCCTTCCCAGAAGAGAGGAAGCTGTTATAGCTGCAAAGCTCTCTGTGTATTTAGAATGAAATGTCATTAAAGTCGATGTGGGTGTAAGTGTTGCAATTCTTTTGTCCACAGTATATTTGAGAAATGTTAACATAAAAATAATAATAACATGATGTTTATTTCTTCTATATACAACATGTAATATTGATGAGATATTAAGGGATTTATTTTTCCTTTGGTTGATGTAACATAACGTGTTTGAAGAATATTAACATCTTCTTTTTCAGACTTACTTGCTCACTATCTCATTTTATAATATTTAAAAAGTGGACTTCTAGCCTTGAATCATGAGTGAACAATGACTGAGGGCTGGGATGCTCGTTTGTAGAGAACAAAGAACTGCCTGGCAGCGCTGTTGTTTTTCTAGCTTTAGAAAAGGCTGCTGAAGGGACATTTTCTCAGGAATGGCATGTCTCCTTGTATTAGTTAGCTGAGTTGCAGGACAGCACAGAAAAAAAAAACCAGCTCATCATGATTCACTCTGCACTGCAAAAAATACCCATCTGCACAAACCACTTCACCTAGCACTTGTGCTATATTTCAAATAACATTTTTGTGTTCTTTAGGGTTCTATAATAACCCCTTTCTTCTTGATTCATTTAGTGCTGGCTACCAAAAGGTTCTCATCTGTACACTCAAGTTCTCCCTACTTGACCCCTCCCTATTTTGTGCTGAAAACGTGACTATGTCTGACTGATGCTCATGATACAGTTACAGTTATATCTCCTCCTCCTCCTCCTCCTCCTCCTCCTCTGCTGCTCATCTTCCTCCTCTTTCCTTTCTCACACCTCCTCGTTGTGATGAAGCAAACCCAGCCGACAGCGCTAAAGGTGACAAACAGCTCTGTCATCTTGTGGTAATGCTGCAAATGAAAGCAAAGGAAATACGTAAAAGCATAAGATATGTTGTGCAATGTGTTCTCAAAAAGGGGAATATAATACAAGAAAATGTTTGAGTCCAAGAATTTCATGTTCCTATTTTGATAAAAATGACAAATTGCTTTTCTTTAAAGAAATAACTTCTAAGAAGGCCTACACAAATTTTTCAGAGTTAAAAAAAAGAAATAGTGCAAGTAACTAAAACACGAGTGCTCAAATGTAGTGATTGATGTGGCTTGGACTTACTTCATTCTTTAATCTTATAACAAACAAATATAAAAATGTTAACCAACAACCTTTACGCTTATGCTCCCACTCCACTTCTTTATTCTCAGATGAATCCTCCAGCAGTCAGTATACTACAATTAGTGCTGAATGGGAGGCGACGGTGTCCCACGCACGCACAGCTTTCAAATGCCAAGTGACAAGAGCAGAAAGCTTGGCTGTCTCAGTGATGCAAGAGCCAGCAGACATCTGGGAATGTCGAGTTGCTAAGGGCAGTCAGAGATGAGAGGGAGGCGAGGGGTGTGGGGTCGGGGGGTGGGGAAGACATGTAGCTTTGGTAGGAAAGAGAGAGGGCAGATGAAGCAGGCAAGGGTGAAGGTTGAGGGAGCGGATCACAGGACAGGGACGCAGCAATGCCGATATGGGTGAATCATAAAAGCGGATCCCCAGACAGGAAGAGTGTGGATGATGCAGTCTGTCAGGTCTCCATTCTGTCAGCAGAGTGCCTCTGCTCCCCTCAGGCCGCACAACACGGCCTTGCCTCGTTTTGCGCTCTCATCCATTCGCATACCATGTCCTCACGCACCCTCTTGTCCCCCACCCCCCTGCCGGTGCACTTCACTGCACAGTGATTTTGGCCACAGGGACAAAAAAAACAAAAAAACAAAACAAAAGAAGATTGTTATGCATTTATTGCTTTCATGCAAAAGTGCATCTGAAGTTTAGGATTACGCAGATGGTGTCAAACGTTTGCTTCAGGTGATCAGACAATCCCCATATTAACTTTGAGTGTCAACCAAAACCATTAATCCTGATTGAACGTGTCGTGGATTCTTTAAAAAATGGAAATACATTGCCATCTGTTGGAAGAAATGTAGCATTGCACCTAAGTTTTTAGAAAAACTAATATCCCCTTAATTGTTGGTATACACTTAAATCCAAAAAGAGTAATAGCATTAGAAGACTTAGCTGTTAGTAGTGGAGTTTTACTGGACCCTGAACAAAAAGAGTTGTTCAGCTACCTCAAAGCCTTTATATTTCCTTTCTTCTTCATTTTCTCTTTGTTTTATCATTAAATCACCCAAATTATCACCAGACAACAGAGAGAAGCAGAAAATGCGTTAATCTCTTTAAGCTTTGATGACCGATAGGGGCCCAGGACAGCACTCCTGAGAATATCCTTCACATGATAGTGCGAACCTTATTATAGTTTGCCTCCCTGTCCTCACATACTCACGTACACGGGAGTGCGTTCCGGCACACACAATCCTGTATACACGCCGTAATGTGAGACAGCAAATGAGGGCAGCATCGATGTATGATGATGGGTTCTCATTTTAGTCAAGACTCACGCAAGGTATCACAAGGTTCAGGACGAGAGCCAGAGGGTCAGTTAACTCGTCTTCCTCTGCTGTCTCAGTGACCCGCAGCCTGACCTGATGTAAACCAGGCTACAAACCACCAGTTGCAAATGAATTGAATAGCTATTTATTGCGTTTCCATTATTTGTGGACATTAAAGTTTCCCGATTGCTACTTTGCTATTTACATCTTAGATCTTGGCATGTGAGCTACTCAATAATTAAACAAGTCGCCTTGCACCTCAGGGTCACCTCAGCTCATCAAGTTTCTGTCCTTGTTTCTCTCTTTTTTCCCATCATTGCTACTTATTGTTTGCACACACTGCAGTAGCTGTGCCAAGTTCGGTACTGTGCCTCCTCTGTGCAGCGCCCTGTAAAGAGTAGCCATCCGCTGTGCCAACATTGGCTTTTGGCCAGTTTGTTAAAGGTGCCAGCGTCGGACTGGAGCCAGCTTACAAAAGGTCAGCATACCCCAGACGGGATCAAGTGACTTCTACTGAACTGCAGTATCACTCAAACCACCACTTTATCGCACACGCTGTCACACTGTGAGACTTTGCTTCTTGTGGTGGATTAGCAGATAATATGAGTATGTGGGGTGATATGAGGTGTCTGTCTGTGTTAGAATAGTACCAGGATGAAAGTTGACGCAGTCTGTTGTCTATCTATCTATATAGATAGACAGAGAGAGAGAGAGAGAGAGAGAGAGAGTTTTATATATATGTATATATATAGAGAGAGAGAGAAAGAGAGAGATGGATAGATATAATTTTTTGTTTCAGTAAATGGAGATGAGAAGCATACACATGCAGGTACACAGCGGAGACACACAGTCAAAACACTAGAGGACTCATATATACATACAGAACTGTAACCACCCAGTCCATTATGTTCTTGTAACTATAGGACAGCCTATTTTAACTAACTAATTTTAGTTTTTAGCCTACTGACTTTAGCCTACAGATTACATGAATGTTTTGTTTTTTCACACTCAGTAGTGAAATATAATTAACTTCACAGCAAACAAGTTACACAACAAGTCTGAATTATCATCAAGGTTAACATCAGAGATCATCACTGAGAGACCTTGTGACCTGTTCACCACGAATTTGAACATTTCGAAACATGCAAGCATTGCATCACAAAGAATACAGTGCGCATTTGGTGCACTTCTTCTTGTGCACACTTATAGCACCTGCTCGTTATGATCGTATAACCATTCGTGCGTCAGTGGGTAAAACGGGTCTCACAAATGATGTAAATCCATTTCAGAAAGAGGAAGATGTCATACACTATTGTATTACTAACCCTCTACTATAGAAACTTTGGGAAGCAGAATGAAATGGACTGTTTGCCATGTGAATTAATTTCAACTCCTGCCAGCAGGAACTAAAACTGAAACTATAAATGACTGCTTAGAGACAGGCAAACATAGGAGCAAGAGTTTCACTTTAAAGACCTACCGCTAAGGTTCAAAGAGTTAATTTATCTGATAATCATCATTTAATTCTGCTGAAACTTCCTAAGATTATATACTTCTAACACTGACATTTTTCTTAATTCTTCAAATTCCTCAAAATGAAAAAAAAAATTGCTTTTATAGCAATCTCCAAATCCAAGAACAAAGAACTGCTGACTGTTCCTTCAGAGGGTCAGCGAGTTATCTTATGATTAATACTGAAAGAGTGTGTGGCTGTTAATACATTGTCTGTGAATGGTTGCCAACAAGGATTATGATCTTTTCCTAGATTTATATTGACCACACCATTCATCTGAGGTCCAAAGTCTTAAAACACCTTTATATTTCTTGTCTCCACCTTGTTGTGAAGCAATGAAGGATGAAACTTCACATTAATATGGTTAAATCTCGGGTTCCAGTCTGTCAGTGAATATTTTGATGCCAAGCCACTCATGTCTCATCAAGTATCATCAAATAAAGATAGAAATTGTTTCTTAATTTTCTGCTTCCTTCATTTCTAGTGAGTCTGGTCAAAGTTTCTTTTAAACAAAACCTTCATGTTGTGTCATTGTAAAAGACAAAAAAAAAAAGTTGTTTCTTCTTTTTGATCACATGAATTTCTTTTATTGAAGAAACTCAAAGAAAGAGAAATGTTTCAAATCTCTAATGCCCCACTATTGCACCTTTTATCTACACAAAGCAAACACATACTCACTTTGTTCCATTTGGTACATTATAAAGTGATATTGGGCCCATAATACACAGCAAATATTCACACATCATACACATAAATGTTTAGAGCGTTAACTAAGAAATTCAGCTACAAATAAATATTCAAATAATTCTTTTAAAAAAAATCTAGTACTCTTACTGAAATGTTGATGTTTATTTGCACAAATTAAGTTCAAGATTATTTGAACATTTATTTGTTAAATTGATTAATAAAAATCAAACCTCTCTTGTTTCCGAGTCTGGGACCATTAAAGGAGTTACAAGAAAGGGGTTACACAAGACAAAACCGGAGAGAAATAAAATGAAAGAAATATATATGTTTCAGCTGCGTCAAAGGATGTTTATTTTTTTGAGAGTCTGCTTCGAATCATTTAATCAATCAAATATTTGCTTTGTCTTTAGGGGTCACACAAGCCAAAAAAAAAGAAAAAGAAAAAAGAAATCCACACACAACCAAACCCACTACATCTCTCTGTGTAGCATTTAGTAATATTGCACCAGTTTTACTAATCGTCTCCATATCATCTTTCTGAAAATGTTGAAGACATTATAGACATATACATATAGACATTATAGTTAATTTCATCTTGCTAAAAAATGCTACACACATGGGTTTTTCACACCTTTCCTTCCCATTTAACATTCAACCTATCCCACCATTCCCTTGTTTGTCCTCGCTCGATGTCTCTTCCACTTATAAAACCACCAGCACAATGAAAACATGTAGAGCACAAAGAATGCTGGGAAATCAGAAAGGAAAACGATGAAGAAGCATCCAGCTAGTAGGAGGGCGCAGATTAGAAGTCTGGTGATGTGACTGAGGATGTATAACATACTCCACCACACAAGACTATTGGACTCTTTTAATTTCTCAGAGGATGGGCTCGGATGTTTGTGGGATGGGTGATCTGATCGATTAAAACTCTCCTTGTGGGCCACTACACACTCCTCTGTTTGTCTATCTGCCTCCTGATGGGTGACTGATCTTTCTTTTATTTGGCTGTAGTTTTCCTGATCATTTAGAAGGCTTTGGGACGATTCCTTCCATGACTGCCTACTCTGAATAGCTAAAATTGGTGTGAGATCTTGACTGTTATGAGCACTCGAGTTTAAATCTGTCTGTGATACCAAGAGAGTTTGTTCTGTTGTGATGGATGACTGACTACTTTCTTTTGGTGAGCATTCATTGGTCTCGGTCTCTAAGGTTTGCTCTAGACCTTGACTTGAATTTGAATCTGACGGTAATTCTGTCAAGGAAAACACACCTGAATCAAAAGCATCATCAAAGTCTTTCCCAAAAACAAGATGGCAATCATGTGTAATATCAGGTATATCTGTCAGCTTGCCCACCACTCCATCAACAATAGTCAAGTCTGTATTAGAGGCCTGTACTTTCAGACTGAACACCTCTTCCCAAATCCTCCTGACCAAATCTTCTCCAAATCTCTCTATGAACACCCCCTCCAACCCCGACTCTATCTCTTCAAGTGCTACAGTATTTTCAGCTGTAATGGGGTCTTTTGTTCCCTCTTTCAATTTTTGATATTCAACACATGGAGAGCTCTCAACTTCTGCTGACAACTCTTGTTCTTTCAATTGAGCTGGAGCATTCTTCCTCTCCCCCTGAGGGATCCCCACATTACCCATCAACTCCCCCAGTGCTTCTATTTTCAGCTCTCCAGTACTCACCCCCTCATCTTTGTCTCTGTGACTCATATCTTCCTCTGTTCTTTCTAATGTCTCAGGTTGGCGTTGAAGTGCTGTTGAAGTGTCTTTCTTAGCAGCGTATTCCTTTGCTGTAACTTTTTCTGGGCTTATTTCATGGCCTACACCCTCTCTCTGACCCTTCATAATGTCCTGTGAAGGAGCCCAACTCATTTCCACAACCGTCAGAGGGATTGAGTTGCATTTATCGGTTGGAAGTGGTCTGAATGCATCTTGGTCACTGTGGAAGACCTTTTTCAATTCTCTTGATTCCACTGTGAGTCTTGTGTGCGTAGATGGGCTTATTTCTTTTTGCTCCTCAAATATTCCATCACGGCTCAATCTTTTTCCTTCCTCTGTCTGATTTGAGGCTAATACATGTTCACCTGTTCCAGATTTTAGCCCATCATTCTGATGAATTTGTGTCAGTTTTGGGTCCTCCTCCTCCCACTTCTGAATGTGTTGCTCTTCCATTGCCTGGATTGGCCTTGACTGTTTTTTATGTACTTCTGGAAATATTAATATGTTCTCCCTTTGCCATGATGAATTCAGCTGTGACGCATTGTCATTATCTTGCCATGCTTCATCATTTAACACCTGGATAATTCCTGCTTCTGCACCAGTTGGTCTCTTTGTTTCTTTGCTTGTTGTGCAACAGGGAGGTTCCAGCTCTGTCTTTTTGAATACTTCCAAGTCTTTGCTAATGGAAGCAGCATCTTTACTGTCTGATTCCAGCAATTCAAATTTTCTTCCCAGTATTTGGCTCTGCTTGTAATTGTCCTCACAAGCTTGGTTTGGATTGAATTTGTCTGCATGTGACTGTGCAGGTCTTGTTTCACTTTCATCGCTCTCATTCTCCTGTAATGGATTTTCACTGTTTTGATTCAGCCTGAATTCCTCACATTGCTTTTCTTCTGCATACCTCTGGGAGATTTCGCACTCTTCTGTTTTCTGTGGCCTAAATATCTCCTCTCCTGTGGATGCTTGATTTTCCATACAGTTATTCACAATCCCTTCCTCCACTCCTTGTCCAGGTGTGGAGAAGACAAACCTCTTCTCATCCTTTGTCCCCTGTCTGATTGTTGCCCTAAATGCCAGCATGTCATCCTTTGCATTGTTCCGGGTGCCTGTAACCTGCCCTTCCCTGCTGGAAGAAAGACCCTCATCCAGCCTTGCTCCCTGTGAGATCCTATCAGCGACGCTGGCATTCTGAGAAGCTGGCATTGCTGTCATATCTGTTGTCTCTGATTCCCCTGAGCTTGTTACAAAGCTGAGGGGCCCATCTCCTCCTATTCCTTCTGCTTCTTCTATTATTCCCTCTCTTTCTTGCTCCCACGTCGCGTGCTTGTGACACTCAGCTGAACTGTCGACAGAGCCCTCGGACACAGGCGCTGCTCGCTTGAGGCAAAATTCCTGTGGAGTGTCCATTACGGAGTTAGTCTCTGACCTTCTGGAAGAATCTTGTGTCACTATGTTGTCATCTCCTGGGCTGCTGACACATGCTTCTGCTGGCTGGTGCTCTGCAGCATTCGAGGGAGCATTAGCCAACAAAGTTTTGCAAGTGTCTGACAGCGGCTGACATGAAGCTGAAGTGTGTGCATAAAAGATGGTGGGTGTATCCTTGCCCACCTGAAATTCATGCTTCTGACTGCTTGCCACATTTTGGGGTTTGGGGTCTTTATCATTTGAGGGAGACACTGATGTGGCTGTCTGCAGCCATTCTGATTCTGGAACACCAGAATCATCGGTATGGCTCGGCCCATTAAGAAATGCCTGCCATACATCGCACACAGACATTTCCTTGTCAGTGGGATCATCTTCACCATTCAGAATCGTATCCCACATATCATTAACAGAAGATGTGTTTTGCATTTTGTCCACTGATGCTTTTGACAAGGTCCAGTCCAGTGTAAGCAGAGGAATCTCATGGTAGGTGAGCACTTGTGGATTCTCTTTGGACTGTTTCTTTTGGCGTTGCTGGAGACAACTGGCAGAGTCGCTCCATGGAGTTGGTAAAGGCAGAGAATGTTCCTGGTCGTTGACTGAGACATGTGAATGAGTCTGTGGTACATGCTGCTTCCTTTGGAAGAGGTAGTCCTGCACACGTGCCAAACATGTTGCTCTCTGTCTGCTTTTTGCTCTATCCACCTGTCAAAAAGGCCAAAGGTCAAGGGTCAAGCCAAGTGTTAATGCTTGAACTACTTGAACTATAACCAGAGGCTACCAGTGTTTAGTTAGTGTTTGAGGCTATCAAATACTTTTTTGCAAAAAATGTAATGGATCATTCCTTGAGTATTCTCTGATCTGAAACATGAATGTGACTTCAGAATATAAGCCTATTTTTTATTTACGTCATCAATTTTGGCACATGTTTACAAGCAGGTTGCATTTATTATTAATAGTTATCATGTGAGCAACTTCAGACATGCTCTCAAGTGTCAAGTTAAGAGACTTTTCATATCCCTCTGGGACACACTGAGCACTGTGCAGTATCACTTATGTCTCTTGCTCAGCTATCACATCATTGCAGACAGAACACACTTTCGTTCTTGCTTTATATCTACAGTTTCTTGTTTATTTGCCTGTCTACAGCTGAAGACAAATAAACATGGTGTTGGTGTGAATACTCAGCATTTGACCAGCATTGATTGTGAGCTGTCTTGTGTAGCAGTGTTTACTTCTGGGTGATGTTTCTTTTTTTTGTTTGCTTGTTTTTTTTTTTTCCAAGACGAGCCTGTCAGTCCAAAAGTATAATAAATGAATCTCACCAAAGATTTGCGCTCTTTGCGGTGTAATAATGATTGTATTTCTGCTCTAACATCGTTTCTGTCAGCCTCGTCTGCTTTATCTGTGGCATCTGCTTCTGAAAAAAATAAAGACAAACATAAACATCCACGCTTGCACAATTTCACACGTACTTAAACACATACATGCATTCGTGTACATGTTGCACACACATTTAAAATTTAAGTTTGCACACCTGTAACAGCTGTTGAGGTGTTACTGATCTCCCTGATCTTTTCCTCCGCACTCCCTCTCCTGTGTTTTAAAATAAAGGAGGAATATCATTACATTAACTCAGAGTTTGACAGAACAAAACACAGATTCCCTCCAAAATGCAGAATTTGTCTCAACAATTATTGGATAAAATGTTGCATACATCCAAACAGGGGTGCCTTATTTTTGACTGAATCTCCATTGTTTCCATGTTTGGGTGTCTGTTAAGCAGACATATAGAGTGGTGAAGTGTGGCACTGTCACATTGACCAGATTTTTAAATTCTAAAAGCCACACTGATAGTGGCTCATCATGACTCAATGTTCAGTGTTTAACCTGTCGTTTATCTATGATACATCTCGTTTGGTTAAAGACTTTTTACACTGTTGTTTGTCTCCGTGTCACCTGTACTGTAACTGGCCCAGTAAGGGCTTTGCTATGATTATGACACACAGTGAGGGATGTTCGCTATGATCCTTTTTTCTATGGACACGGCACAACTCTGTGATCAGACTTTAAAACTGATGCAATTTAAATGCCTGTAATGTTTTTGACTTCTGTATGATCACATTCCCATAACTTTTATGCCACAGTAGGTCAGAACTGAAACATTCACCCATACATAATAAGCAATTTTTGTTCCCAAAGCAGACAAAAAGCAGTGTGTTAGCTGGTGTCAAGGAGGATAAGGTGAGGTTTCCTTTCTGTGGTGAGACGTCATGGAAACCTGGACAGACACCTGACCTTAAATGGGCAATATGTGCTCTACACTCCGAACATTCACTACTGAAACGTTACATAACAGCTTACTGTAAACACAGAAAGGCCCAACCAGCGGGCAACATTAGCTTGTGGGTCCACCTGAGAAGATTAGCACAGTCTGCATAGACGCTTTTATTGTGTCAGAATTTCCCTGCACAGCAAAGACAAGAACTTGTATTAGGTTTACTTCTATGATATGTGCGCTCTTAAATACCCTCCACCTCGTTTGAATATTGACATCTATTGTTGACGTACAACGGTGACCCAGCTTCCTTCAGCAGCGGCATGTTTAAAAAAAGATTCAGCATCAGGTTTTCTCACCTGCTAGCTCTGAGGCAGCTCCTCTTGCTCCTCTGGCTGGCACTCTCCTCTTGCACTTGAGGCCCAGGCTCATTTACATGTCCTTTCTGGTGGCAGAACAGCACATAGTTCATTTCCTTGTTATTAGCCCAAAAAGTGCCCACTGAACTTTCATAGCGCAGACAGATCTCCACTCTGGTCCCCTCTCTCTCAAAGGGAGGAACCAGGGTGTACTTAAAAGTAAACCTGTCTGTTTTCCTATCACTGGATCCAGGCACATACTCCGCCAACAGTTCAAAGTAGCTTTTCCAGCGATCCAAGCTCATCCGGACATAAACAGACTTACTGTAGCAGAGGTTGACCACCCTGATGATGCCACGGATTGTGGTGGTTCCTGGGAGGAGCTTGATGCTTTCCAGCTCAACCATCTGTGCCTGTACCCTCTGGTCCAATTCCTCTAGGGACAAGGGGACTGTGAACAGACAGGACATGTAGAATTCCTCCGAGGGACAGGTTGTCTCCCTCTCAGGGGGCAGGCTGACTTCTGACTCTGTTACTTCAGCATTGTCAAACTCCTTAACCGACACCAGGTTGAGGCCAAATGCATCGGCGAATGACACCTTCCTCCGAATGACTGGAGGAGGCTCCTGGTCTGAGTCCTCATCTGTTTCCTCATCTGTGGTGGAACTCGCGGGAGTTGAGGCCTCCATTCCTCCCTCTTCCTGCTCCCTACTTTTCCCCCGTTCATCCTCTTTTACCATCACTCCATCCTCTTCCCATGGTTGAATGTACAGAGCCTCCATGATGTAAGATAAGTCTGAGAAGCAGCTGTCTGCCTGTCCTGTCGTCTGTCTGGCTTGAAGGGTGGCACACACCAGAGTGCCCCTAGCCTGGCTGCAGTGATACTGTAGAAGGGAGAGCAGGGAGAGGACGTGACTTGACAGATGGAGTTCGGTTACAGCTGAACATTGTGAGTCTGAGCCAGACCTATTAATAGGACACATATAACTGGACCAGAGCAGGCCAGTCATCCACTCAGTTATCCTCTCACAATATGTTTGCTGGTTACAAAATAAATAAATGGAATTATAGCTTTTAGAAAAGACTTTAAAGTCAAGTAATTACATTGACTGGATGTTTCTTTGAATGTGAAAATATTCCTGAATCCAAATCTGCATTTTAACTTCACTATCCTTGATCTGAATTTAGACTGCAGTGTAATGGTATGATAAAGTGTTTTGCATGGTGGCCAAGTGATGACAGAGACTGTCATGTGACCAGAGGGTTGCATGTTCACATTGTCCTTAACTCTGGGCAGAAATTTAATCTGCTTATTGACAATCTATACATGTTACTCGCCTCTTTCTCTTTTACACTGTGAATGTGTTTTCTTTCTTCATGGTACAGGATATCATTTCATTGCCATTTAATGTAATCTGCATATAAATGCACGGCTTCAAGATGGGATGAAATCAGACTTATGTCATTCTGACCACTTACCTCCATGTGCAGACTGCAAAAACAAACAAACAAACAAGTCTCTGTGCTTTAAAGGTCTCTGTGTTAAGTGAGCATCTGGATTGAGTATCTACAGCTCCTTTTGTATCATCATCGGTGGAGGCCGCCTTCATTTTTAGGTTCACCGCTGCATCTCAGAACAGAAGAACTGAAGATTATTCTGCTTTTTTATAGCAGATTGAATTTGTTTGTGTGCATGTATGTGTGTGTGTGTGTTACTGTTGTGGAGGATAAAAAGTTCATCTAATCCTGGAAATGCAGTGCTACTATACCCCAAAATCCAGTATGCCTGGTAAATAGACTTTTGTGCTGGTTATACAATCCTTTACAGGTAAGTCAGTGGGTTTTTGTCCTCAAAAGGTTCTTTGTTCTATGATTTGAAGTCAACTATGTGCTCTTTTTACTTTTAATTGCAGTTTTCAGCTTTCAATTGCAACTTTTGTAAGAGCAGATATACATGAACAAATGTTTAGAATACTATATATTAATAGTTACATACAAGTATTAAACTAGATAATAATTTAACAATGTAACAGTTTTTAAGTGACACACTATTCACATTTCAAAAGAAAGTGGACAAACTCCTGATCAAGAAAAGATCAGAGCTGAATCAGCACCTTTTTAACTGTTTAACAAAGTGTGTTTTGCTGTTATCAACCCTGTTTATTGGGCAGCAGCTTGTATGTCTGATGTATATCAGTAGATGGCACTATGTGATCGGAGTAAAACACGTCAGCTTCAGCTACAGCTCAGACAATTGAATTGGCATTTGCACTTCTTTTGTGATAATGAGTTCCAAGTGTGCAGATAGTGAAGGAGGAAAATCATTTAATATGAAGACAAATGAGAAATAATAATAATAAAAAAAAACTTCCCAAGTGTTCTTTATATGTTATTGTCTTATGGTAAAGTGGATGCTGTGTTATTAAAATTGACCAGTAGGTGGCAGCATATTACCACAATCCCGTGCAACTTGTTTTCTCTTTTCATACTCATCACTTCCCAGATGCTGTTTCCTCCTGATTATGTTTGTTAAAATAACAATTAGGAAACAAACAAAGAAAAACACAACAATCTAACAGACCAGCGTCAATGCATAGTAGGCAATATCCGATGCCTGTCCCATATTATCGGCTGGAAGAGCACTTGTTTTAACTTCAATCACATCAAATACAAATTTGGCTTTTTTATTTTTTCATTTCTTTTATTTTTTTAAAGTTAGGCCAGTTTTGGAACATTTTGGACATAAGCCGCTGTATGACACCAGTGCGGGATATTCAGTGCCTGTCCAGCAATGTGGAGAAATAGTTTTACACTTACTAGGTACTACAATTAATATAAACAGTAACAAAAAGGGATATCTCGAGGACTTTGTTTTTAGTCAATAAAAACAATCTTCGCTTTATTAACGCTACTTAAATTCCCACTGGAATGACACACCGGCTGCAAACTGTGCTTCCTTCATTAAAACAATTTAAACATGTCCATACGCAAATCACACTTCATACAATTAGTAATTTATGATATAAATAACAATATGGCATTTTATGATGATGACAGTAGGAACAATGAGACAAGATACATTTCTCTGGTCTCTTACATTTTTAAACCCCCACCATCAGCACCACCAGCAGCCTTTCTTCTCGTCTGTTGATAATAATCCGGTCATTCATTTCTTGACCGTGAACGTCTCAGCAATTTTTGGGGGGGGGGGGGAGAAAGAAAAGAAATACGAGACACAGTAAAGCAAACTCGGATCTACTATTAAATATATAAATCCCAGGCTAATTTACCTTGTGAAGGTGTGACAGAATGGGTAAGAAAAATTCCTTTAGTCAAACTGTGCATCTTGTTATGTTATTTTGGTCATAAAGTATTTATTTAGCAGCGATTTTATTTGATGGAATTTAGAATAAATCATTGAAATATGTATGTTCTGTGATAAAAAATATTTTGTAAGACATGTACAATTACAGGATACCACTCATTTTACTGTATACACACACACACTTCCAGACGATTATTAAGTTATTAAGTTTTTCTCTACAAACTGATTATTTAATGAGGTGCCTGCAACATGTAAAAAAAACAAAACAAAACAAAAAAAACAAAACATAAACGTAAGGCTAATTTTAAATGTCTGATCAAAAGTGTCATAACTAACGCTGGACGTACACAGTTCACAATCAGCCTTGAGTGATGCTCAAGCTGAAGTCTAATTTTGTTCCCAGGTGATGATATTTTACAGTCCCGCAAAAGATTAGGCTCATATCTTTAATTTTGGATCGATGTAATTCCTCTGCTTCAATTTACACAACAACGTCTGGGTTCTGCGTTTGCTTCATGCCTGATACACAAATATAACAGGAAAAACAACTTTTCATCAGAACAGGCTATCCTCAAGATGAAGAAGATTAAGAAGGTGAATCAGGTTTGATGTCGGACACAGTCACAGTGTCGTCGCTGTGGAACAGGATATCACAGAAAAGTCTAGTATTTCTTTTTATGGGGGAATATAACAGGAAAATTACTGGAATGTGTGTAGATTTTTAAAATATAGTTCCCATTTGCGGATGTATCTGGAATAAAGTGACTTTTTGGTGATCTCCATCATATGAGTTTTTCAGACAGAGCAACTCGCGCACTTATCTTTGGGTGGAGGGTGGAGGGGGGGTGACAGTCCCGTTACTGGAAGCTTCAATCCCCAACAACAACAATGTGTGACTATCACGGAAGCTGAACCCTCCGATACGAGCCGCCTCTGCTGGAGACACGCTGGACCGCGAAACGCTTGCAAATGAGGAAACAAACTTTTTAAAAAGAGACACACTTTTTTTGTGTGTGTGTGTGTTGTTTAGATACCCAGGTGGCCCTGACGTCACACGGTGGTCGCAGTACGCCCAAAAATAACAACACACATACACACACCTCCGCGTACAAGCAAGTGCCTCCCCTGAGGGGGGGTTTCTAGTCCCAAATATACTTGCTAGCTGGGATACGGCTTGATGTGTGTTTCGGTCGTAACGTAAAAGAAAAAAAAAAAAACAAGCCGCGTCTTCCTCGCATTGCGCGTCATTCAAACAGGACTCAGTGTACTGCTTTTCCCTGTGTTGCATTAGTAATAACAGCGGCGTTGACGGGAGACAGCAGGAGAGAGAGTGCGTGTGTGTGTGTGTGTGTGTGCGTCTCCGACAGCGGTGCCCAGCGGAGGAATATGAGCTTTTTATTTACTCTGCAGCTTGTTGTTCATTTTCTCTGCTTTATGGTGAACTTGGACAGTCACGTGTGAAGATCTGTGCGAGTACAGAGGACGGCGACTTCTCACCTGGTGTGTCCCTTTGACTTTACCGTGAGGGAAATATACCTGCCATTTTTTTGTGGTAAGTTTTTTCTTGCCCAAGAGCTTATTTCTCTCCGCACTCTGACTTTTCACTGCTCTGTCCACTGCGTTTGAATTAGGAAGTGGTTCCGCCGGACACAAGTTTGTCCAGCTTTATTATCAAGCGCTTTGCAATTCGACACGCAATATTATTTCCACGTTGCGCGTGGACTTTGTGTGCTTTTTTAATTACCGAGCAGCTGTTTTCACGTTTCACCCCACAGCGTAGCGCGTTCGGCTTTTTTTCTTGCGAGGACCTGCAGACGGTACTGCCCCACACTTTGCCTGGTCTGAACGCTTAACGCTGACTTCTGAAAAACCCGACTTAGTGTTTCCTATCAGCTTATTCTTTTAATCTCGAATTGAATTTATAAATTCGACTCGCAAATTGTTAGCCGGTAAGCAAATTTTTAATTCGGGGCAAATTGATAAATGGCGCCGTATCTGAAAACTTTAAAGCGTATTCGGTTCAGAACTGTGCTGAATTCGGTAATATTATTGATAAGTGCTGTTACATTTGTGTTTGAGCCATACGCGCCGTTAAAGATCTATAGGCTAATGTCAGATTATACCTGCATATGTGTCATTGACAGCTAATTTGCCTATTTAATGTTTACTGTCTTTTATGGGTTATTTCTTCAGTAATTATTAAAAACTTAAGCAAGCAGTGAATTGTGTGTGTTACAACTTGTATGTCACATTAAATGTATGTGGCATCTTATTTGTCTTATTTATCAAATATGATTACTGCAGTGTTAGAAATTCCTTTAGTGACCGTTTAATCACCTGTGACACACAGGGGTTTTTATATATGTTTAAAAGTATTTTTTCCATCAATGCCCGTATTCTTAAAATATCTTTGTCACAGTTTCTTAAGCTCAAGCCTGTACACTAAAAAAAGCAAATGCAAATAGATTTAAAATATAGCCTGTATTATAATTATCAGTGTTTTACCTCCGTGTTCAGTGTCCATGATTAGCAGCAGCTCAACACCTTACCGTGCTTGCTTGTTCCATTTTTATATTCCATCTTTTTTTTTCCTTGTCCAGAAACAAACAGGAAAGCTTGTAGAATATCAGTTTTCATAATGATTAACCTCACATCCTAACTAATGAATCTAAACACTCCAAGCTCATAACATCTCCTGCTTAGTTCCTCTGTTTCACTCTCTGTGTCTTGCCACTGTTCTCCCCCGCAATCACTGTAGCCCAAAAATCAATAGATGTGACTTTTTTTTTTTTTTTTTTGGTAAAGAAAGGCTAACAAGGTAGTGGGAGCCGCTGAACTCTCCAGGCCTGTCCTCTGATCAGCTTTCACCCCTGGATTAGCTGGATCGACCCTCCTTGTTCAAGCCGCAGGGTGCACAGGTGTTCCCTCCTCAGTTATGCAGGTGTGGGCCAGTTCCCCCCTCACTCAGCAGCTCTCACTCTTCAAAGGCCAGGCGGCAATAAATGCCCCTTGTGAAATATGTCAGCGACTAGTGCACAATCAGCCCCTTTATTGAAGTGCCCCGTAATCATTTCTTAAGGCGTGTTTAAAACAGTCCATACCGTCTTGTTTACTTGTTGCTGAGGTGGTGTGTGCTTACAAGGTCACTTGATTTTGTAAAACAGGATGTATTTTTTTTTTCACCCCCCCAAGGCAAAGGGATAGATGGAAGGAGACTTGCTATTAGTCTCCCTGCAAGACTGACCGTTGTTGGGTGCACTTATTACCCCGACTCTCCCCACTCTGTGTCCATTTTTTGATTGCTGCATTCATCATCGGGCGGTCGTGCTCTACATTATGGTAATAGGAAAATGAATGTCCTCCACAGGATTAATGTGTATACCCTGTCATACATTTCAATCATTTATCAAAATTAAGATTCAGCTTTCAGCTCAATGAACACCGGTTGATGCATGATTTTTATCTCAGATATGGAAATTGTTGCTTCCAGCTGAGCTGAAGTAGAAAATGCATGAAAGGACAGAACATTTGTTTTGCAATTCTGAGAATCCTGTGAAAACTTTGCATGGATTTTTGCCGCGAATGTAGAAGCTGCTTGCAGTACAGTGCAAAATGTCAAAGAGTATAGCTGTGGATTTTATGCACATCGGTTCTGTTTTGAGTCAGGCTACTTCCGAGGCAATGAAACACTTGCTCACTTTTGGATTAGCTTTTGAATTGCACCGTCACCCATCCCCCAACACCTCTGTAATGAAACAGACCCGTTCGCTCAACCCTTGAGGTGTTGCAGAAATTGGGGGAGAAAATGGGTAAAAAAATCGAGGGAGTGGTGCAGCAGCCTCACTTCTCTAAACATCTTACCGAGCTCATCCACACATGCCTGCGCGGCGTGTTTTCATATACAGCTCACTTCGCCCTGTTACTGAGCTTAAAGGCAATTAAATGGCAAATGTAAAGGTTTTATCCCTGTTAACTTAATGGAAATGTTTCCATGACAACCTGCATGCAAGTTAAAGCAACCAGAAGTGATCAAGTCTGTTTTTTTTCTCTCCCTCCCACTTCAGCTCCCTCCACCCTCCCCCCCTCGTAAGAGTGGAATTTGTGTTGACAGTTTTGGCCTTTAATGGCACTTTTGTGCCGCTCAAAAGTATTTGTTTACCAGGATCATATGCTGCAAGCTGTCAGACTCGGAGAGATTGACTTCTTAAGATAAAAGAGTGTATTACATGCTTAAGAGGCCACCCTTTTGCACTGTAATTATCCACATCACAGTAATGATGTTTTGTGTGCCACAGTTGCTAAGTCTTGAGACAGCTCAGACTTTTTTAGTTACGCTCTAGGTCACTTCTTAAGGCCGACTCGACACTGTTGTGAGCGAGAAACGCTGTGACTCTTTGGCTGGAGAAAGCCGTGCAGGGTGGGGTCAGGGGATGAGGATTAGAAAGGAGATCGCTGGCTGCCCACATGAGGGTGAGTTAAGAGAAATCTGAGCGACGAGTCAGTCGGTTGCTGCCTCTTTTTCCCCCACTCGGGCCATTTGTGTCATCGCAGCTCCTGCTCCAATTTAGAGTTTATTTTTATGGGCTTTCAGTGTTTACCTGGCCGAGTTAAGACTACACGGTCATGTATTTGCTCACCATAACAATCAAGTGTCAAATATATCTTGCGAAGATTGTTTTGCAAATATCACATCTTGCGTCATCGTGCCTCCCTCTGAGGATTGTAAAGCCACAAACAAGTGACCCATCTCTCACAAGCCAAGTAGCTTTTGGCCGGTGTGTGTAACCTCACAGAGTGTAAAGGTTCTGAAATGGAAAAGGGATGTGTATGCAAAGTTATAAAACAAACATTTGGTTTGTGTAGACAGTATTTCTTTAAAGCGGTGTGTAATGATTTATACCTTTTCTTAAGGTTTAGAGTTTTCTTCTTGGCACCGTGGTCTTGACCTTGTAGCTAATAGTCTCCCGTTGAGCTGACACTCCAAGCTGCCACAAGCCTGGCCTGTAACACTGGCTGACCTGTCAGTCTGTGTATCCAATAAACTATGCACTCATTTGAATCACAGCACACGGATGGCAGCCACAGACCTTGTTTGTGTTTTTTTATTTTATTTTTTTAAAATCTTTTTCCCTTCCCCTCCTTGTCCAGTTAACAAGTGCATGTTTACTTGCTGGTCAGAGTGGTGTGATTTCATGACGGCTTTTATTCAAGACACGTTCAGAAGGACAGTGTCCTGGTGTGAAAAAATGTGCCGTTGTGTTTTGGGGTCTCGCCCTGATTCAAAGATAGAGGGTCACTCGTGGTAAAAGGCAAGGTCAGTGTTGCTCAGACCGCATTCAGCCGTCAGCCTGTCATTTGTAAACAGTCATGTGAGACAGCAATGAGGTTAAGAGTGGCAGCCAACTCAGCCTTTGTTTAAAGGGCTTTTCATGAAGACATGTGTTATGTTATGCTGCACATTTGAGAATGCAAGCAAAATGAGAAAAGATGAAAAGAAAGTTTAATTTCTTTTTCATTTCCAACCTGATTCTTGTCTCCCAATTGACATCCAGGTGTGTCTAGAAAAAATTCTTAGTTTTTAAGAATATAAGTTTACATGAGTGGTATCTCGGTCAGAAACACAAACAAAACAGTTACTGTGTCCACTCTGTCTCCCATCTCCAAGGACCTTTCCTCTTTACCCAGAGAGACACACAGAGCAAAAAGAGAAAAAAAAAATGTTTATTTCAAACATGTTGTGAGAGGGGAAAAAACATGGGGGGGGGGGGGGGGGGGGATTCGTGACAGTAACAGTTTTTGACAGGCACATTAGGCTGCAGAAAGAGCATCCAGCTCGGGGCTGAGGGCATATGGTGCTGCCTTCTGCCGGCGTAGCTCTAGACCAAGTTACAACACTCGCGCAGGGTCACGACTGTCTCAGGTTTGTTCCTTCTGTCTCACTCGTCTAAATAAAAACAGGAGGAAAAATGGAAGTGGGGGGTTGGGTGGTGGTGGCGGCGGCGGCGTTGAGTGCGTGTCGTACAGTAGTAGCTGTGTCTTTCAGTAAAGGACAAAAGGAATGTTTCCATGTCGAGCCCTTTGGGTCAGAACATAATTTTGTCACAATGTGGAGGGGGAGACGTTTGACATTTTCAGAAACGCATCACTTTTTAAATTTGGGTTGATTCACAGCAGCACATACTCTGCCACAGTTTGTGTTTCTGCCATAGTAAAAGCACATTTGCACCAAACATAATAGCAGTTATCTAGTTACACACAAGTATAGTGTAGTTATTTTATCTCCTTTCACCATCTGAACACCCAGCTTGTGCTCTTGAATGGCAACCCATAATCCGACTCTAAACAATGACCACGTTGGCTCTGTTAGGTTTTCTCCTCTGTAATGTGGAGAGGATGGACTTGGATAATGTGTAGGGTGACGCAGGGCTCTGGTCTGAGGACAGCGGATCGGTGGGAGGGTAATTACAGGCTACCGTGTGGCTCTCTGGATTTTCCCCAGATCACAGCTACAGGCCTCAGAGCTTAGCCTCCGTCGCTGCTCTTTGAGAACGAAATAAAACAGCCACAACATATGGAGGCAGCAAAACAATGGTTTATTTTTATGATATTTGATGAGTGGTTTTTAATTTAGATTGTCACTTCTGGCAAGCAGCAGGGCAGATGGTGCAAACTTGAGTGCCCATTAGAGCCTAAATACCTCCAGGCAGCTGTTGGTCATAAACTTTTACATTTTTTTTTTTTCCTCCTGCATGTTTTTTTTTTCCTTCTGCATTTTCGCTCTTTAACACGGCTTGGGTCAAGAGGAGTCAAACCTGTTACAACACCTGTTTCTGCATATGCAAATCTGTTGTTTTGTCATTTCATTAGGCAAGGCAAAAAGACAAGGGTCCCTTGTGGTTGCAAATGCGACTGGCACTGGGCCCAGTTGGCATGCTGCACAGCAGAGGGATGCTCGAGGCTTGATGAGGGGAGGGACGAGAAGTTGGGTTTCCGCAGCGAGGCGACTCAGCCGTCGGATGCCTTCACGTTACGGTTCAATCTGGATAGGTTCCCTAAATTCAGAGTCAAAGTTGTCTTGGAAATTGAGGAGAGGGCTGAACTTCCCCTCCCACTATCTGTCTTTATATTCTCTGTAAAGAGTAGCCATAAGTGAATGGTGAAGGACATGCCCAGTAGCCAAAAACTGGCATACGCGTGTCTGGCACACGCAACACCCCCCCTTTCCCACCTCTCAGCATCCTCCTCTCTCCCCCCTCACTCCTCCTCCCATCCTCATCCCTTCATCATCTGGTGCTCCCCCGCAGCGCTCGCCTCTTAACCACATGTGCCAGTGCCGGGCCTGCTCTTGCTCCAGGGCTAATTGTTCACTGGTAAACTGCATGCTTGTTGGTGGGGGCTCCCCCTTCATCCACGCACACTGCTACAAAACCGGATGGTGGCGGTGATGATGGGTGTGGTGGTGGTGGTGGTGGGGGGTACAGATCATGATCTCTCCATGCAGTTTATTTTCCCCGTATAAGTCTGAAGATTGTCGGTTGTAATCCGGCCTGTGCGCTCAATGCAACAAATACACCATGAAATTAAAGGTTATTGCAGGAGCATAATGCAAAAGCTCTGTTTGAGATTACCAAAGCTGTTTGCAGACCTGGGTAAAATGACAAGGGGGGGCTGGCAGAGTATGCTTTGCTTTCCTGTTTTGTTTTTGTTTTGTTTTGGTTTTTTTTTGGTTTTTTTGGTGGTGGTTGGGGGGTTGCCTGTCCAAGAATTTCCCTTTCCTTCTGAGAACTGGACTGGTTTGTCTTTTTTGCCAAATGATTTATTAGTACGAATTTATTTGCAGCCCAGTTGTATAAAAAGCTGTAAGGACACTGCTTATAGAGTGACTTTGAAGGTGGTTGCTTTAAGTTGAAATTGCATCTTGAACATTTCTAACTGTCGAGTATGACTAGCCTGTGTCCGAGTCCAGGCTTATCCATTGTAAATTGTTCTAATCTGGTGATGTTGTGGTCTTTTCACGAGTGCCCTCCTCAACCTAGAACTAATAGTTAGTTGGATGGATGGAAAGACCTAGGACTAGTCCCTGTGCTGAGTTAATCTCATCTGATAACTGAGGATAACTCCTCCTCCTCCTCCCTCTCCTTTCTTCTTTCCCCCCTTTCTGTCTTCCTCCTCCCCTTCTCTGCCATGGCTTGGTGGGTCTGATTTGTAGTTCTGCTCCTCTCTCTCTCTCGCTCTCTCCACACAGACGGCATTAAAGCCAGGCCCCACAAGCCCCCTCTGATATGGGAGAGTTCATTAGAGATGTGCCTTTGATGGGCAGCCTTTTCATGTGACTACCGGTTTTTCAAATACCTTGATGTAGAAGCTTAAGAAGGCATTGTGCAGTAAGCCCTCCTTTTGATGCGACTTATTTAGATCTGCATAGTAAATCAGGGGGGAGTAAATAACCAGCCAACAGATGGAAGCAAGGAGATAAGGCACCGGCGAACAATCGCATTTGTATTTTGTTATGATGTTGACAGCAGCTAAAATTCACTAATCTAGAGCCACTGATCTGCATTTCAAAGAAATCTCATTTAGCAGCGGGGAGGATAAAGTTCCTCTCATTGTGTCTATTTTATTGCATTCTTTGCTAATTTATCTGCCCACAGATTTAACGTGCAGGGCTTGGTGGTAGGAGCTGGCGTCCGTGCGTTGCATAGGGGGTCTTAAATATTGTGAAAGCGGTTACGTCTAGACTGTGAGCTGAGGGTAATTACACGTCTGACCATGAATAGAATGAGTTTGAAGACTCATCTTTCTTCGGGCAGGCCTGAATTGCTCGACTAACACTGATAAGGAGCATTTGGTCCCCACAGAAATATTGCTAGCGACTTTCCATAATGCACCCCCCCCCCCCTTCCCAACACCAAGGATGGTATTTACTTTTAAGATAAAGTTATTGTGTACAGTAATCTGACTTGTTAGCATAATGTCCTCTTTCATCGCAGGACACTCCTTTTTCTGCAGTGTGGAGGTATTTGTGGTCCGAGTCTTAAATAGTTTATCTTGACTTAGTGCACGAGCGCTTTATGTAAATATCAGCCTATAGCATTATTAGGCCTTCATGAATACTTGAATGCATTTGCCATATTTATAAGTTGATAGAATTTACCAGTGGTTTTATATTTGGCATAGAGATATGTGTGGTATTTGTAAATCCCCACGAATTGGAGGTCATACAGACTAATAGCATTCCTAATGCTTTTCCAGTGAATAAAATATGACATCTGCACAGCCCAGAGGTATACAGAGCAGCAAATAATTTGAAGCAAATGGGTATTAAGTTGAAATAATGTTTTATATCTAAATTAAATTTAAAACTATTTGTTTGTACTTCACTGTAAGGTTTTGAGAAAAATCTCACCACAGTTTTGTTACTTTATATACATAGAACTGTATTTCTCACTTGTTCAGTATGCGCTTACACAGTAAAATTTAAATCATGATTTTGTAATGCCCTATTTGATTCTGAACTTGCCAAATCTTTTCATGTCTGTTTTCTCAGTGTACAGTGCATTCTTTGGTGCCCCCCCCCCCCCTCTCCTCAAACCCTCTCACCCTGTTCTGAGTAAATGTTGCACGGCAATCTGTGCAACATTTTCCACAAACTCAAAACAGTGAAAAATTATAGCAGTTGGCATGTTTTGTTTTCAGCTGTGCTCTTTGAGCTGAGGGCTTTTTGTACAGTTCAGAGAGCACATTCCTTAGGATTCAGCAGTCGTTGGTTGCCTGTAGGGGTCATTGGAATTCTCGGCGAATAAAAGGGGGGTGGGTGGGGGTCTCAGTGAGGAACATCCAGGCCGTTTTGTGCCCCTCGTGCCCCCAGCAGCAGAAATTTGCCTCCACAACACTCTTGAATGAGGGGAATTAATTTTTTTCCCCCTTTAGTCTTCTCAATGAGATGTTTGTGCTTTAAAAATGTCCAGAGCAATCTGGAGCTGCAGTTGTGGTATGGTGCACTACTTGTGCAAGATCAACACCAAAAATAATCATTCCTGATGGTTTCTAAATTATACAGATTCCATAACATGTGTACTTAGATGCAGACAGCTGAATGGACCTACATGAGAAATCAATCGTGTCAGGTTAACAGTGTGATTTACTTGGTGCTGAGAGCTTGAGCCTTCCAGGCACTGCACCTTTCAACTTGAGAGAGAGTGAGGGGTGTGTGTGTGTGTGTGTGTGTGTGTGTGTGTGTGTACAGTGGTGGGGGGGGCGCTTGTTGTGTACTTTACATTGCCTGTTTGTGCATGCACTCACACACTTACGCATACACATTCTCATGCCTCACAGCAAAATCCAGGTGCACTTTGTTGTTCTAAACTTTATTGCGTTCACCTACAAGCCATACAGACAATTGTTATGCAAGACACAAGCTAGCCCACACATGTCCACACCAGCACTGAGTGCGCCTGGGAAACATCGAAAAAGATCACAGTTTCATGAGCAGATTTGGACTAATGGTATACTTCCTGTTTTGTCTCACCTCAGATAGCTGACATCGCTGGATTCCTTCCACGCCTGTGACGGACAACAACAGCAAGTTCTCCCTAAGGGTAAGTGTTTGAACTGGGTCCCCTTCATGTCCATCTGTCAAGGAACTCTCCACCTTGAGAGAGATTAGAGTAGTATTATAAGTGTCTTTTCAAGGATCAGCGTTCAAATGAAGAGTAACTTACAGTGTATTCTTAAGATCATTCATCTTTCCAGGTGATATCTTTGAAAGAATGTCTTTTTTTTTGTTTGAATAAACTGATTCAGTTTTTATCTGGACACCAACTGTGTCTTTGCTTGTGGTGTTAGAGTATGTAGTGGCTAGTGGAGGTCAAGAGGGGCCCCCATTCCCCCTGCTCAAATGTAACAAATCTTCATCTTGTCCACCTTGATAGAATTCCCCCTCCACTGGGCAACCTTTCAGTTGTGCCTGTTTGGTTTTCACACCCCAAGGATTTTCAATCTACTCTAACTTAGAAGTTATGATATGCATTATGGCGGACAAACGTGAGCAAGCTTAGATATCAGGTTTATTTTATTGAGTTTGTTGATGTCTTGATCGAGATTTGTGGCCGAACATAACAGCATAACGTGAACGGGGTTATTTTAGCTCCAACCTGACATCTAACCTGGTATGCATTACTCTATGCTCGCTATCTGGAAACTACAGAAGGCAGAAATGCAGCTTTGTTCAATTTAATGCGCCTATTTTCAGTCCAAACATTTATTTTCCGTTTTTTCTTTTTAGGGTGAAATATGCGCACTCTGCGCCCGTAGAAGAAAACAGAAGACGCACACTGTAAAGTCCAGAGTGGTAAGTGAATGCCTCTTCTTTGTCCTTGCATGCCTGGTGTTGTGTTTTTTCGACAGATTAATGTATCTACTGTAATGAGCCACATCAGCCATAACTGCTGGTGGGGTCTGGCCTTAGAGTAACACAGTCATGGGTGCTGAAATGACAAAGCAGCAGAGCCAAGTATCAGAAAAGTATACCTATTAGTGCATATTTATCTTATGGGCTTTATTCAACAGTGGAAAATATTTCCACAAATTGTGTTTCAACTCTCATATTTAAAGTATTAAGAGCTGTGTTATGGAGCTAACTTTCCACATCATTTACAGCCATTACAGTTAAAACACCATCATTTAAAAACTTGATTTGGGAGATATATGAACACATAATTGCATGCATTTCTCAATGATTTTAGCTGAATATGAAATGATAACAATATGAGTGAAATTTATAGGTGATAAGAAATATTGTTTGTTAGAAAGTTACTATCTAATAAGTTCAAATATTTGACTGAGCCTTCATCAGTTCTGCAAAACTTGAACATGCTCTGATGTGTGCCTTCTCCAAGATAATGACACAACACACACGTGTTTGTCACCAGGCCAGTGCACAAATGAGTGCGAGGAATCTCGGGTCGCGTAATGGGAATCACCAATTATGTCTCCAACGTGGCCATTCTATTGATTAGATCTCTCACATACACCAGTGGTGTGTGTGTGTGTGTGTGTGTGTGTGAATGTTTGAATAAGATGTGGTGTGGCGGCAGGTGTGGTCCATATGCTGTCACTCAGTGATCAGTCTTTACAATATGAATCATTTAAATAGATCTGATTAAAAGTGAAATGTATAATAATTTCACATAGGTCGGTGGTTTCTGCTTTGAAGATAAAAATTGCTGTCCGGTTCATTCCGATATTCGGCCCCCGACCTGAGGGAGAAAATCTTAGTATACCATCATGAAGAAGTCTTTGGGTGGGAACAAAGTACTGGGTGGCTTGGCATGAGAACCAGGTCCACCTCCCCAAGAGTCCCATGTTACCAGAGTGAAGCAGAGTCAAGATTTTCTTCCCCACCTAAAAGAGATTTAAATATTAGTTCTTAATTTGTCTCATCTTCAGTTAAATCTTCAAAGATGAACTCTTACTGCATATCTGCTGGCCTTAAAAAGTCTTTCTAATCATTGCAAAAAAAAATTTCCCCAACGGTGCTAGCCATGCTTTCGGTGTAGACGTATATAAAAATCTACAGCAATTAAATATATCTTTGGCAGCTTTAAGGAAGCAGTTCGGACTGAACAGCCCTCTGCTCACATTTCCAGTTTGAAATTGATTTCTTGTCATAGATCAGAGACCTCTTGTCATTCCACTTCCAATCCTCAAATGGTTTCTTTGAGCCTGCTAACTGTCGTCCCTGTGAGTGGGCAAACAGGAGGAACCTCCACGGGTCTTTACCCTGGGCACTAAGAGCAGTCGAGGGGGTAGAAGCAGAAATCAAAGGGACTTGGATCATTCCCCATTGGCAGCCCCCATTGTCTAGCTGATTTGGGATTGGTGGAGAAGGTGAAAACTGTGGGGTGGAGTGTGGGGGTGGATGGAGATCAGGCAAAGCAACCCCCTTTTTTCCCCCCCTAATCTTTATCCACCATTAACCCCAGTGCCCCAGTGTGTGGCTGAGATCAGGGCCATTGGTCAATCCCCCATTCACCGCCACCCAGAATATTTTAAAGTTAAGCCCCCTCACTTAACAAAAAAAGTCTTACTCATCAAAGGTTCACTTTCCCCTTCTTTCTCTCTTCCTTCGCTCTCAGTCCCAAGGATCTGCGGCTCTTCTTCATGCACCCTTCTCTCTGTGGTCCACTGTTTTGTCTTCATATGTAGGCACGGGGGAGGGAGAGAATGTGGAAGTTTTGGAAGTTCCCCAAGTTTCCATATTTTGATTTAATGAGGTTTGGGGTCTGATAGTGTCATGCTGTGAGCAAATTGGAGCGAAAGTGTATGGACCAATGACGTCCTGCCCTTTGCGGATCCCACGGATTAGGATCTGTCCTGTTTTTGAAATAGACTCCGGAATTGCATTCACATTAAATCCGCAGAGGAAATATTTTTCACACCTGATACGTATATTCCCAGCTTTTTTCTTTCTTCCTTTTTTGGCCCTTTGCTACAGCCCCATATGAAACTCATCAGACTTTGAAATTGTAACGAGGCTGAATTCAGTCCGGATCCCATCCTCCATATGAACATTTCAGATGTCTTAGGAAGTGTCAGGTATTTATCTTACACAGGTCTGATGTGAAAAGAGGTACAGAACTGAGGGACAGAACAAAACAAAAACATGAGAGAGGACGTGGAGATGAAGGGGTGAGGAGCAGGAGAAAAGCGACTGCATGGAGAGTGTTTGTCCAGAATGCACAGTTGCCATGAGAATGGAGTTAGAAAGTGGGGAGGTGAGGAGGCTACAGAATGAGTATTGCCGTCATTCCTTAAGGAGAAGATAAAGAGGCTCAATGAGGCTATTGATCCTCGTGGCTGTCTATACCGCCCCGCTCTCTTTCTTTCTCTCTCTCCCTCCCTTATCTTTTATCCTGTTGTTGTGTAAAATGCCAAATCTTCATGCTATTTTGCAGAAAAATGTGTGATTTTTTTTTTGTTTTTTTTTGGGGGGGGATTATTATAAGGATAAAGAGTAAATTTCTCAGCAAGGGCCTCCACACTTTAAGGGCCCCTCCAGTAGTTCTGTATATGTACAACTCACGGCAGAGATGACTTATAGTTTAGAGATGACGGATTGCAAATACTGCGTGCACCACCTTAAATTCTATAAACGAACAGAGGTCTAGTGTTTCATGTGTTATTCTTTCTTAATTGGAGAAACCTTGGATGCGGAAGCTGGATTCAATGGCATCTCTCCAAGAGCCTGAGATTATTGTGAAACCCAACCCGAGGCGGGCATGACATCAGAGCAGCCTGACACAAGTTTGAACTCCTTGTTTCAGGTGGGAAGAATTATGAGTGGCTTCACTCGCAGGTGATCGTGTCCAATGAATCGGTCGCACACAGTCGCTCAATTCTTCTCCTGAGGTCTAAATGCTGATTGTCTTGACAGATTGAACTCTTGTGTTATCACCAAACTGTCACGCGGCCTCATTTTTCAGCCTGCACACACAGCCCACAGTTTATGTTAGCTCTTCACAGTCCAGTGTTTTATAAGAATATTGTCATTATGACATATACTGAATCTGTTCTATTTTAACCCACTGATGATATCTGTTTGTATCAGACGCTGACATTGTATTGAAATACCCTGAGCTGCTGACAAATCGATGCTGAATTCTTTGCATTTGAGACATTTCCAAAATGCGAACAATATGTTAATATTTTCACATACTGTATGTTATCCACAGAAATTGGTTTCTAGGAAACACATCTCAGTTTTTGCACTTTAATCAACCTCAGAAGAACTTGTAATAATGTGGATTTGGGCTTCCTGTGGTGCAATAAGACTTAAGTTGTTTAGCCAATCAGATACAAAGGTTTGTATAAATGTAAATGAGATTGTTTGTTCTGTTCCTTGTTAAGTATAATATTGCGATTTTGTGTCATGACATATGTGGAACGACAGCAGCATTCAGATTGGTTCACTTTGATGATATTTCTTTGCATATTGAGTTTTAATTACATAAGTGTGTCCAAGCTACACTTTTTCATCAAACATTTCTGCAACAAAAATGACACATTTTCATGCAACATGCTTATGATTCCTTCATAAGATGAGTGTCTTCCTCTGCCATTTCTCACTCTTTCTTTTTTCTTTTCTTTTTTTTCTGAGTGCAAGTTTCAAATCAAACCACACGGTCACAGCCACTGAGAAAGCTTTTACTCCAGAGGCAACAAGCCAAGTCCTTTGTTCGTAATGATCACTTGATCGCCGGTTGAAAAGGGATACAGGCGGCAGTGAAATCCTACAACAGCTTGGAATCCGACTTCACCACCACAAACCACAAGCCCAGACACTGCAACCGTTACTACCTGGTTGGAGGCAAAATGGGCAGAAAGCATCCGTGTGTTTGTGTGGTTTTAAAATACACACACACACACACACACAGCACAGTCGATTTGGGTCACAGAGCTGACAGACAGTGGAATGTGAATGTGTGTATGTTGACAAACTCCACTGCACTCTGAATGGGGTTTGTGATTACACCTCATCATGCGTGCTGCATCGGTCCTGTCCCCGGCCCCCCGATCCTTCTCCCTGTCTCTGCCTCTCTCCCCCCTTCTCCCCATTTCTCCCTCTCTCACCACTGTGCCTCTTGGGCAATCATGTGGTCACACTACCTGACTCCTTGCTGCTCAAGAGTGCAGTTGACAAAAACAGCCCGAGGCCCGTCATGTGGAAAAGATTCGGTCGGCACACAGCATACATTCTACCCCCCCCTGCCCCGCCCCCCCCGCCCTACAACTCTTCACTTTCTCCCACTAAGTAACCGAAGCACCAGGGTGTTTCCTTCTTCTGCTCACCTGTGAAGGGAAAAGGCATGGCTTTCCTCCTGTCTGGGCATGTGTGTGTGTGTGTGTGTGTGTCAGACAGTGGATATTTTTTGCATTTGCAACTTTGTGGCCACAGTGCGTGGATTGCCGCTTTAAAAAGCCAAGTGTGTTACTCACCAAAGCCCCCCCCCCCAACCCCATCTGCCTCCCACTCTCTGAGAGGTGCAGGCAGTTTCTCTTTGTCAGTTTAGTTGCACTCCTCATGTCATGTAACATAAAGCTGGCGGTCAGTGAGAGCTCTCAGCTGTCAGTCAGCTTGGTGGTCCTGGCCTGTCGAGTTGCTCACCTGTGTTTATTGGACAAGACCTGCTCCACATTACCCAGGGAGAACACCTTGTCTTCTTCTCTTTTCTTTTTCTCCCATACTTTCTCTTTCACTTTATTTTTGTTCAGTTCTGTCATTCCTTTTGTCTGTCTTTCTTGCGTTTTCCTTGCACAGTATCATTTTTTTATTTTAACCTCTCTCTTTTTATTTTGTAACCCCCCCCCCCTTCTTTCCACTGTCCTGTACACTTTATTTTCTCTGGCTTTCTTCCCTGCTTCTCTTTTTCTGCTATCCTTTTGTTTCCCATCTCCCTCTTCTCCTGCTGTCCGTTTTTATTTTGTATTATTCTGGGACCTCTTTGTCAGCCCTTTCGGTTTAAAGCCACGGCGGTTTTCATCTCTTCTCTGCACCTGGCTGAGCACACGTGCGAGCATGCACACACCAGCATGCACACACCACCGCTACACAAATGATTGAAACTTGTGTCTCAAAAGTTGCTAATGTTCACTGAAGCATTATATTGTAGATAAAGTAAATAAACTAGGTTACTGTGGGAGAAATCTCTGGAATGGACTGCAGTGATCGGGCAGATGACACACACACACACACACGCATCTAACCTTGCACACACATAAACAGACACACATATATCAAGTGAATGGCTGAAAAGGTGTCAGTGGAGTGGGGAGATATTTTCTCTGGCTCAGGAATTTCACAAGTTTAATGTTTTTTGAGGAGAGCTCTCTCGAAAGGTAACAGTTGCGTTCAAGGACCTGCGATTAAAGTGGCTGCTTATACGTTCAGTCCATAGTATACAGTCAGCATATAGAATAACTTTATAAATGTAAAGGACATACTTTTCTTTGCTGTATGAATTTCCCTGGAAGCCATTCTTAACCAGATAGCTTTCGCACATGTTCAAAAAGTCTTTTAAGAAAAGTTATTAACTCACCTCCAGTCAAAGGTGTTCGTGATCATCTCAGCTTCTTTTTATTCACGCTCTCTTTACTCTGAACTTGGTAATTCTACTCTTTTCAGGAGTTCTTTCAAACTGTCCACAGTCAGTTCAATTCAAATGATTTTTGTGGGAAAGACTTATTAGCCAGGCTACTTAGCATATTGGTTAAATGCAAGGGCTGACTCATTGTAGCTATGGGGTTTTTAAACCAGCTTCCACTGAATGATCCCTCAGTTTAGGGCACCAAAGCCACACGCCAAAAGAACGCCACATTCATATTTCCACCTGGTATTATATAAAACTTCCTTGTATTGGCTGTGGTTCCATTCTGTGCCGTAAAGTGGTATGGGTGACATGGTAATACATTTGCATTGTGCCCAGTGATAAATACCCCACCAGGTCTCACTCACTCTGCTGATTTCCAATGTGTCCGAACAGCGCTTGCATTGTCAAAGGCAAGGGGGTCATTCAAAACTCAGCCTCCCTCCTCTCCTGCCTTTTGTCGAATATTTCTGCACGAGTGATAGTTTTCTCATTTATTTAGTGAATAGTCTGCGGGCAAAGAAGAAGAAGAAAGAGTTTTACATTATGGAAATGATGGAATGGGTTATAATCTCCCACATATTCATCAAGGCAGACATTGGACCCTTGTGATACCGTCCTCCATTTGGCTATTGTTCTGGTTCTCTTTCCACGCACTGTTCCTCTCAATGGGCAAAGCGGGCTTTAATCCTGTCTCTCTTCGGAATGACAATGTTTACCAGCTATCATTCAATAAGGAGCCAGGAGTGTGACACACATCCCTCTGTCAGTACATGCTGTGTGAATGTGCTAGGAGCAGATACAGAAGAAAGGCATTGTTAGTCCTCCTAGGAAAGCAGGGTGGACGGAAGAGACCGTAGTTCGACAGAGTGATTGGACGTCTGTGTGAGTGTCCTAACCCCTCTAAAACCTCTCAAAACTTTTCCACCTGACTGTGTATGCATTACATTACAGTCAAAAAATAAGCCCTGAAAAGGCCTTTGGAGTTTGCCTGTCCATACAGCAACACATCGACATGGCAGTGTTGGGTAATTATTGCCCGTAAGTAGGGATTAGAGCTGTGGATGTTGACAGTAAATTGGCTGTCAGAGCGTGTGTTTAACACACCTTTGTGTGGATCAGACACATTCTTGCAAAGAGTGAAGGCGTCTGTACATAACCCTCCTCCCCCCCTCTCCTTTCACATGTATTTACAGTTCACCAATAAATATGGGCTTATTTTTCTCACTCAGTCATCTCTTATTGTGAAAGGAACGCGTAACGAGCTTATGAGATTTCTAAATATAAAAAACAAAAAGGAAAATCCAGGGAAGCTAAGATGTTTGTCTGGCTCTTTCTTCTGTTGCCTTCACCCCCTCTAAATTGTTTTCCCTTCTTGACAGCATTAGGGATTAGTGCCATAGCTGCTAACAATCATTAGTGTGTTTTCACCATTGTGTTGTGCACCGTTTTCTCCCACCTCCACCACCACCACCACCACACCCAGCCTTACCTCCTGCGTGTCTCCTGCTTTCGTGCCGAGCGAAGAAATGAAAAACAATCGTTACGACCTCCAGCGACCCCTCCTGACGCACAGTCAGTTAAATGGTTTGTAAGACGTTTAATTACCAAATGGCATAATCGTTATTCATCTCATCATTAGATGTATGATATTAAGTGAATTGCCTCCCTTGGGTCCCTGTGTTTCACAGATCAATAGATTTAGATGGAGCTTGAAGAGAAAGTGTGTGTGTGGGGGTGGCAGTTAAAAACAGTTCTGAAGCTCCTGATATGAGCACATGCATTGTTTGTGTGATGCACAGCGGTGACATTCACTCATTTTATTTATGCAATTAGCTTTTATATAGGTTTAATTATGCTAATTTCAATGTCTGCACCCAGGAAAGGCAGAATGTCAATTTTTTTTAATGGATTTACGGCTCTTGGGTTTATTTTGATGGTGGAAAGGACATGAAACAATGGACAAGGTTATGACACCCTGCACAGTCTCCCCATCGGCAGAGTGCTTGCGTTTGCACTTTGGGACACTTTGTTGGTATCAAGCATTGTTTGAAGGCATTGTGGAGATTGCTAATGCAGCGTGTACACCTCTGAGGCCCAGTAGCCTGAAGCTTGATATCGCCTGTATTCCCAATGTGAATATGGCTGAGTGGTGATCGGGGACTTGCTGCACCACAAGCTGCTATTCACTGCATCCAGCACTACCAGCTCGAGTTAATTGTCCATTATCTACTATTATCTAAGCTCTACCCCCCCACCCCCTCTTTTATTCTCTCTCACTCACAATTCTAGCTGTCACCACCAGTTTCACTCACTCAATGTGCTGCACCCACTGCTTTTTTTCCCCTATCTACTCTCACAACCTCATACCAGGGTTGTAGCCAAGTCCTGGCAACTGAGTTCAAATAGTAATAATGATTCCCTTTGTTCCTGAGGAACCTCAAACAGGATTCTGAACATGAAGTCAGCAAAGCGTCATGTTCATTTCTTGTGTTATCTCACTACTTGAGCGCGAGGTGCTCCTGTGTCTAACATTCCCATCCAGATTTGAAAAGCACTTATTTAGAAGGAGATGCAGATGTGCAGAATACATTTTAATCAAAAGTGTTTTTTATGGCATTGACAAGAACGAAAATCTTACTTGTAGATGGATAAATGCTGCTAATTGAAGCTTACCAAAGAAGACTGTTCTTCTACTTCTTCTGGTTCGATAAGGTGATAGATCTATCTGGTGAGACGTTTGAGGAATCCTCAGAAATTTCACTTGATGGCACTGTTTTCCTTTTTGCTCCAGCTGAAGCAACAGGGCATGTTTTATGTATGCTGGGCACAATGTGAAAAGCCTGGCTGTGGCACAGATATGTGTCTCTTCCTTTCTCTCCCTGTCCCTGGGCACCAAGAAACAGGCAGGAATGGTGATAAAAAATAAAATAATGCACTTTTTTTTAAGATCATTACGCTTCAGATAAAATGGGTGAACAGCAAGTACACATTGGCACATTTACTCTACTGTAGTGCATTAATTTTTTGTGTGTTTTGGAATTGAAATGTTGTGTATGTGTGTATTTTCAGTCTTTTGCTTTTTGTCTCTTATCCTTAGAAAATGTCAGAAGGCTTTATTCTCTATCTTAAATCTTGCCTGCCTGGAAAATGTAATGTATATTTTAATGTCAGTTTTAACTAAAAAAAAAAAAAAAGCAAACTGTGATTCTGTTACTATTGAGCCGTTTAAATTAATTAAATTGCATTCCTCCTGTGCTGCCAGGCGTTGCTTTAATAATTGCATCAACAAGATGATACATACTATAAGGCCTGGAGTGTTTCTGCAGTTCATTTTAATCCACACCTTCCTCTCATCTGCCACTTGATACAGTTGGATCTTCACCTGCAATTAGTCTCCGGATAATAGACCCCCCCCCCCCCCCCCCCCCACACACACACACTCACAATCATTCATGCATTTTATCAGATTTTCATTTTTTTTTGTAGTGCCATCGTGTAGAAATGGAAAAAAGTGTGAAATCATAAAATTCAGTTCTAAGGGACAAATGGTTGCCCTTTTTGTCCCATTAGTCTCCTTGCAGTGTAATGGGGGGGGGTGTTAAACTGAGTTTAAATAGGGGTTGGATAGATGGATTGGTGGTGTAGGGTGGTGGGAATCAAGATCATATTAAGTGCTCACAAAGCAAATGGTTCAGCATTAGGAAGCATTGGTCTGGTGGCCCTGCCTCATGAGCAGCCTGTAAAGACGCAATATATCACAGTGAAATATAACTAGAGCTTGTATTTCAGCGTCGTGCGCATCATAAATAAAGGTGTGCCATGTGTAATTGAGGCTCGTGCATGGGGAACTCGGCTGGAGATGAGAAATGGAAATCTGTGTACTGGTAAATAGATAATCACACAAAAGTAATTGAGGTTTTCAAACCCCAATCTAGTCTGCCAGCATGAGCTCGTTTGCATGTTAATCACGTCAGTGATTCCCCTTCATCACAGGGAAGTCCACGCACACTTCCATAACCAGCTTTTAATTGCATTTAAAATGTCACAGAGGTGGAACACATGTAATTTAGCCAGAACTGTGTCCAAATTAATGGGTACTACTGAGACGCTCCATTGGACAGGGTTGGAAATGAGAGAGGCTGTCCATTGTTTGGGTCTTTATTAGAGATGCCTCAGTGTTCCAGTCTGTCCATGATAACATCTCTTCAGCACCTTTTTGAAGTGTATATCAGGACTTGAAAATGAAATCCGACAAGCATTTTGTGAACGACTTAACACTACAGTAGATGCCAACTTCTTGCAAAATAAGCCAAGTGGATGGACATTAAAAAAGGTGAAAAAAAAGAAACATCAAAGGGAGAGGCCACAAAGTGTTGGGGTTTTAAATAGAGAAAGAAAGAGAGGAATAGTTTATTTCCTTTCATCACCAGGTGTTCTTTGGCGTATAAATTACCAAGGTGATGTTTCCATAACACAGCTTAGGGCACTCCAGAGAGGGGAAGCCTGCAAAACAGACCTATTTAATTTTTCATAGAGGTGGACCATCAGGAGCAATAAGCCAATATTCCTCTTCCCTCTTTTCCAGATGCCTTCTACACCACTGTATCTTACCAAAACCGAAGCCCCTCTTTTTTTGTCAGAAAGAAAAAGTTCTGCCGAGACCTACATGAAAGGAAGGAACTGTTGAAATGTTAATTTTACCATCTGCTGCCGAGCCCTGCTACCTTTTTCTGTGTGTGTGTGTGTGCATTTTCTTTTTTCCCTGCCTCCTTTAATTCCCAGTAGTTCTGTTCTGTTTCATGAATGTGCTGCTATTTTGGCTGTTTGAAGTCACGGGGTCTCTGTGAGCGTGGCTGGAAAATACAATGCCACATGGTGGACGGTGGAGACTGTCCATTAGTTTCCTGTTTAAAGCCCGGTCCCTCCTGCTTATACCAGTCCCGAGGCTCCAGTTACGCTCCCATGCCCACCTCCAGCCCACAGTCTGTCAGTCTCCCTTGCTGACTTGGGTTTGCCCTTGCTCTCTCTCTCTCTCTCTCCTCTTCCCGAGTGTGCATGTCTTTTGGGACCTATTTAGTCTGTTTATCTTAATGCTGAGGATTTTAATCACTCGTTTACAAGACCCCTAGCACCTTTATCTACGTTTTTTTCCCCTTCTCAGCACACATTATTGCTAGTTTTCCTGTAAGCTCAATAAACCCCCAGCAAATCCAGGACAGAAATGAAATTCTTGACAACTGTATCCCCCCCCCCCCCCCCCCCCCGTCTTCCCATCACTAACGTTGACGCTTTTAAAAGCAGAAGTGTATTGCCAAGTTTGCTGTGAAGATTTTGCCAAATGGATAGATTCCATTGTGAGATTTGATAGTTGGCAATTAGGGTGAGACATCCTGTGTGCAGAGTTGCTTAGCATTTTCCTTGGCCGGGATCAGATTGTTTAGTCTGCTCTCATTGTGAGCTGTTTCTGAGCTGCAGTTGACGGTTGTTTGCAGAGCGCTGGGGGAAAATGTGAGAGGGGCCAGTGCCTTTCTCTATTTATTTATTTTCCCCGTCCTTGGAGCTGGAATCTGATTTGTGTTCATGTTTCTCTATTCTCTCTGAGCGGTTTTTAAGTGTGGCTGCTGAAATCTAGACTCTGTATGACCTCACTGCACGGCCTGTGTTTCATTAATGACCAGCCCTGTGGTTTGGAGAGAGGAATATTTTTCATATGACACCGCCTTGCATTAGTGCGGAGCGGCAGCAGCTGCACAACCACAAAACCATCCAATTTTGTGGCTTTGAAAGGTGTGAAAAGTTCAGCTCCCTATAGCGAGCATTGCATTTATAATTACAATCGGCGTATGCAAGAGTGCGTGTATATGTGTCAAGGAGCGGAACTGTTGAAGACTTGAAGAAGAAAAAAAAAAGTCACCTGCTAATGAAACATTTGTCTTTCATTCTCCTTGGCAACTTGTTAAGTAAACAGTAGAGATGTATTTCAGAGTGAGACGTTTACACTCTTACAGATTGACATGCTTTGCCTTTAGAGAAGCCACCTAAAATAGCAAGCAGACATTCAAAGTAAAGTAGGTAGCATTTTGACAGCATGATTCATTTGTCATAAATATTTCATTTCAACATGGTTTTATACTGTTTGGACCCTTAGAGTCCTTATTACAAGCAAGTCTTTTTAAGTCCCCCCCCCCTCCTTTTTTTTTTAAAAGTGCCACATCTGGCTTAAGAGGTATTTCTTTGCAGATTGATTGATTTCCCAGGCTTTGTTGGAAGCGACTCACGCAAAGCCACACAGCAATTGACTAAGAAGCATGCAACAATTCACAGACACACGTAGCAAGCCTCTGCACCCCTGCCCCCCCTCCAAAAGAAAGCCCAGACACTAGACCACTGTAACTCTGTTTTGTACCTTGCAGGATATTGAATATCCAAAAGGAAACCTCAGATTTGTCCCTTCCCTAAAACAAAGAGCCCTTGTGCTGCCGCCCTCCTCTTCTCCTTTCCTCTCGCTTTAAAACCATACTGGTCCTGTCATCATAACACAACAAACTTCTCTGAATACATAACATAGTATATGTTTATTTCCACATAATTCTTAGCTATTCATTATTACACTCCTGTAGCCCTGGCAGCAGTTAGTGTTGTCAGCTTGAAGGCAGAAGGTGGAACAAGGAGAGATTGAGGTTAGTCACCAAGGCTCAGGGAGAGTGAACAAAGGAGAAGATTACCTAACAGTCCTGCTATGTATTTGAAGTGGAGCCTGCTGTTTGTTTGGGGAGGTTTGGGGTTGGATGTGCAGGGAGATGTCACACAGGCAGCTGATGGGTACTTTTAAGCTGTCAGAAACATCCCCTTTGCCATTCGTCTTCCCGAATAGATGGCAACAGGCTTCGACGGGGGCAAAAGGCAATACACAGAGAAAGTTAATGATGTTTCCCAAGTTCGCAAAGTGTTGAAAATGTTACCTCTGAGTAATTGGGTGCATTTTGCGTAAATTAAAAGTCAGCCATGATGAAAGCTTGACAAGTGTTTTAAGCCACCGTTGCACGCGCCACACACTATTTTTGGTGCGTCGCGTTATGAGAGCTCTAATGAGTCTGCTCTTGACTTGTATATGTTTGTAAACAACAGTCTTGCAGGTTGTCACTGCGAATAAAGTTCTATATTGTGCTTCATAGTCACAGCACAAACATCATCAACCCGGCGTAAACCACTTAATTAAATTCCAAGATTGCATGAAACAAACTAAAATGGGCACATTTGTGTTCATCTGCAAGTAATTTATTTAATTTGTTGAATCCTTTCTTTGATTAACCTTCCTTAAAAGATGGTGTTGATGGAGTTGGAAAGGTACACAGATTTCTTGATAAAAGGATGTGGTCCAGGCAACATCCTGTGAATATCTCGCAAGATGAATCAAGTTTGTGACATTCACCTCTCTTATTTAAATTTCTTAAAACGATTTTTTTTTTGGACAGCAGAACCCAAAGCACTCTATTGGTAACTTTTAAAAATGATGTCGCTCAATTTCTTTTTTTTAATTCCTGTAAATTGCAGTCTCCCTTTCTCCTGTGATTTTGAACAAACAGTTACAACTCTTGATTCTCTGAAATCCCTGCCAGCCGTTTCTGTTTTGATAAATTGTACATCTAGTCCTATTTTCAAAGTCATCAGCGATTGCTTTTTTGCCACTCAGAGTACTGAACATGGACAGCTTTTAAAGGTAGTGAGTAGGTCTGATAAGTGGCTCAATCCTTGTACTAAAGCATTTTTACTGAAGGTTTAATAGCTACTGTATAATGAATTATAATGTATTCTCTCCAATTGCAAATGTCCTCTAATATAGCCCTTCTGCCGTAGCAAAAAAGTCCATCTGAATGTTATTGTGACCAGCTTTTTAAGAATACAAATCAATTGCATGATTTTAAGTAGTTAGAGTCATACTTTTGTTGTAAATTTCCCCCAATGCCAAATGGAACGGTGCTTGTATAACTGGAATAGCTAACCAATTTCAAGTGGTGACATCATGGTCAGTTCCAAGTCAACTGTATGTTTTATTATAAAATACAACTGTTCATCCGAACATTTCAGCCTAGTTTGAACTCATTGAAAAGCAATAGGCTTATGAGTCATCTTGCTGTTCCAATTTAATGGAACATACCTTTCAATGACAGCGTGTACCAGCACATCATCAAAGTGAAACTTCCAAAGTTCCGCTTAACTTGTTGCTGAAATAGTTTCTCGTTTTCAAGAAAATTGCAGTGCGCCAAGTCTCAAGAAGTGTATCAGGGAATCTTCCCTGAAGGAAAAATTGCCACTTGCATACTTGTCTTTGACCAAAGTGAAGCCCTCACCCACTCCAGGGGAACATGTGCTGTTTAGGAAGATATAAAGGAGTAATTTTATTACTCGGTACATCTCTCCTCAGAAGCCATTTCATTTCTCCTTTCAGCCTCCACAGAAGCCTTTATTTGATCTCATATTCCAGAGTATGACTGCCTCAAACCGGTCGGACTCCGTTTATTTTCATTTGGAAAACACATTTAGTGTTGGAGGGGTGGCAGAGGATGGAAGTGGAGAGCAGGGGGTTCTGATGTGGAAGGGACTGAGGCAAGTCCGTCTATCACATGTTAATGTCCTCCTGCAGGGATTTTTTTTTGCCCCACTGTGCCCGATTGTCGGCAGCCAAACTTTCTATATTTCATTCACTCAAATTGGTCAGTGTGACTTCTTTCAGTGTAATCAACAAAAATCTTTTTTTTAATAAAAAAATCCAATTTTAGGTCTCTCACATTCACAAATACTTCCTTGCAAATAAGTGTTAAGTTTGCATCCATGTGGTGAAATTGATACAGCTGGATACTCTTTATGCAGTGCTTTGAAACTGCAGATCATTGGAAAAGTGTGCCATTTATTAGGCTGCCCACTTAGGCAGCCCAGCTGTAGCTGGTCACTTGAGAGGGAGACTTCCTCGTAAACTCTGAGCCTTTAGAGCGGGCACAACACCCAACTGTTACCCCCAGCCACCCACCCACCCACGCATGTCCTTAAACTCCATGCCTTTGGCTATTTACTAAATGCTGAACCAGTGCAGCTGTCTGTCAGAAGTCCCACATTTCCTGAAAAGCTTTTTTCCTCTCTATCTTATTTATCAGCATCTCTGTCTGTCTCTCTGTCTGTGCCTGCAGCACCTATATCCTCTCCAGTCCATGTCTGGTGACAGCAGAATGAAAACATTTTTGTGAAAAGTGTCATTTCAGTGCTCCGGAAGTCCCACTCAACTAAATAGTTCCTTCTCCGTGTCTTGCTTGTCTCTCTGTTTTCTTTCTTTCTTTTTTTTTTTTTTCTTGTGTGGAGGTGTGTGTAGGGATGGTGTGGGGGATATCTTGGCCTCCACTGGGCTCAGTTCCACACAGTGAATTACCTCCAGATGTAATTTCTATCCCCCGCCCTTTACCCTCAAATTAGTGGCTAGTAAAAATTAGGTTTGAATTAGCCGCGGTGCAGAGAATAGAAGAGTTTAAAATTCCCATATAATGAGTTTATTATTCTTTGCTGGAATTCCGTTTTCCTGAATTAATTTGATCAGTGGGGTTTTTAGGTGTTATTGGTGTGTAGATGAGTGGTGTTTCAACCACTGTGTCAGCAGTAAGTCAGAGGGCCGAGGTAATCGGAGGACTCACTAGAACAGAACGGTCCACGTCTCAGTAGCTTCTGGAGATGTTTCCCGAACTTTCTCCATCATCTACTTCATGGTCAGTGTTTAATGTTTCTGTCATCCCGCATGGAAGTATTTTTCATTGCTACTTGCAAATGCGCTGACAGGATTCCTTGGATGTTAGATAGTGGTTGTTGTATGGCATATACAGGTGCTGTGCTCTTTTGACTGCCACTGGAGCCTGTCTTGCTGTCATTCAACTGTGTAGCCACGGTTCTGGGAATGGCAATCTCTTGGAGGAGCTGGAGCTGTGGGATCCTCAGACACTACAAATCACTGTCATAAATGGGTCTCAGATTCATCCCTAACAGGAAATCTGAACACGCGAAACAACTATTGTATATCTTTTTTTTTTTTTTTTTCTTAAACGCTTCCTTCATCTAGCCGGGAACATTAAAAAACAACAGCTTGGTAGCATGTACTTTTCTCTGAGAAGGAATGTAATTTCAACTGCAGCCGTCTTTACTATATGATAATATCTACTGCTGTGAAAAAAGGGAAGTTGTCTGCCATGCTTGACTCTTTCATCTAATTCCAATCTGCTGTATAACAGGTAAACTGCTGTGAGCCGCGCTTGCTTGTTTAAATTTACCTGGCTCAGCCGAGCCTTTGATTTCTGCAACTCGTTTAATTCAAATACGCTTTTGAAGAAAAGCTATTCTTTTTTTTCTTTTTTCTTTTCTCTTTTTTTTTTTTTTTTTTTTTAGGAAGGGGGGGTGGCATTGGCGACAGCTGTGGTAGTGGGAGAATAAGAGGAGGCGCAGGAGGGCCAATTTAACCTCGAGTGTCTGTCGCTAGTCTACCAGCTCCTTCGTTTCAAGAGGCCCGGTCAGCTTGAACTGCCTGACTTCTGTCATTTCGATCTCTTTTTATTTTTCTGCTGTAATGTATACTTTAATTCCCGCCCGCCCGCTGTCTGTGTGTAGCAGCGTCGGCAGAAGCAGCTGGAGGGGAGGTGCAGGTATCATTAAGCCTTGGAGAGGCACCAGCGGAACGCTGCTGAGTGCTATACGTGGCTCCTCGCAGCGCATGTTGATATTTCTGGGCCTAGTGAATGTACAGCCAGGTTTATTTTCAATAGGAACCTGAGGCCGGGTTTGGCCAGAGAGACCCCTCTCATCCCCCCCCTCCCACACTGGCTGCTTACTCGGACTGTTGATATTGAGTCAAGCAAACACTCTCTCAGGGATGTCCTGTTGGGCACACAGCCAAAGTCGCAAATGGAAGTCACATGTGGAGACTCCCAAAGGAAGGCAATGAGGCCTCAATTCACACCCATTGCCACTACTCTTTTTTTTCCCCTTGTATAAGTTATTTCTTTTTAAAAAACAGTCCTTATGTACACAATAGTTATTTTGTAGATCAACTGACCAAACCTTACTGATTTAGAAATAATACATTTCCTAAAATAACTGCAAATTTTCAAACAACAAACAAAGCATCCCCACATTTATTATTGTGATTGCAGTAATCAGGCCCCTCTCTACCTTCATTCACTGCTCTCATTTTTGCAGTGAAACACATATGCAAATATATTTGGACACTGTCATTATCAGCCACTTAATAGGCATTTCATTAGGGATTTTCTGAATGCACGGCACAAGGCAAGTTGCCATGGATACCCCTGGTGCTTAAGTACAGTATATTAAAATGGTGCTGCCTTCCAACCACTTATATAATCACTGGCCCGTAATGGTCTGTGCTCTCTGGCCATAAGCAACGTATCGTGTGATCAACATTGCCCAGGATTCAAAAGAGCCCTACCCTCTCATTACGCCTCATTTGGATTTTTTTATTTATTTATTTGCAGGCAGGACTAAGTGGCTCATGAATTGTGCTTGTGGAACATTTGTGTGACCACAAATGAATGGTACTGATGCTCATGTGTATGGTGTTCTGCTCTTTTGGAAACATTTGTTATCACTGTGTTGAATTGTTTTGGGCAGTTACTCAAGCACTTTTTCTGCCTGCCTTTTAAATGTGAGAATGGACGAAGGAGGAAAGTCAAGTGGATAACCCCCCTCCCCAGCACAAAGTGAACATCACTGATGCTCTGGGGCTTCAGTAAATGTAAGACTGGCAGTCAGAGCAAAGCCACACAAGCCTTTCTCTCCCTGCTCTTTGTCCTTTGTGCTTGTTCCATTTGTTTATGCACGCACACTTTTTTTTTGAACGCACTTTTATTTTCATCATTATCGTGCACGTTTCAGGCTAATGGTTGTTAAAGGGTTAACAGAGTGAATCACATGGCTGAAGGCAAGGCTGCTACTGACTGGCAGACCTTTTGGCAGTGTGTGTGCTTGGTACTGAAGTGATGCTGGCAGAAATGACGGGGGAAACCTCCTCCATGATGGACGCTTGACTTTGTCTAATGCCCCAGAGGCAATGCACTTCACGGTGGCTTTAATTGAAAATTAATAGTTAGTGGTAGTGTGTGTATGTATGTATGTGTGTGTGTGCACATGAGGGTGTGTGTGTGTGTGTGTGTGTGTGTGTGTTAATGCAGTGCCGCGAGATGGTACTACTACTGCAACATCCATCGCCATCACTGATCCACTGCTTTCCCCACTGCTGCTGCTCCTGCCAGGCTTGGTAGCCAGCTGCTGCCACCATCACCCCTCCCCAGTGCACTCACTACACATGTCTACCCCCCTCAACCTCCTTTCTTCTTCCACTCTTCTGCTGCCACCACATCAAGGCGCTGGTGGGCCTGTTCGTCTCCATTGACCTTGGCAGCAGAAAGCACAGGAAGAAGAGACATGGGGAATAAATACCTGAAGGGAGGAGGCGTGCAATTGTCAAAGATGTGTAGGAATAGGCATAGCTTTTCCCCCAGTGAAGCAAATGTTTCTAAGGCCAGGGGCCTCTTGTTTGTCTTTTCCAGTGAGGCGCTCTGAGTAGTTTATTACAGAGGTTGAAGGAGCTTTCTAGCCTGAAGCCCTTAGCGCTGAAAGAGAAATGGGAGAAATTACTGCCGTAATATGGATGCTTAGAGCAATTAACAGCAGTTGTTTAATGTTAGCCCCCTTTGCCTCTCTCTGTCTTTTTTTTCTCTCTCCTGCTTGCTTTGCACCCTTGCCCCCCTTCTCTCTCTCTCTCTGTCTCTCTCTCTATCTTTTTCTCACTTGCTTCAGCTCCCGCTGTCTCTCCCTGGCATGATTGTTTAGTGTTTACCCTCCCTGCCTCAGAGCTCAGGCAGTTGACACTAATGAAAATGCTGCGTCTTTTGGTCTGTGTTGGTCTCTAAATAATGATATCATACGGCTGAAATATGCTCCAGCGGAGCCTGGGAGATAATGTGCTATTCAGAGCCTGTTAAATCATGCCAGTGCACCGCTCAGAGCTGCAAGTTCAAGTGGTCTTTACCCTGCGTTAGAAGCTACATCTTTTCCTAAATAAATCTGTCATAGTTGCCCTGGGTGCCTCTCGTTTAAAACATAAAAGTTCTTGCACTCTCTATAACCCCATGCTGTGGCTGCCTCTATGCCTGCATGTGTGGGTCTGTTAGTGTATAACTATAAATTTAATTTTGGAGTTGCATCTGCCAGATGTTAGATGTGTGTTTGTATTTCATTCTGTGTATATGGCACAAACTTAAGTTGGCAGATGTGGGAGAAAAAAAAAAAAAGTCCCCTCTTGTATTAAGTCTCTCAGGCCCATGTGGCAGAGCGAGCTGGTGGCAGATGGACTGGCTTTTTGCATCTGCTGTATGCAGACTGGGGGCTTTGTACTTCTCTCTCCTGGGGAAGATCGAGCTTTTCTTCTTGCCAGTGGATTCCTGTCTGTTGGAGCGACTAAGAAAAACATCTGTGGCATGCAAGGGAGACAGACAGAGGAAAAGAGAGAAAGAGAGAGAGAGAGAATAAAAAAAAATGACAAAAGGATTGGCAAACACCATTAGCCCTAAATGTTCCAGCTCATTGCCTGTTGTGCATTGTTTACAGCGGAGGGAAACATGTTGATACATCGCATGGAGCCCGGCTTCACTCGGCTCGCTTCGGCTTTCGGCGGCTTCTTAAGCAGGCAGCGGGGACTGGAGGTTTTTGCGGTCCCAGTCAGAGATAACTGAACTAATTCATTAGGAGAGACTTGTTCGAATGTCTGAAGCCCCATGTGAGACATTTGTAGAGACACGTTTGCCTTTTTTATCAAGTGGTAAACCGAGATTTTAATAACTGTGGCTGAGGGGAAGAGCTGTGAAGTGTTTGTCAGCTTGTATGTTTTCCTTTAATTAAAACCTTTACCATAGACTACTCATTACCATAGACTCTACACTGTGTGGAGTTTTTAGTTTTAGCCAGGTGTTTTGTTTAATGTTAGTAATTTAGAGTGTAGAAATGCATAAATATAAAGACAAACATTTGTATTTTCTCTAAGAAAAAGTGAGAGAGCATTCGGCATGTGGAGGTCTCCCCACTTCTGAACCTTTGTGGTCTCCCTCCCCTTTCAGATTCCTTTACAAAACGCCTCTTCTGATACCCCCCCCCCACACACACACACACACGCACACACACACACACACCATTCCCTTGCCACTTCTCGCCACCCTCCGCCCCCTCCCCTCCGCTCCCCACGACCAGCCCCCCTACCCCACCGATCAAGCCACTGGTTTTTTGTGTACTATTGGTCCTCAGGCGTCAAAACAATCCAGCGGGGCTGCCTGACTTGTTTTAATTAGGCAGCACTGAAACGGCAACTGTCTCTCAGACGTGACCAGGCAGAGGTGCTCTCCCCTCGCACTACTGTAAATACCGCTCTAAATACTTCCCTGCTGATGTCTTTGACAGTAAGCGTCAGCTAGTTTCTCTTTACTTTTTTTCTCTTCTTTTCCCCTGCTTTTTTCCCTCCACTTTTGATGCTCTGTGGCATTTTCCCCCTCTCTTCATTTTTGACACACAGTAATGCTTCCAGGCTTCTGAGAATACTTCTTCAAATGCTTCTTACCGAGGAGAGTGGATTTCTCCCTCATTGTTTAAAAGGTAGGTCATTTTTATCTGTCTCTCTCTCTCCCTCTGTCTGCTGCAGTCATGGACAATTTCTGACTTTGTTTGGATGTGATGTGTGCTTGTGGTATGGTAGCGGTGCTTTGTGATAGTGCGTTACTTGGTAATGCATGGATGTGATACGACTAATTGTTTTTAAGAGCACTATACACTCTCTGCCAGAGCACGGTGTGGAGGCTACCGACTGCCGCTCAGCCCTCCACTAATCCCATTCAGGCTATTTACATCTACACACACGCACGCACACACACTTTGACATGCACACAATCAGAGCTGAGAAGAAAAGCACTGAACTGCGCTAGAATAAAGCCCGACACACATACCTCTGTGGCGAATTTACCTCTCGTTGTGGCGTCCTCCAGCTCGGCTCTTGTCTCCGTTTCCCTCTCAGTAATGCCGGGTGCATAGAGGAAAGTAGAGAGCCAGTCCAGCAGGTTGTGTGTAAGGCAGTGAGTGTATGTGTGTGTGTGTGTGTGTGCGCACTTGTACAAAAGGGAGAGAGAGAAAGAGAGAGAGGGAGAGAAGCAGAGAGCGTTCAGAGAAGCAGATGTGTGATCTGAGCGAGAGCGGCGCGAGCTGCCTGCTCCGCACGCAGCCGAGATGCGAGGACAGAGCCGGCGAAGCATCCTGCGAGGAGCCACAGCGCTCCCCGTGTGAAGATCCCCTCACACACTCGCACACTCACACACACTCTCTCATTCACACACAGGACCCACCCACACACACACACACACACAGGCTGCCTACACACACAGTTGCTCCTGCTAATTTTCACCCAAATGCCCAGAAAAACTACATTACATTTTTACTTGCAAGGAGGAGCTGATGTAAATAAATTGAATCACATTTTAAAGCTCTTCCCTTAATTAAAAGACAGCAAAATAGAGATCAAACTAATAATTGCCATGTCTTTCATTTCCAATAAAACGGGGAATGAAATGATAAGTAGTGTTTTCCAGTAATTGTGATATATTTCATCAGCGGCAGGCATAAGAAATGATGGTCTAATTATTTCCAGTGAGGAGAGAGAACGAAGCCACCATGTCTCTGTCATAAATTTCCATTTTGTACACTACCCCACCCCCCCTTCCCCACCACTCATGCACACACACGTGCACTTAAACACACACACACACACGCACACAGTCTCTCTGCACTGTCCCCACTCTTTTCCCTCTCTCCCCCAACTTGAGCCTCTGGTATTGGGCCTGCATGTCCGACCCGCACAGGGGGCCCCGGTCGGTAATTGCCCCGGTGACAACTGGAAATGATAGAATAATTGTCAGGAGAGGCGTCTGGGCTCTCTTTTTTTTTAATGGGGCGAGGGTGATTTAAGTATGCATGAATGGCACGGCGGTGGTTGTGGTGAGGTGGCGAGAGAGGGAGAGTAGAGGGAGGGGGTTTGGGGGGGACAGGGGGGGCAGAGACTAGGGCGGGGGCTGGGTGGCGGATGGTGATGGGGTGGTGGGGTGGGGGGAGCTGGCTTGTTTATGATGCCATCCCCCATAAACACGGTTGAAGTGATGACACAGATAGTGTTGCCTCTCCACGGGGTGACACCAGTCGACTTGCGGCCGTCGTTGCTAGGCACCCACGGCGGTGGTGGAGGCAAGCACTCTGTTCTCTGGTCAAGTTCTCTGGCACTCCTCACCTTCAGGTAAAAAAAAAAAGAAAAATGTCAAGCAGGCTGTCCATCCATCCATCCATCCATCTATCTATCTGTCCATCAATCCTGTGTCAGCCGTAGTCGACTCCAGGCTCTTGGCTGTGTTTAATGGTTGTGTTTTATTGCCAGGCTGTGTCTCCTCGCCTTCCCCCGCTGGTCCGTCCCACTGTGTAACCGTGCAGCCTTGGTCTGCGGGCTCTGTTAATCTGCTGCTTAATTAGTGCTGATGAATGGCTCAGTGTGTGTGCCTGTACGCGTGTGTGCTTGCATACAAGTGAGCGCGCGTGTACCGATGTGGCTTTGTGTCTGTGCAAGTGTGTGGTGTGCGTGCGACTGTGAACTCACTTACTGTGGGTTTTTTTTTTTTTCCTGCTCTCGCATTAGTCGGTCGGTGTGTTGTGGTGTTTTCAGATGTTGCTCCTTGCTTGCTAAGCTAATCACTGATCATTAAAATCAAGAGGACATGGATTCAGCATTATGGTTAAACAGAATAAAAGGGCACAGCCGCTGTATAACCTTTCATAAGCTAATAACAATCAAATATTAATCAGCTGCAGATGTGTGTTTTGAGAGGGCAAAGCTTTTAGTTGAAGTTTGACTCATTTGTTTTTCTTCCATTTTTTGGTGTGTGCAGGGGGAAAAAAAATCCCAAACTCTTTAGACAAGATGTCTAGTTTGAAGTGGAGAGAGGTCACAAGACTGATAATCGGTGAAGCACTAATTATCTTTATCAAAGGCGAGTGAGATCATTTGTTTACTTAAATATTGATGAGGGTGAGCAAGGCATGGTATTGGGCTATTGTGGGCATATTATTAACATTTCATAGGGCTTTGTGCAGGAATGCGAAAGGGACTCCTCTTCATAATTTAATACCCTAATGCATAATGAGCTGTGTGATTAGTTCACATGGAGAATTGGCCAAACTCCATTTTGAAGGCAGATAATTTACATTGTTCTCCAGAGTCTGGCATATAATAGGTTCTTTAGCGCAATAAAATTAAATGCTACACATTTTATATTTCAGCTTACAAATCCCCCTGGCAATATACAGTTTTGAGGGTTTTTTTTTTCCTGTTTTTTTTTTTCTCTCTCCACGTGCCTGATTTTATCATAAAAAAGGAAGGTAAATGAATTTTAAAATTGTTTAACTAAAACACATGTTTACCTACATGTTTTATTTAGAATGCACACTGGCCAATTAACATTGTTCATTAGCAGAGCCGCGTTATTTGTTTTGAAAGTTTAACCAATCACTTTGTTATGCTAATTGTGATGTAATTTAATTTGAGTTCCCGTAATGATGATGCTGCTATTATCCACATAAATGATGCAGTTAAGCAGCACGGCCTCATTTGCATGTGCTTGAAGGGAGAGAGGCTGAAAGGAGTCGGCTCCCGTATCACTCCGCTTCAATTTTCCACCTCTGTTCACTCCTGCCCTTTGGGTCTTCCTGGCCTGTCACTGACTATTGATGATCAGCACTTTTATCTCATTTTAATTTTTGTAAATGACAAAAAGGCCTTTATTTGTCTGATTCCCAGATTTGATCGATTTTTTTTTTCTTTCCTGGTCGATGTATCAAATATTAAGCACAACTGATATGTGTGCCCCACCACACACTTACACACCCACACACACACACACACACACACACACACACGCCCCTTACTCCTCATTTTCGGATGGTTTGGGGCGAGGGGAGGGAATGGCTTCTTGAATTTCATATTTCCATGTCAAAGTGGTGCTTTGTTGGCAAGGGCTTAATTTTTAATCTGTTGATTCCACCGTCATCTTTGGTTTGGACATTATTCAGATGTGTTTTCAAAATGGAGAGGTGCAGTCAGGCTGTGCACGCTGTCAGCCAGTCTCTGTATATTTTTGTAAAATCAATTTCTTAATCCTAAGAGGAGCAGGAGTGATCCTTTCTTCTGTGCAGTTTTAAAGTCCCCAACCGGGCATGGAGAAAGTGTGACTAAGCCGGTGTTAAAGACTACCCATTATCTATTTTGTCGTGGTTTCGACTTTGATAATTTTCCTGTGGAAAGATTATTTTTTTCTCCTGACCAGTTTCCCCCCGTCCCTCCTGTTATGCTCCTAATTGGTTACATAAATCTTGTCTGGTATGAATGAGGAATGTTGCGGTGTTGTCAACTGCAATCTTCACCCTTATTTACCAATTCATTAAGATCTATCGATGCAGGACTGCTGAGGGGGAATGACAACATAAATCAGAGCTGGAGACATAATGGCCCTAATCAACCAGAAATAACTGGAAACGTCACAATGAGCTATGTCTCAGTCTGTGGCTGTGCCGGCCGCGGCTGACTCCCCGCGCCCGTCCGCTGAATGTGCTGCGCTGTGGAGAGGACCGGAGAGTCAGGCCATCCGATTGTCATTAGCTCCTCTGATATCTCCCCTCTCCCCTCGACAAGACACCACGCCAGTGTAAAGAATTTGTCCATTTTCTCCCCTTTTTTTCATTTTTTTAAAATTTTCGTTTCCCCAACTCTCGCTCCGTGTCAAAGCAGCTCAGTCCCGATCGCTTTAGTTCAGGGAGAGAATGATACGTCTTTTTCCTAGTGGAGCACTTCCACACATGAGGTCTATACAGTAAAGTCGGAGGTACCCTGCATTCACCAGCATGCACCTCCTCTACTCTTGGTAAAGATGATTGGACGAGACAATGAGGCCTCCCCTCTTTATAGGTCAATTAGCCCTGATTAGGTGGGCCGAGTTAATTAATGGAATTGGCAAATATGCAAATGAGAGCCGACTGATCAGCTTTCGTCACCGTCTTGCTCACCCACAGCGGCGGGGCTGTCTCCAGCTCCAGCAGCATGAGGCGCCTGATGGGTAACATGTAAATGATATGGGACGAGTCTAAATGCAGGAGAAAACTAGTTTCTCTCCTCCTCTTTTTCTCTTTCTGCGAGGGGCGTGCTGCACCACCGTAACATATTTATCAAGTGTGCATTTACAGCTGTAGTGGTGTTTTTTTGTTGAGCAAGGGAGATTTGATAAACTGCAAATTAAATTTCATCTTTGAATATTTTTCACTTTTCTTTTTTTTTTTTTTTCCTGACTGGTTTAGCGTTAATTTAACATATTGATGTTGGCCCACTGTCTCTTTTCTTATTAGTAATTGGGTAACTCATGTAAAATAACTGTTTTGCCATTGTCATATTTCTGAAATGGTTGTATTCATATAAAATGAATTTGTGTTAACATAGTATCATGCACACTGTTCACGAGTGCCTCTTGCATTTGATTCTAAGGAGACATTGTGCAGACCGTACAATTGAACATGCACTTTACACCCATTCCTCTGGCTGTCTTTGTCGTTTTTTTTTTTTTCCTTCTTCTTCTCCCCCCCCCTTTCTGTACACCACAAACACTGACTCTGACACACACTCACACTCCATTTAGGGACACTTACACACTCTGGCAAATAGTCTGTCTTTTATCTTATTCTGTCTCATCTCCTTATTGTAAATAGAAGAGAATTAAGTTCTGAACATTCTCGACTGAATGTCTCCTATCACAGAACTACGATTTATTGTCAGCTCAAATGAAGAATTGAAATATGACTGAGGTTTTCTCAATGTAGGGCTCATTGGACAGGAGATAACCACATTTGATTCTGTTGCTTTGAATAATGTTAATCCCGAAAAAAAGCAAAGTCCATTATTCATATTCATCTCTTTTCATTTGGCCCCACTCCTGATGTTGTAAATATGATTTCTTCAGCCCTCTTTTTTTTCCAAACCAATCTTTATTCACCGGTGAGACACTTTTGAAATTCCTCTATCTGAGAGCAGAAACCATTACCATACACAGGTTTATAAGAAGTAGTCATTAATGCTCTTTTATGGCAGCCCTTTAGTGCCAAAAAGGAAGCTTTTAATTCTAAGGCACGGCAGCCTGGCTTGCCTTCCTTAATCCGGGGGACTGGGTTTTGTCGAACGTAGCTTTCCAAGTGGTCGTTTTTCCATCTCCGACTCCAAAGTCGTTCGCTTGAAGCTGAAGGCTGTAATAAACTGCTTGTGGTGTCCCTGTGCTGTGACAATTGGCAACCAGAGAAAATTACAGTACACACCCAAGTACAAACAAACATATGATCATAGTCGAAGATTGTGTGAAGGCATAAATTTATGGTGCGACTCGCAGAAATGGATGTAAGACATCTGATGATTTTCAACTTTTGAAGGCCATTATTTGCTCTCAGATTAAACTCATCATTTCAAAATGCTGGTTTTAAGCACCATTTTTTTTAAGTCAGCACATATGTGGCATTTTGATTTATTAAGCAATCTGACGTATTGAATGTGTGAGCCCTTGCCCAGTTACTTCTTTATTTTATATGCAGAGTAACTTATGGCAATGATGAATTAATTTCACTCAAGCACAGAATCTGTGATTATTTTAAATGGTAACCATATCACGACTTGATCACAGAGCTGTGAGGAGTCAGCAGACTGTGAAATGTAATTTCTGTTATTTTTTCTATTATTATTATTTTGATCTCACAAGCCAAAAGAATTCCAACCAGCCACGTGAAATGTGAACTGATAATGAACGGACATCTGGGAAGGCAGATTTACCGGTCACTTTTTTTTTCTTTTCCTTCTTTTCTTTTCTTTTTTTTCCATCTTGATGAAAACTTTTTTTTGCATGTAGAATGAGAGAATGGATCAGTGTTCCAGATAGACACAGTGGAGAACATCCACACACTGAAAATGGATAGTTGAGAGACACTGAACTAAAGCCAGTGTCAAGCCCGTTGTGTGTTAACAACGTAACGTGTGGGTGTGCGTATGTGTGTGTGTGTGTGTGTGTGTGTGTGTGCTAAATTCCCTAGTGTTCCCCAGACAGTGTTGAGCACAGCAGACAGCTGTGTATTCCCACTAGATGGATGGCCAGTGTCATAGTGTGTGTTTACTGCACATGATAGAGCGGGAGACAGGCCAGGTAATGAGGCTACATTAAGGGCTTTTAGAGCTCACAAACAAAGATGGAGGGCTGCTTCTTTCCCCTTTAATGATAGGTGCGTGTGCTTGTGTGTATGTGCAAAAGAGAGAGAGAGAGAGGCAGTGTGTGTCTGTGTGTGTGTGTGTGTGAGTGTGAGGCAATGAAAGGCTCAATTGTCTTTACACCTTTGTTGTGTCACTTCTCGGAAGAAAGAGGAGAAATTCTCCCAATCTCGGGGCCAAATGCGTCGTCAGGACTCTTTCTCAGATTCCGCACCTGATGGAAGAGACAGATTTGCGTAGTGCAGGATTCAAGAGTAAATATTTGCTCAAGCTGAAGAGGAATAGCAAGCAAGGCTATGGTTGCACAAGGAATGAGACAAAAGCCTGGAGTTGGTATGAAGCTTTGCAAATAAAGTATCTGTCTGTGTCTATCTTTGCTTAATCAGGAAATGCCTTCCCGTCTATTGAGCCTCCACCTTGATAGAAATGTCGGAACCATCAGCTATCGTTGGCGACAGTAAATTTAGAGAGCGCAGAGTTATCTCCGTTTCTCACTATCTTTCCACCACCTCACAGCCTAAACACTAAGTATCACTATCATCTTCCTTCCCAAAGCTATACATCTGCAGAATTACCAGCGTATTACCAGAGCAATAACAGCCTTCCTCTCTGTTTCCGATCATGATAATAAGTGGTCTGGGTTCTCCCTCATTGGAAGATTATGGCTTGAGGAAATGGCATCAAATAGCGAGTGGGTCGAAATGCAGGACACCGGCAATTTATGGGATGTCAAACACACGTGCGGGCAAGCCGGCAGCCCTCACTCACGCTGCGTTAAAGCTGCCCCTACCGATGCGAGATCAGAGCAAGGGCCCCACATTCGATACTGTCGCTGGGGGTGGTGTTGGCTCCTTCCGACCCAGTTGGTTTAGGGACAGTCTGAGACGGGCTCAGGGCTGGTACCCCTCAGGGAGAAAGGGTACAGGGCACATACACACACACATGCAGATATACACACACAAATGCAGATACACGCGTGCATATAGTTACACCCCGAGGTGGCGAGTATTGTCACTTTCTGTCTCTCTTGAGTGTTTTGTGTGTGTGTGTGTGTGTGTGAGAGAGAGAGCGAGAGAGAGAGAGAGAGAGTGTGTGTCTATCTGTGACAGTTCCATCACCCCCACAGTCAGATCGGCAGCTCGGTGGCCCGCTCATCATTGCAGCCTGGCTGTGTTTCTAATTGACATTCTAATTGGCAGATTTGAATGCCGCCTTTAGATGGCTAATTAATTTATCTCACCGCTGTCATTAAGGTTAAAGCACCATCTGATCTCTGCGAATATACTTTGCATATATCTGCATTATCATTATGTTGCAGTTTGACACAGATTTTATTTTGGAGGAAGAAAGTAAGACTGTAGTGTTGAGATTAAACCATGTTGGGTTTTTATTGTTTGTGTATTAAATTCAAATTATCCTTCCAATTTTTTTTTTTCCTCGCTCAAGCTGCGATGTGTCATTTCTTTTTTGTTACCCCTTTTTCTTTTTATAATATTAATGTTTTATACATCAGTAATCACATGTAAGCACATTAAAAACAAATTTCATTGGTTTGTAATATCAAAGTAGCAATTTTCCTTGGACTTCCGGAGTAGTTTGCATTGCATTCAGATGTTATTAAAAATCCTTATTTCCTCATCTCATAATATCTTCCAAGTTTTCGGAACATCCATCGCTGGTCCAAGAAAGAAAGCCAAAAAAAAAAAAGGGAAAAAAAAAGAGAGAGATCCAGGCTCCATTAGAATGTTCATAAAATTGTAGTAAAGGCAATCAGACAGTCTTTCTCTGAATATTTTAAACATCGGGCATGTAAAATTTATGCCTAATTTGAATACTTATTAGCCGGCTGATCTCGGCTGCAGCCTTGAGTTTCTTATGCTGAGATTCATCACCGGATTGGATGTCACATTGTGCCAGTCTTCTCCCCTCCCCGCCACCTTCCTCCCTCCCACTCACTCTCCTTTTCTCTCTCTTTCACTCTCATTCTTTTCATCTGTCTCTCTCCGTCACCCCCCACCTCCCTCTCTGCTCCTCTCTCTCTCTCTCTCTCTCTCCCTCTCCCTCTCTCTCTCACACTCTTTATTTTTTCTGGGTGTCTCTCCATCAGTAGTGAGCGGTGCGGTGTTAAACAGGGGCCTGTTTGTTCACAAGCACGCCTTGTCCTGGCCTCTTCCCTATTTACTTGTGTCCCGGGCAGCTGTCGCCCTGCTCTGTGTAACAGCTCAGCCCTGTTTGTTCTCCCTGCCTGGATCCTGTTTATCCTGGCTGTGGACATCCTTTAAGGCCTGTCCTGTATCTGCCCCTCGTCAAACATGCACACACACACACACACACACACACACACACACACACACATAGAGCACTCACAAACACACTGAAGGACGTCCACATACTTCTATTAAAATTGTATTTACAGGCCAAAGAATACACACGGTACCCATGTGGGCTGGTCACAAATGCTCACAAAAAACACATGCACACACGTACACACACAGACGTAATCAGTCATGTGTGTTTTGTTGCATGCATGTGGAATATCTGGCATGAGGAAGTGCATTAATAGAAAAATCACGTGTTTTTAAAAATGGAAATTGCAAAACTGTTCAAATAATCGTGGGGTGCCCACCTTTTGAAAGTAAACTTCCTTGGTTTCTTTTTTATTCTTCTGAAATATTAATTGACTCAGATGTTCTCTCATTTCAATTGTAAATATTAAAAATAACTGTCCTCTAAATAGAGACAGCATAAAAACTATAATTCTGGAGTGCCTTGTTAGCCGTTTGTTGGGTCTGAGTGTCTTTTATTTGTTGTGAGAATGTCGACTGATGTTGGTGGGGCTCCTCTCTGCCCCACTGAAGGTACAGAGCAGTAAATGTGTGGGGGGGATGATAAAACATTTATTACTGGAGAGAGAGGAGCTAATATGCATAATTTATGCTGTTTTTTAGCACAATCATTAGTGATATTTGTGATTTTTCCCCCTTTTTCTTCACATCTCTTTTTCTCTTTCTTTCACCAGTTTTTCCTATCTTTTAATTCAAAAAAATGAATTCAAAATCCTAAGAAATTATTTAGTGTTGTTAAAATTTTTGTCTGCCATCGTAGCTCTCCCACCATGAAGTTTAATTGAAGCTCAGCGTTGGTTTAATTGTGTCCCGTTGTGAGAGGCGATGATTTTTTTTTCTTTTTTAATGTCAGAAAATAAATTAGTACATAAGGTTTGATTAAAGAAGAGAGGAGAAAAAAAAGCATCATGCCTCTATGGAAGCCTGTGAGGCAGATTTTATTTAGCCACAGCAAAGATGTCAAACCCATTATAGTGTTCATCACCAGCCACTGCACCATGTGATTTGGTGCCTCCTCCTCCTCCTCCTCCTCCTCCTCCTTGCCACCAAATTTTAATTTTGCATGATTAGCTTTGCGTCATTAGGCAACTTCATTCAGATGCGACGCACACTAAAAATCTGACAGCTTCAAGACGGCAAATATTGTAGGAGTGCTTACCCGTGCTTCTGTTTTTCTGTCTGTGTAGCCTGGCTGTCCTAAAGTGTGAGGGAGATATTGAGAATTAAGCATATGCTCATTTGGGAATCACACATTTGTTCAAGCATATTTTTGTTTCAATTTCCCGCAAATGTATTTTCATTAAAAACAGCAGTGACAAAAACAATGCAACTTTTTTCTTGTGGCCACATGCTTCGATTTGTGGCCAAATTTTAGTGCACAAGAAATACGTTTGCCACACTTAGGTACCCCTCCCATTTCAAATAGCACCAGGACGTGCATCTCTTTGTATTGCTTCATTTACACAATGAATGCATAATTGCTCCTCCTGCATTCCCCCCCAACCCACCCCACCCCTTCTCCTTTCCCCCCTCCCTCTTCTTTAAATGCTTTAATTTGCAGAGGGGGGACTGAGGGCTTGATAATGGAAGCGTAAAAAAAAAAAAAAAATAGGAGGGAAAAAGGGGGGAATTGTAACAAGAAGAGCCCTAACTGGTGCCTCTTAATCACTTCTAGGTTTTAAATCATGATGATGCAGGAGTCGGCCACAGAGACAATAAGCAACAGTTCAATGAGTCAAAATGGAATGAGCACCCTAAGCAGCAGCCAATTAGAGGCTGGCAGTAGAGATGGGAGATCAAGCGCTGGTGACACGAGCAGCGAAGTAAGCACAGTCGAGCTGCTGCATCTGCAACAACAGCAGGTAAGTTGTGTTTCTCCCCCGTCTCGTCTCTCTGCCGCGCTCTCTCTCTCTCTCACACACACACACACACACACACTCTGTTTTCACCTCGCTCTCCCACTCTGCTCTGCTCTGCTCTCTTCTCAGGCAGCGCTGGGTTTTTCTACATAGGCAGCAGGCACAATGAAGTATTATGTTGTTTTTTTGTGTGCTTTTTTTTTAGCACGTGGAGAAAAGCATTGTTTACATAATCGGCTGTTTGTGTTTGTTGGTAAATTTTTCTCTTAGGGTTTGTTGTGCTGTTGGCATTTTTTTTTTTTTTTGAATGTAGAGTGATGAAAATGCTTTTGCAGTGACTGTTTCACTTTGGTATAGATTTTTGTTGTGGTTTTTACATTGCCGTTTCAATTTATATTTATAGTGACCTCATTGTCGTGTGTGTGTGTGTGTGTGCGTGTGCGCAAGAGTGTGCATGAGTGCGTGTGAGCAAGAGGGAGAGACAGACGGAGAAAGGGAAAGAATGTGTGTGTCGGAGCATCGCACGGACCAGTTTGGATAGTGTGTGTGTGTGTGTGTGTCATGGCAGCCCTGTATCCACCAGAGGGCCTCCTAACTCGGCACTAGTTGGAGGCTCACACACACATGCAGACGCTCTAACCACAGACCCACCAGCGGCACAGAAACCACACTTTTGAAAGACTCATTTACATGAATTCTCTCTGTCTCACTTTCTGTCAACCAGAGAATAATTTAGATTTTTTTGTTTTTGTTTTTATAAACCACAGTTTCAGATAATTTTCTCTTTGGCTGACTTCATGATGTTCTTACCTTCTGTTGGTTATTTATCGTATAAATTTGACTGAATTGCTTCAGTCGAAGGCACCGCTATCCAGTCCCGGATATCTTTAACTTTTCCTCTTTCATGCACGTTTTATTGTACTGGCTCTGCTCTTCTCAGTCAGAGCAAGTTGAGGGTGAATGATCCGCAGGGGGTGATGGTGTTTGTGGTGGTAGGGGGCAGGAGTTGTGAAAGTCAGTCACCAGCAGAGTAAAGGAGTCAAGTGTCTCTCGTGTCTTTTCACGGTGAATGATGGCTTTGACAGTTCGCCAAAAGAGCAGTGGGAGACGAGGTCAGAGGGCCGTGCTTTGGGGTGGATGGGGGAAAGCGCCGCGGGTTTGTCATGATGCGTGCTGTCCTTTTGGTTTGATGGGAATTTTCATACAAGTGTGTGTGTGTGTGTGCTTTGGAGGCAGCTGAAAGCCTCTGGTCACTTCGGTGAGGGCAGTACAATACAATGATGTGTTTCTCTACCATCTGCCCCCCCATCTCGTCTCGACACCCATCCTCCATCCCACAGCATAAGCCCAGTGGTCCTGTTGGTGGCTGCAGCGGCATCACAGCGCTGGGGCCTTACCCCCCATTTATCACCGCTCTGCCACTCTTGCTATACACGCTCACTCTCTCACACACACGCACACACACACTCACACACACCTGATTGAGGTCAATACTCTCCCTCTCTCAGTCATCACTCTTCTACATTTGAAGGTGTGGGGTTGAGAACTGCTTTCTGCCTGTGTTCATACTCTCTGCAGATTGAGGGGAAGAGACAGAGAGCAGGATTAGAAGCTCTAGAAAGCAGAAGGAATTTACTGTAAAATTCATTTTCGCATTTCTTATTTGCAATTTTGTATCAGTATTTAATTATAATTCATTTTAAATGCAATATAATCAGAAAATGGAAATAAGGCAGAGTTGTGACTGCCCTTAGAAATTTTTTGTGATTTTTATTTGATTAAAAATTGCCTACATCTGTGTAAAACATGCCAGATTGATGTAAGTAATAAAGTATAAACATGTGCACGTAAATGTAAACTCGGTCAAAAAAAAAAAAAAATAGAAAATAAGGCCACAGCACGGAGAAAGAAAAGCAACGTAAGCACAAAGTATCTAGTTAAGTGTCTGAGATGGACGTATGGCTAAGAGCTGTGTGGTGGGTGGGTGGGTGGTGTTGGGGATGGTGGTGGCGGGGAAAGGGGGGGGCGTGCATGACAGTGTGCCTGTTGTAAAGAGGCCAGCCAGGCCTTCTCCCAACCCAGAGACAGACACATTGAAATGAGCAGTCCGGCTAACAGGTCTCTGGAGGCTTTTTAAAACAGGGACCTTGTGCTGTTAACTTCACACACACTTCCTGTGGCGCGCTCACACTGCATTTCTTCTGAGAGAAGAAGAAGAAGAATGTTTTTTTGTTTTGTTTTGGTTTTTTTTAAATGTATTCGTTGGCAAGGAGCTGTTAGTGTGCTCATCTGAAGAAGGTGATGTTGTGATGCGAATGACAGCGTGTATGAAGCACCTGTGTGGTCATTTATTCACATGGCCATCCATGCTTGCTTGCGCTTTATTTTTTTTTACCTCTCACCTGAGTGCAAGCTAAAAAAAAATTCCAGTCCACGTCCATTTTGAAGGAAGGCTGTTGGGTGTAATTTTCCACCCATATTTGGAATGACATTGAGTGGTCCGGTGGGCATAGAAGCTCCAGTCTCTCATCACGCTGCTGGGGGGATGATTAATAATAAGCACTGATGAATTCTCCACTGTCCCTGTGGGTTCTGCCATTACCTAGCAGCTCCAAAATACCACCTGCAGCTATAATTAGAAAAGCAGCATCTTAAGGTCTCGTCGCCTTAGATTCGGCCAAGGGCTTATAGCACACAGATCAAGACCAAATTACGCAGGAGCGACTTTTTTTCCCCCCCATATTCACGTATTGATTTTTGAGGGTTTTTGTTTTTTACCCTCATGATCATGAACTTGTTTTTATTTGATTGCAAAATCCTGTATCTCATCTATATTGTTCATACAGGTCAAAGTGTTCAGTGTGACTCCAATATCCATGCGTCTGAATAATGACTGCAGTGTCACAATTGAATTTTCAACCCCTAATTTCTGTCAGGGTTTCATCACCCCCATTCCCAAGGTTGTCTAAATAGACCTAATTTGATTTGAGATCACAGATTAGATACCCACTGTATCTGATTGCAATTTGCCAGCTGCAGATATGTATCAGAGCAAATGATGAATGTTGCACAGCTCTAATTACTATGCTAAAATGATCAGTATAAAAGCTCGCTTGCTAAAAGGAAAAAGAGGAGCAAAAAAAAAAATTGTGCTGAACTCGTATTACCAATCAATTTATCATTGGCCGTAGTCAGTCTTATGTTTTAATACTAGATGCTGCCACATATGTACATAAGAGCTATGCATTGATCTTTGGATCCATACCATAATGTCCCATAATGAGGCCGTTAGTTGATTACAGTGGTCTGTAGACTTAATCCTGCCAGGGTTATCAGTAGGATTGATGAGGCAATAGTCAGGCCTGCTCACACACACACACACACACACACACACACACCCCACCCCATGGCCTCACTGCTGCACTGGAGCGTATTGATATTCCGAGTAGGATGGAGGCCCTGGATTATCTGTTGTGGCCAGGTCAGTCATTTTAACCAACCACCTGGATGGCTGCAGGGACAAGCTTCTGTCTCTCATCCACTAAGCTCAACACAATAGGGAAATGGTGGCTTAAAAATCAGATGTGTTTTTTTTCTGATCTTGTGTTTATTTTCTTTTTTTTTTGTATGAAATGTGCACTGCTTGTCTGTGAGGACAGTAATTGATTTAGTTTTGCACAAAAATACAGCATACAGGAGAGCATCGCAGAGGTCAACATGTTGGTAAACTGGAAAGGTTTTCCTGAGGCGCATGATGCAGCAAAATGCAAACTATCCAAGCCTATTTAAATAACTGCAGTATTCAGACATAAATTACAATAAGTGCACCAAGGTGCCATCTTACTGCTGGGCTGCCCCTGTCGCTACACGAGAGTTAGGCAGTGGTCCAACTTGAGAGTGACAGCAATTAACCTGCCTTCCTAGCTGTTTAGCTGGAGGAAATAGAAGGGATGAGAAGTCTGACAGCAAGTGATGGGTAATATTTAGGGTTTAGGGGCAAATGAAATTCTCCCCAAAATGAAAATCATTAGGGGGAAAGTTACCCCACAGACAAAGGACAAAATGACAGTGTGTATCGATGTGTGTGTGTGTGTATTTGTGTGTGCACACTCATTTGACAGACCCTTGTGCTTGCCTCCCTTTTATAACAATTGGAGTTTGTTGTTAAAGTGCAGGTTAATACTTAAAATACCCACACGCATTGTTCACCTACCATCACCTCTCACAAACAAGCCTCAAGCATCTTTGTCTCTCTGCCCTTCACCTGCCTCTCTGCCTGTCTCTCCAGCATTTGGGAACACACACACATACACACACACACACACACACACACACACACACACCTAAGATGCAAATCTGGGCTTTGCCCTTGAGCATAATTTAAAGGCCTAATCACCCAGGCTGTCCCTTTGGGTGGGAAAGGGAAGGAGGGGAGGGAGGACGGTGTCTCTCATTTGCACTCTTACACAAAGAAGCTCATTAGGTTTATCTTTCAGGCCTGAGATTGCCCCACTCAACTGTGTAAATAAGACACCGGCCCTGGCCTGATGCATCAATCACCTCTCAGGACAGGAGACAGACCTTGGCTGAAATACGAACAATTTCATAAAGCTGCCTTTTGTTAACCAACGTCATCTGTGTGGAGATAAGGTTCTCCTGCAAAGGCTAGAGGAGCATTAGAGGAGCAGCGCGTACTGTATGTCTTTGTAAAATGATTTCCCCTTTTCAGTGAAAAGACAGTCCTTCCCTGGCAATCCTTGGGTCTGACTTATTTACAATGAGACCCATCCTTCTTTTTATTTCTAGCCTGGCTATCGGCAGACAGTCCCCGCAGAATAGTACATACAGGCCTGTGACATATAGGCCTGTAGTTTCTCCCTTTGCGATGACACTAAAGATATAGGGTGTGAATGACAGCATAGCTACTGTTTGCTCACCCTTCCCCAGACAAAACACAGTATTATTCTATTATCTATCTAGACGCTACCTCTTCCTCCTCCTCCTCCTCCTCCTCCTCTCCCTCTGTCTCCCTCTTCTCTCCCTTTCTTTTCCCCCTCCGCCTTATTCTTCAGCTACTTGAAACCTGCGCTGTCCATCTATGTTTAAGACACATTACATGTGGCCTCCTGGAATTTACAGTGACGCTCTCCCAGTAACTCCATTTCGCACAGGAGTCCCCTGAGAGCGTGGCGAAATGTCAAGCTGCAAGGCTTGAAAGAGAGATGAGGAGAAAGGGACAGGGAGAGAGAGAGAGAGAGGGAGATGTAGAGGATGAGGGAGATAGACAGAGTGAAATCTGCTGGAAATAAACACTTATGGGTATTTTATGCTCAAGCAGTTGGGAGCTGTGGAGGAGGCAGTGTGGTCTATAGGTCCAGGGGTAGCACAGGTGGAAAATAACAGATTGTGCTTCGTGTATGTGTGTGCATGCCTTTGTGTGCATACAGGATATCAGATCAGTACCACACACTTGGTGTGAAAAGCTTTTCTTTTTCTTTTTGTTTTGTTTTTTTTTCTTTTTTGCTCACAAAGAATTCAATATTAGTAAAACAGCAACCACATGTACATTAATATTTCCATATATTTTAATGACAATGCAATGCAAATGCATTAAATGGAAGCCATCATTCTAGATAAGACCTTTTGTTTGACCTGACGCATTTTTTTTCTCTTCCTTTTTTCCCGTGTAGCGCATTAGCCTGGTGATAAATGAACTGGGCCAAGGTTAACCACCTCAGTGTAAATAAGAGGCAGCCATTCAGTCTCACACACTGTGGCCAGTAGTCCTGCAGTCTCTTGCCAGCCTAGTACAGGCCAGGATCAATGGCCACTTCACAACTCATTTCCTTTTACGCCTCCCTAACTGCCCTGCTCCAGCTCTGGGAAATAAATGGCACTGGATCTATAAGTCCACTCACACAGGCACAAAGCACATATACACAGGGATGCGCGCACACACTCCACACACACACACACACACTGCATTCTCCAAGCGGACCGGCTGAGCAATTGCTTCAGCTCAATACCCTGCACAATAATTTATTTGCTAACCGCCTTGGGTGCTGAATGGCGTCTCATCCTTCGTGCCCTCACAATCGAAAACAGGCATTCTGTCATTGTTTGTTGCCACTCCCCTGTTGTTGGCTTAAACAGAGTACCAGTCGTTAATATGGCAGGGTGGAGTGTTACTGTCACCCACAGCCTGAAAACATTCATGTAAATGGCTCTGTTTGCCTCTCATGTGCAGCTAACAGCACGATAGAGAAAACTTGTGCTTGTGCATGCAAGGTAACGCATTGCTGTCTGCTTTCTGTAAATGCCCAGTCTCTCATCCCCGCACCTCCCTAAAAAAAAGGCAAGTGGCTTATAGTCATTTGATAGGCCACGACACTGCTATCCATTTAACAGAGCTTAAAAATCCTACATATGCATATGCCGGGGTGTCTTAAGCTGACAACCAAAGGACAGGATTTGCTAGAAGGCAGCTTTGGAGTGTTGTGAATTTAACAAGCATGTCTAGTATTACAGTTCCTCTCCGCTTTAGCCATGAATAGTAACAAATCAGACTCTGAAACGCATGCCTGATGGTTTGTTGTGTGTACACCCCCCCCCCCTCCTTCTCTCTTCTCTAACTAATATTAAAATGACTTCAAATCTGGTTAAGAAGATGACTAGCAAAACACAGCAGCATCTTTAATGTCACTACTTCTCTAATGCGCCCAGAATCTTGGCTAACAGATTCCAGGTATCAACAGCTTTTTTTTTTTCTTTTTGTGTTGCACTTGTTAACACTCGCTGCTGCTCCGATTACCTTCATCCCTGACCCATTTTTGAATATATAAATGGCTCTATCCTCCTCCCAAGTTGTTTGTAGTTGTAACGCTACCAGGCAGCTCTTTATGCATTGCCGCCAAACACTGTATACATATGTAAGAGAGTCAGCCTGGCTCTCAGTCCTCTCCTCCTCGCGGCTTTTCATACAAATGCGGTAAATAAGCTCAGGCCGTGGGGAATTGAAGGCTCCAAACAGACGATCTGACTGACATGTCACTTAGCGCTGGCTTTGGCTCTCTTCACTGCAGGCTTTAGAGCTGAAGCTGCTGGGTTTTGGAGTTTATCGGGCAAGGTCGGGTCCTTACGTTGCTGTCAAGGTGGGCTGACATCTGTATCATTTCCAACTTTATAGTAATGTCAAGACATACTCTTTTTCGGTGTGGGCAACTAGAGCAAACAGCTGGGTGCTTATTAAATATGGAGATGAAAACAAATCCTCTTACAATCAGGTCCTTTGGGAGCGTAAACTGAACATTTGTTTTTGGCAGATAGACTAAGATTACTCTGATGTGTACTCCATGCACTCCAGGCTGGGGTTAATAATGGAAGTCACACCAGGAATCCAATGCAGCAGAGATAGACAGGCCCGCCTCTCTGCAGCCTAAGTTGCCGCTCAAACAGCCTGCCATTCCTCATCAAGACCTAACCACTGCTTATTTACCCACACTGGGAGACTTAACTCGCATGAATTGATCAGTGATAGCACTGGAAAGCTGCTTGTTCCACCCTGATAAAAGCGACACCCATGAGCATATGCAGAACATGCTTTGTGGGCCAGGCGCCGCACTTCAAGCTCGACTAGACACTAAGCTGATATTGGTTTCACGCTTGAGTCCGTGGTGCAAAATCTTCCAATTGAAACCCGAAGATTTGATTTGTTTCTGCATATGCATTTATCAGAAGTTTACATGATAAATATACATTAGCCCCGTGACTTGGCCATGCGTGGTATTGTTTGAGCGATACAATTCTTCATGCATTCCTTCTCACCTGTTTGGACTTCATCATCCAATTCGGTGTGAACCCGATAATCATAATTTGCACAAAAATGTCAAATGGATTTGCATGAGTTTTGTGCTTTGTTAGTCTTTCCCAGAATTTTTGACTCAGGGAGAAAATACTTCTTTGTTGGCACAAGTTAGTGTGAGGAGTGAATCCCCCTCCAAATCACAAAAGCTGTTTTTTTTTTCTCACTTTCTCCACAGTCTTTGTGCAATCAGTGTGCCTACCAGTTTGTGTCTGCACCGTGACATAATTCTCAGACTCAGAAGCTGAGGTCCCCATAATATGTATAAAATGACCCCGATGCGTCTCTTGGCTTATTCCTGAGTTAATTTCGTAATGCCTTCACAGTCCTAAATGATACGTCATTTATCTTTCATACAAATTTCACCAGAGGTTTTATTTTTTTAATAACCACTGTAATTGTTCTGTCCTAGTATTTGAGTCCTGTGAAGGGAGTGATCATGCTTTTGGCACATTTATCAAAGCCCAAGAAGAAAAAAAAAACTGCAGAAAGGAGGCCCATTTCCCACATAGGCGAACTAAGTGTGCGACAGAGTGATAAATTTTCTTGTTAGGAGAAATTACATCCACTAACTTGAGCTACTTCAGCATGAAATTGAAAAAGAAGCATTTCTTGTGAATTTCCATTCTTGATTCAATGAAAGATGTAGATTAGCCCTTTGGAAAAGGGCGGGGAATAACAATGAAACTAAAGAAGTATGACCCTGCTCACGCTTGCTTGTTCTTAGAAGCGTGATATAGGATGCTGTTGGGGAAAAAAGGCTTTGTTTATGGAAGGAAGGCTCAGTCATGCTAGTGGGAGATTAAAGAAAAAAAAATGTTTAACATCTCTCTCTGTCTCTCTCTCTTTCTGTGTGTGTGTGTGTGTAAGTGCTATACGTTTCTGTATTCAAACACAAACCTCATGCATTTTTACATTTTTATCACTGGGACTCTCCAAGCCTCTTTGCTTACCTTACCCCAGTCACAGTCTATGCTCATGATAACTCCCTTTCTCCATCTCGTTCTCACTTTCCTCATACACACACAAACACAAGTACACACACACACATACACTTCACCAACCCCAGCTCAGTCTTGCAGCCTGTTCTGGTGAGAGTTGTGGTGGTGGGAGGGGGCGTGTGGAACACTGATTGATAGACGCTGGGTGTCAGAGTGGAAGGCAGATAACTATATCTTCTACAGGACATTTAAAGGTCAAACACACGTCGCTGTAATTGGAATATTCACACGAAAACCACCAAGATACAATGTCAGGTGGAGGGAAGAAAGAAAGAAGGAGGAGCGCAGGAAGAGAAAGGTGTTACATAAGCAAAGAGGTGGGGATTGGTGGTGAATGTGATCCATTGGCCCTTCACAGGCAAATGCAGCAGCTATTTATTGTGTGGCATTGCATTTATTGAAGGATAGCTACATCACCCTCGGTGCAGACCAGTCCTCACCGAGGTGATTGGGGACTAATAGCAAAGTAGTCGCAAACTATGTTATGACCATTAAAAGGCTGTCCTGATTTGCTTCAGTGACAGGAAACAAAAACCAAAGTCTTTCTCCTCTCGATGTAAAGCCACACACAAATTAGTTTGCCAAAAGTTGTGGCATGTCTTTAAGTTCAAAATAATTGTCTGAAAATTGAACTGTCTACAGTATGTACTAAAACATGTCGTGTGTGCGTCACTACAGCTGCAGGACGGATTGGCAAGGTGAGGTGAGGTCACTGGCAGAGAAGTTCAGGTTGCTCTCTCATCGACCCTCAGAACAGGATAACACTCAGACTCAGCACTTAACCTGAGCTCTGCAGGATGAGACAGACAGACACTCATACTATTGACCTGCAACAGCAGAGCCCCCAGGACAGGATCTGTTGCACCGACATGCTCTCACATACAGAAATGTATGCACTGAGCAAGTGTCAGTGCACATGCACGTACAATACAATCGTGGATTATGAATGACACCAGCCCCTTTTTTTTATTTAGCCAATTTTGGTTAGTGTCAACATGGATGAAAGTAACACTGAATAGCTTTTCTGTGTAGCTTGTTTTGTGTTCCTTTGAGCGCATATGTTGACCCTTAATTAATATGTGCTGGTGTCTTTATCACCCAGCACATATTAATTGAGGGTAAACACCCTTAAATGCAGTTTAACTTCCTGGGATGCAGCAACGTTTTATTTCCCTCTATAAACCCGGCCTGTTGGTTCGTGTGTGATTTCTGGGATGCACACATCTGTGTCAGCACATCCATCGGTGTCGACATCCTGCGCGAAATGAGCTCGTCTGTGCGGGCTGCTTGTTCTCTGGTGCCACAGCCGGATCACTAGTCGCCTCTGGCCGTGTTTTTGGAGTCGGAGTCTCTAAATAAGACCTTGTCAACAAAGACAGACACAATCTCGGTGCAAAACAACTTCATTTTGTATCTCAGCGTCTGACAAGAAAGATGAGAAATCCTTAGTTTGTGCTAACATCTGTGTTTGAGCTCACTGAATAGCTGCAGTTGTCAGTTTCATTGTTGTAGACGTTGTTAGTTACTTTATGATATCAAGCTGACTTAATATGCAAGTATTTAAATAATCAGTGTTATGTTTACGTGCAACTAAGTCTAGGCAGTTGCCATCTCCTTCCCATGCTGCAGTTTTGGTCTTTACACTGGGCTCAGCCCCTCTTTCCAAATGAACTATGCCTGGCCTGAAAGCAACATTTCATATCAGGTATTCATCCAGCTGTGTGACCTCCACTCGGCAGGAACTGTGAAAAGGAGAGGGATCATAATCACCTAAAGAGGAAATCAAGCGCTTCAGTGTGTAATAGAGAGAGAATGTGTGTATTTGTGTTTTTTGTGTGGCTGGAGGGGGGGCTGCACAGTTGAACACTCATGCTTCATGCCAGCTTTGCTGTTGCAAAGAGAACACTTGACCTCACATACACACACTGTCCACCTCAAACACACACACACACACACTGTTCTCTTATCCTTTATTCCACCCACACAAATACTTCTTCTCTCTGTCTCTCTATTTTTCTTCTTCTCTGGCCTCTTTGTGATAGTATATTGTGGTAGTGCTCAGATGTCGAGCTCTAAAGGACTTCACTAAGAGCAGCAGTAGATAAAGAGCATTGCTGAATGGGCCTGCTGTCACCTTATCTAAACGTAGCGGCTACAGCACAGGTCAAAGTGAAGACTGCTAGAGCTGGGGGGGTTAGGGCCATTGTAGGGTAAATTGAATTTTATAAATGATAGAGATGATGGACAGAAGAATAGCTGAAGATATCTGTAAGACTAAGAGCCAATAAATATTTAGCATGTAAACCCACGGCACAACTAAGATTACGGTCCAACTTTCAAACCTTTATGAAAATAATGAAAAAACATTTTTTTTTCTCTGCCATGACAAGGCAGTCCTTGTTTCATATTCCACCTCAGTTTGGCTTCAGCTTGAAGGTAGCTGAAAACAATTATCCCTCCCCTCCTCTCCAGAACAGATATATCATTATATTTGCACAGAATATCCATGGTGATAACAGCAGGAGGTGGGATGTTAGCGAATGTTAGCGGCTGCAGTGAACGACAGCAGGCCGGGCTCTTTATTATTGCTGGCACGGGCCTCCCAACGTCTCAGCAGACACATACATATCAGCACATATGCTCTCTTCAACTCCTCCTCACACATATAAACACACACACTTTATCTATGATGGGCAAAACAGACCTATGTTTTGTCTTCGTTAGTGGAAAAATAAGTGCAAGGTTACACAATGGAACTACGCACCCCCCAACCCTCGAGCCCCTCCACCACCTCTCTTCCCCCCTGTAAGAGCTTTCTTCCTGGGGTAGCAGCGAGCAAATTCATCTCGTCAATTCTCCCGGGAGGGTGTAGCTATGCAGCTCTGTTTACTGTGGCAGAAAGTTAATATAAATTTTCATCAGTGGGGGAAGTTTACACATATGATTCTATTTGTCCTTCATTATTAGCACCTGAGTCTGGGGCTGGGTAGGCATAATTGTCTACAGACACAGGCCAAATAGATGCAAGGGAAAGGCAAATAAGCACACCCCAAAATAATTTGATGCTTGTGTGTTACAATCCTCCACCCTAGGAATTCTTAATCTGGAGAATCAATAAACAAAGGGTGGGAGAGGGGGGAAGAAAGACAGAAAGATGAGTAGAAGAAATGAATAATATGATATGAGCAGAGGAGGAGGGAAGGGAGAGAGACAGAGAAAGAAGTTGAATTCAGAGTGCAGTGAGGAGGCAGAGAGAAGCTCAAGAGAGGAAGTGATCAAACATGGACTTATTATCCACTTTAGAACCACAACAACAGGAAAGACTTTCATTTCTTTGAATGTCAGGACAGAGGAAAGCCCAAGTAGCTCGAAAAATCCTGAGATAGCGATAGCAGAGTAGGACACAGAGGCCCATTGTTCTGCTGGATAGCTTTACCTCCATCCTGAGGCCCAGGCAGATTCTCCATGGACCTCTCCCTCCCTGCCTTATTCACTGCACACTGTTGATTTATTGAGTCATACGTTAAATTGCTCATTACGCCTACATACTTTCCAAATTCTCCTCTTCCCCATTCTATCTTCCTTTCTAGCTTGTCATGAAAGCACCTTTTGAGAAATCACCCATAGGTTTCTGTTCGTCTTTTGGAAGTTGGCATTTTGGTGGCCGACCTCCTGAGCAGTTGGTGGTGCCAGATGATGTACGTTTTGGGAGGCAGCCACCATGGCCTATTTCTGACTTGTTTACATACCTATCAGTCAGGCAGATATACTCTCTACTGTACCATTTTTAAGCTAATGTTTTGGTAGTGCACCTGAAGGAAGCTTTCAGCATTGTCATTTGACTTAGGAAATCCACTCTGGTCCCATTGCAACAGGCTTTTTTGACTACATTTGTTTAATTGCGTTCCTGCAACTCCTCCTTCTGCAGTCAGAAGAAGTCATTATTTTGCATTTCCTGTCCAAGTACTCAACTGAGCAGAGGTGACTAAATCCAGGTGTGTATTGTGCTCTTTGTGGGCTTTGTGGAGGCGATAAGGGAACTGAATCTGGAGCTTTGAGGTGACGGCGCGTCATCGCCAGTTCTGACCTTTAGGAAAGGACTGGAGTCTTTCTACTCTCTACTGACCGAGTTCCTTAAGATGAATGAGATCAATGGCAACCCCAGTCGCCCGCACACACACCAAGCACAAGACCAAATTTCAGAAAAACTGTGGTGGCTGTAATAATGCCCAGTCAGTGTTCAAAGCATCATCACAAAAAGGTCTCAAATGTACTTAAGTAATCATCATTGTCCTTTGCTCCATCAGCGCTTCCGACGTGGACATGGAGCAAGATCAATCTTATGTTTCAGCTTTAATAGAATCATCAGTTGTGTGACTGAAGTTCTGTTTCAGGAGGGTCTCTGTAATCTCAACGCCCCCCAGCTGCAGCTGCTTAGGGCCTCTGCTGTTCCAGACAACGTTCCTTGGTCACACTTTGCTCGTTTTCACAAACTCAGGCTCCCACTTTTGCATTCAGATATTTTATGGGACATCTCATCTTCCCTTCTCTTCTCATTTGTCTATCCTTTCCAGTCAGCCCCTCCAAATCCATATCCATCCATCCATCTGCCCTCAATCCACTTATATAAGAAGATAGGGTGTAAATATTTTGGTGCCGAGTGTCAGCACATATCTCCCCCGCCAGCGGGCCGGCAGCCTCAGTCCAATCAGCCATGTTTGTTTGTACAGCTTAAACTGTTTGTGCCTTGTTTTCCACCGTGTGTGACTCTCTCCGGCTTGATAAAGTGTCACACTTTTTCTTTTTTGCCTCTCTTCTTCCCCCCTCCCCTCACCTCCTTCTGCGTCTGTGTTTCCTGGAAGTGAAGATAGATAAGCCTGGTGGTGCAGTGTTGTGTGTGTGTGTGTGTGTGTCTGTGTGTGCGTGTGAGCTGTCAAAGCTGTCAGCATGACTGGAGTTGTTCTGGCCGACAGCCTGGTGTTGAACAGCAGCCCTTTACTCCCTACAACAAACACACACATACACACACAAAAAAAACATCTGTTCTGCACACCACAGTGAGACTGTAACAGTGATGCAAGCCATTTCTTATTGATCAACAACTGATGCGCCATGTTTACAGCTACTTTCTGGGGCATCCTGTTGAGGCCACATCACTGTGAAAACGTACCTGTTGAGGGGAGCTTATTTCACACCCGTGTCGTCATTCCAATATCTGCCATGTCCACTAATAACAACAATCCCCAAAGTAACTTAAGGCAGGAAGTGATCTACACTGTCCAAACACAATGTCACAGCCCCTCAGATATATCCAATTCCAATGTCATGGCTGCATATCGTGCAGTCTCCAGGTGGATTTGAAAGAGTGACATTCTTAGTGGATGGCTTATTCTCCCACCCCACCCCTCACACACAATAAGCAATCTGAAGATTCGTAATGGTTTGGCTCAGTGTTGCAGGGCCTGCTAATGTATTTCATGCTTGTTTAAGATCTTTGCATGCTCCTTACAAAGGTGCATTGTGAAAGGTGTTCCTTATTACCCCGTTCTGTATGGAGTCTAAACACTGGGGCTGGGAGAGTGGAGGATAGTGGGAGGGGAAGGATGAATGGATGGCTGATGTGTGTGTGTTTTCACTCTCTTTTCCCCCCCTGTCAGTCTCTTCTCACTCTCTCGTTTTCTCCCTCTCCAGCGATCTCTGCATGCCTATTAATGTAGCAGAGGAATGCCTGTGTAAACATTCTTGTTTCTCAGTCCGTTTCGCATAATAGTTGCCTGTATCGCCTTTCTCCTGACCTCACTATCTGAAACCAATTACACCAGATCCATTTGGGCTGAATCTTATTTTCATAAGGATCCCCATGTCGCGGTCTTGGTCGCTCCGCGTGTTATTTTCCCTCCTCTTGTTTTTTTCCTCTTTTCCAACCTCAGTGATGGATATCAACATCAAATATGCCTCTGAGTGCCTTGTTATTTATATAGCAGGGTCTGGCTCTTTTTTTCCCTCTTCGTCCCTCTCTCTCTCTCTCTCTCTATCTCTCTCTCTCTCTCTCTCTCTCTCTCTTGCTCTCTGTTTCTCGGTCTGACTCGTTCTCTCATTCTGAAGAATGTGTCACATTGTGCTGTTTATACAATGTGTGCATTAATAGACCTGGGATGTCATTTTTTCTTGCATAGCAACCCAGGTTAAATAGACGGTGCGCTTGCACTCGTCTGCGTTTTTGTCCCCTCCAGCAGCTCTTCAGCAAACTTTTGATGACTTTCCTTGGCATTTTGTGCTTTTTTGTGCTTTGAGATGGGCTTCAGCTTGCCATCTCCATGGAGTGGGAAGTGGGTGGCACAAATTGGTGCTTTTTACTGTAATGGCTGAATACTCAGAGCCAGTGAAAGTGAGGGGACAGGACTTTTTCCCCCCCTCCCTTCCACACACCGTCACAGACTCTTAAAAAAAAAAAAAAAAAAAAAGGCTAACCCCGCTTCCACAGAAGAGGTGACAGACAGTTTCAGGCACTCTGGAAAAGTTTGGCCGGTGTTGATAGGGGTCTGTGTTATGTTTGGAGAAGCACTCTTTATGCAGTCTGAGCAGACTTCTTGTCTAATAAGCCAGGTAAAGTTGATCTCTCTCTGCCTTCACCCCATGTGTTACCTCTCATACCTGCACCTCCCCTGTATTTACCTGCCAAGGATATTGAAAGTGCCATTAAAAACATCTCTTTCTTTGTACTCTTGACTGCTTGTAATATATTGAGTGGCTCTCTTGACTTTGGATATAACACAGTGAGTCATTATTGATTCACACATGGATAAACATTTCCTCCTGACAGCTACATTGGGTCACAATCATCAAGCAGCCTTCCCTCTAACTACTGTGTGCAGGACTCAATAAACCTTATAATTACTTTGATTCACCAATCGTGGTGAGATTAATTAGGCCCCGTGTTGTAATTAGCGTAGTGATTGGCTGCGTTCAAGGAATTTGTTTTGTCTTTTTTTTTTTTGTGCCTTCACTAAAAGGAAATCAAGCAATGTTTGATTTCCCATCGTCCATTTTGAAAGGCCACAGGACACAGAGCTGCATGTGCAGGTGTTGACGTGTACCTGAGTGTGTGCTGCAGCAGCTTTTTGTATGTACACGTGTGTGTGTTCTGAAGGAAGGCAACAGCTCAGCTTACAGATGTCATATTACACACACACGCACACACACACACACACACACACACACACATAAACCGGTGGCGACGAGGCTCCTCTTACCAAGGAGACGGATCAATGCAGTTAGGACCCAGTGCCAGTGTAATGTGTTTGTTTACTTGAGTTCAGAAAGCCTGGCTCCTCCTGAGCACCCAGACAGACAGCCCCCACCCTCCACCCCCCACCCCCAGAACCACCTCTGTCTTTTCATAATTGATCAGGAGGGGGTGTCTGTTTTCCCTGAGGGGTTAAGACATGGCAACTTTTTTTTTTCTCCTCCCTCTCATTTTTTTCTACTACCCCTCTCCCGTCCTCTCCTCTTGTTTGCTCAGGATCTCAATGTACTAGTTCAAACATTGTTCCCACCAGCTGGCAGAGCTGCGCCATATGCACGCCCTGTCAAGGCAGCTGTTGTCATGGATACTGGCAAGCACCAGAAAATAAAATGAGCACCCCTGATTCCTGAGGAAGTGTCACTCTCCATCTGAGTATTTTTTTTATTATTATTTCTCTGCTTCTCCTCCTACTCGTCCTCTTCTTTTTTCATCAAAAAAGAAACACCTGTGAAGTTGTTGTGTTGTGTGTGAGTGTGCATACGCATATTTTTTTCTTCTCCCACTTGATGCTCATGGGCCTCAAGAATACGAGGTACTGCAGCAGCAGCGGTAGTAGTAGCTGCAGCTGTGCACTACATTCTTTTCTGCCAGACTCTTTCATCCATCTGCTCTTGAAGAACTGGAGTGAAGCTGCTCGCCCAGCTGCCACCGTACCTGTGAAGCTATAGCTCTGCTCTGCTCTGCTCTGCTCGTCACACACGTTCAGCACACACGGCCGGGCGGGAGGGGGATCTGTAATCCCATCAAACCCAAGAGAAATAAATTACACCGCATCCCAGCTTCTCTGATTCTTATCATCTCTGTGTCTCGCAAACACAACAAAAGGTGTTGATGAGGAATTTTTGTGACCTACAGATATGACTTTTTAGAGTTTTTACCACATGTATGAACAACCGTGATCTAATTTCATCAGGCGTCAGGGAAAAGGTCTCTCTTTCTCTATCCCTTTCCATGTTCCTATCTATCACCCATCCTCTGCTCATCAGCAACCCGTAATGCATAGTGTAAAACCTGTGCTGCTAGTTAATTCACTCTAAATGTAATCTGATGTTGATTTTGTCAACTTTAATTACAGCTCCCAGGGACACTTCACATGGTGCTGCCTCTACTTCAAATTGATATTATGAATATGCAAATGGGGCGGTAATTTGCCAAGAGAAGTGGGTATTTCAGTTGAGTACACACTAGACAGGTCAATTCTACTGACGCTCTGCCTTTTTTTTTTTTTTTTTTTTTTTTTTTTTCAGGCACACCGCCTACTCCACCCTCTTCTTCCTCGGTGCGCAAGACAAACTGTATTTATCCTTGATCACAGCTCTGTGAATTGTTACTAAAACGTATTGCGGTTTAGCGCAGTGTTAAGCACTGCAGAATGTGTTGCAGGAAATACCAGCTGACAGGGTTTTCAGTCAGAGATGGCTGTTTTGTCCCTGAAAAATGTGAATTATGTCTTCTGTCAGCTGCAGGAAATCTAATAGTTTATTTTAACTGTCTCTTTTCCTCCCTCTCCACTTTCTTCCTCCCTCTCACCACCTTTTGTCTTGTTCTTCTTTCTTCCCAGGCCCTACAAGCAGCGAGGCAATTACTCTTGCAGCAGCCAGGCAGTGGCCTGAAATCTCCAAAGAGCCAGGACAAGCAGCGTCCACTGCAGGTAAAGCAGCTCCCCGTCTAATCTCTTAAGTCCATCCATAATACATGCTCCTCCGAAAAGAAGATTTCCTCTGTTCCACAAGTGTGTTTGATTTGCCAACGCAATCCTCGGACCTGCCGCTGGAATCCTAAAGCTGAATGAGCGGGTCCCCGGGAGGCTAAGCGTCACACGGACATGAGGAGTAACACAACAGAGACAGATCTCAGAGTACAAAGTTTCATCCATTTTCAAGTGTACAGTTTGTTAGGGAGGCTTTAAAAACCATTCAATGCACATCGTCCATCAAACTGGACAACAATTAACACTAAACGCATGTCCGGTGGCTGGATGCTTCGCCACGCTGCATCCGCGGTGCCATCGACACAAGATCCAGAGGTTGTTATTATTTGAAAGACACATCAGCCTCAGTAGTAGGTTACAAAGACAGCTAATTTTAACTGCCTGTCACTTCCACTCTTCAGCGCTAATTTGCCTTATTGATTCATGGAGCTGTCTATTTCTGTTGTCAGTGGTTTAGAAAAGGTCACACATATGCACACACAGGAACAGTTGCACGCTGACACCAAACTCACTCTCTCTCTCTCACACACACACACACACACACACACACACACACACACACACACACACACACACACACACACACACACACACACTTATACATTAACACATTGCATGCAATTCTTTCTTCCTGGTGTTAAGGTTTTTCTCACACTCTTCTGCTCGTTTAAGTCAACGTGACGGCGAGTTAGGATTTTCCTGCATCAAGTTGACCCCTTGACATCTACTCCATGTTTTTATTATTATTAGTATTTTTTTTTATTATTTAATTTATTTTTGCTGTTTGAAATTGAAGTGTGGGAGTTTGTGCCCTCCGCTCTTCTAATAAGTACTATCAAGGAGCAGTGGTTTGCCTCATTAGGGACTCTGTGCATTTCATTAATGTCAGGGAAATTGGCGTTAACCTCACCCATTGATATTTTCACAGAGTCTAACAATGGCGACACCTTCAATTGGAGTCACACCCCTATGTTCCTAATTACGCACTGGTGTAGAGATAAGGTTGGCAAAGACTAAGTCATGCTTTTGCATTTAAATAATTCAACTCAACCTCATCAAGAGCGTGAAGATTATCAGCATATTCACACACCCAATGGCATCAGAATTCTAAACATATTTTGAAATGGTGTTTTTGTTTATTTCGCTATGAGATGAAAAAAGCTCTCTGTAGCTTATTGTTGAGGTTCATTGCGCTTCCTCTGTTTGGGGGTTCTGTATGCCGAAGCGAATGGATTCAAACAAACGGGATCCTGATCTACAAATGCCTGCATAGTCACCAAGTACAATACATACATGGCAGGAAATACAATATTGAATGAGAGCGGTGTGGGTGCTTGATAACCGTCGGCCCATGTCCAAGCCCCTGCCTCTAATAACACCAGCAGATGGTAAATATTGAATATTTACATTTGCTTACTCCATCCTTGCCTCATGTTGGCGATATGAATCAATATGAATCAGAAGGCCTGCCGATTGGGCCTGTCCTCAGCTCCCTACTAATCCATCTGTTAATCCAGCTTTTATTAACACCCTCACCTCTTTGTTCCAAAAAGTCTCAGTCATGGCAGAGGCACTGCCGACTCTCTCAGTGATGCACGCTAGCACAAACAAGGCCCCGGTGCAGTCTGGCTCATTTCTACAGTGGGAATATGCCACGCTGTGCCCTTGAATCCTCTCATTTTCAAATGACATTTTAGCCATGGTACTCCATTGTGCAAATATCAGTATAAAGCAGGAGAAACTCTTACTTGATTAAAAAGCCTTGTTTTGCTGTTCTCATTGTGCTATTTATTTCCCCTTATCAGTACCAGATTTATTTTATTCCAGTCTTGAGGGAGTTTACCCAATAAAGCTGAATTATTTACCTAGATTATGAGGCCACAACGGGCGCTACAGTGCGGCATTTTCTTAACGTCAGTGCTTGATAAGAGTCAACGGCAATCAAGCTGCATGTTTTCCTCCGGAGGAATCATGTGGATTGATCCTCTTGTATGATTAGCGTAGCAGAAAGTAGGGAAAAGGATTAATATTACCATGACATCCTGCTTATGGTAAAGATACTGATAAATCCTCTGCTAGTCTTTTTTCCCCCTCTTGTTCTCCCATCTTTGGAATTTAAGAGCGGGAAATGATCCATAGATCATGGCATGTAAATTATTTAGTACACAAGCATCTAAGTGCCTCAGCTTGCAGTTTTAATTACACGTATTAGCGGCTAAAGGCTCTCGCCTGACTAATTCTATCCGCACGCTCATCACAGCTTCTCAGTAGTTGATGATGCGGAGGCAGGCGGCTCTGGCGTTCACATGCACGTACGCACACATGTTTAGAAAAAAACACTCCCACAAACACACATACAACTCACACACAAGCTGCTTCTCCACATTTGCGTAATGTGACAGGTCTATTATTACACAGTAAGCCCACGGGAGCACTCAATAAACACCTATTTCTCCCTGTAAATCCCCCCTGCCTCCGCCATGCTGCTTACACGGCACCAAGACACACAAACACCCTCTCCTTTCTGCTCCGTTCTCCTCTGCTCCTCTCACCCCTCGCTCTCCTCCTCTCTGTGGCAGTACCCCACCACCCCACCACCTCCAGCTCCCCCTTTTCCGAAAGCCATTTATACACTGACATTTGAAATACAAATAAAGAAACGCGGACAAGGAGAGGCGGAGAGGATTACAGTGGCCTCCGAATCTGACAGTTGTTTCGCTCGTGTGCATGTACATCATGCATCTACACACAGCCTGTGCTCATACACAAACACGAGCTCAGTGACAGTTGCTTGAAGCTTTCTCATTGCCAGAAGTGACTTTGTGCAAGTCTAGTTTGGCTTTATTGATCATTATTGATACAGAACAGGACAGAGCTGAGCTTAAAGTACCTTAACACGTGGAGGTTGAGCAAAGGTTCCCGTTGTGACACAGCTGCCACCTCTGTATGTCAGGTGGGTCATATGTAAAAGCTAGAGTCACTCCTGTCTGGTGATTGTGTAAGGCAGGGTGATTCGTAACCACTGAAAACTTGAAAACCTGAGCATGTGTTGCAACTGCCGCACTGCCCCTTTCACGATACCAAGCTGTGAATATCCTTTTTTACAAGACTAATAACCTCAGTCCCATCTGTCTAACACTCCTCTCCAAGTATGAATGAAAATATTTAAGGTTTTATGGTTGGTTTATGGATCGGGAGAGATGTTGGTTTAGCCCTGTTTTCTGTAAACTCTATAGCTTCCTTCTTGGTCCATTCAGATTGGTTTTGGGCACTGGGCCATCCTTGGAAGTGTCACACTTTTAAAGGTCAGGTCCACGCATTCACCACTGAGCCAGTATCACCTCGACAGCAGCACCCATCTGCTTATTGGCTTTCATCCGGAACACACACACACACACACCCACACACACACACAAATGCAAGGAAAAGGGCTGCGACGCCAGGCTGGAGTATAGGTTAGCTGACTCCAGCATGCGTGGCTAAAGGATGGTAGTTCACATTTACATTTATGAATATATCTTTTCCACTGCATCCCCTCTGGTTGGATCTGAAAATAGAGAAGAATTATCACTATGAAGGGGGGAAAAGAGAGGGGGAAAATATTGTGTTATTCATGAGGAAAACTTGTGTTGACTCTGAGAGAGAGTAAAAACGCGTCAGCACATTTTAAGTCAAACACCCTTGGTTACTTGCTTTTGTAACCAGAAAACAAGATTTTTTTTTCACTCCCCATCTCCCACCCCACCTCTTTTTTTCCCCCTGCATTTACAACACCTACAGGACAAGATTGCTAAATTGCGAGGACAGAGCAGGTTCATCATTGTGATGCAAAAGCAGTTGAAATGCAACCCCAAGGCGAGGTAGCGGAGTTTGGTGGGGGATCAAGAGAAAGTGAGAGGGAGGGAAGGATAGCAAAAAAAAAAAAAAGTACCTCAGACCTTTGATGTAGCAGCAACAAATTTACCTTGTGACAGAAGATACATGGGTGCAATAAACGAGTTATACCAGCCCTTACACATGCAATCAGATGATTCTGGCCAGGGTGTTAATTGGATCCTAACCGGCAGATCTGATACGCCTGGGCCCCGGTGGTGAGGGGGGAAAGCCTTTCCAAGTGATGAACTATAATTCACTGAGCTGCTTGAAGCACTTGTAATTTACTGTGTGTCACTGATGAAGAGGCTGATCCAGTGGAGGCCATATTACCTGCAACATCAGAAGGAAGTGTCTGCCCCCCTCTCGCTCTCACTTGTGCTTGCTCTCTCACTTTCTTTCTATTTCGGCACTCTCCTCTCTGTACACTTTCTTTTTTTTCTTCTTTAAATTCTGCCTCCCTCTCACCTTCTATCTGTCACTCCCATTTACTCTTGAAATATGTACACCTGCAGGGAGGCATTGGTGGGGAGCGAATTGTACCACTTTAATGATAAAGGTGTGACAATTTGTACCGATAATGACACAAACAATGTGCGCGAGTGATGTGACACAGCTACGGTGGGCGTGCACCGCATTGGAGAGGCTTAATCAATGACTATCTGCATGTAGAGATAAATCAATATGGAAATTGTGCTAAGCCTGTCTCATTCTCCTCAGGCCTTTTTATTAAAGGCTTTTACATGATAGGTCTTTATGTTATGATAAATTGCACTTTCCAATGTACTGCTGCCAAACTGCTATGGAAATTGATTTAGGAAAACATTCAGTAATCCACTTAGCTTCAGTCCTGACAATCTAGAGTATTGATCTCCCTAAGCTGAAAACACGACATGCGTCTTGAGTGAGTGCGGCTCTTGTGCAAGTGCGTGTGTTCATAATAAAGTAAACACACATTCTTCTCGCGGACCACGCACTTGAACTTCAGAGTGAGGCTCTCACCAGGCCTGCCGCCCTGTAGCCTTGGTGGTCTTCGAATGGGGAGTCCCAGCTATCAATAATCACGTGGCCGTATTTGGCAGTAATTGGTTAGTAAATGAGCAGTGTCAGCTGAAAGGGAGTTGAGAGGTCAGAAGTCCGCAAGCTGTGAGGGGGGTTTGGGGGGGACGGGATTTGAGTGTGGGCCCCGTAACCCCTTGGGATGCTCCGGAGATTGAGATGAAATGGGGGACGGGGGTTGGCGATGGAGTTTCTCCCTTTTTTTTCCTTTTGATTTCTTTCTCTGTCTTTCTGTGTGGCTTAATTAGCAGTGACTCTCCCTGCCAAGGATTCACAGTAATTACCGACTAGGACCCTTCTATTTCTCATTACATTTATCTTGGCAGCGTCTGTAGCACAGCGCAGTCCCCCTGTCCGGTGCTACAGGAGCAACCTGTGTCGCTGATAACCACGTTGTGTTCGTTTGCCCCCCACAATGTTTATGGCCATCATCTAATCACCTGATTATTACAGCTAAGTGAATTGTATGGAAGGAAATGGAGTAAAAGGAATTCCTCTCTGTTGGGCTTTAATTGTTAAAGTTAAACTCTGATACAGCACTTATCTTCTGCTTTCAGTAATTTGAGTTCACTCATAAAAACTTAAGTGCCACATGGTGAAGTGGACGTAATTGCTGAAGGTGCATATCAGTCCGGATAGTTAGGAGCCGAAGGCTGCATTAGCCAGCCAGTGGGCAGCATACAGCTGAGATGGTGGTGCTCTGCATTTAATGCCAGGATGCCCAGTTAAATCAAACATAACAAGAGAACTCGGGTGCAAGCTTTTCCTGGAAGAGATACCTGAGCTCTCAGTGGAAAAGCTTGACCTTTTGCGAGGCATTGGAGAGGCTGGTTACAGGCTACGGGTGTGACAGGAGTGGTGTAATGATCTGCTTGTTCTGGTGAGGGCCCCACCAGTGTTTTCACATCAGGAGCCAATTTAAAGGTCCTTTGTTTTGCTGTCCAACTTTGAGGGCAAACCACATGGCTTCAAAGTTCATGTCAATACAGCTCATCGTTCTCTTTAAGACAAGGGACATAAACAAATACGGGTTCAAATGGCGAACACGGTTAAAAACAAGCATGTTTCTTGCAAATGTCTGCAAAGCAGGGGTTACGTTCAAAGGACTTGTTCAAAAGCATTTTTGCCCTCTACTCTTTCCCTCAAAATTTGCAGTATTAGACAGAGGAGAAGCATCTTTTTTATGTTATGAATGTCCCTAGTGGCCCCATCAGCCACAGCTAATTTCAAATGATTTAATAAATCCCATTAATAATTTTTTTTGCGCCAGCATTTCTGATTACAGAGAAACAGCAGCACAACCCAACTGGATTTCACGGCTCCTCTCGAATGAGAGAGAGTCTGGCCACGGCGTGTGGATGTTTACGCCACTGCCATCGTCGAGTAAATGCTCATTAATTTTATCCCTTCGTGGCAAAATCATCTCTAGAAGAGGCAATTCAGCCTCCTGTTCCTTTCAATTCACTGCTCCCGTCAATCAAGCCCTCGTGCAGTATCCTGCAAAATGGAGGTGTTATATTCCTGCAATTATCATGTCATATACTCGAAAATGTAAATGAACGTGTGTGTAAAATTAAATTTATGGGTTGTCAGTGAAGAATAAGAACCAGGAGAGCAATTACTTATCTGCTTTCATCTTGGAGCCTCTGATACGTCAAGCAGAAAAGCATGCAGTTAAATGCTGGAATTAGCATTGTGCTGCACTTCACAATGGACGTGGGCCAGTGCCTTTTTCTCCCCACTCTTTCTTCTTCCTGCCTTTTCTCCCTTCTTCTTTTTTCTCCTCTTTTTGTTTGGAGCAGTGATTGAATGAAGATGAGTATCAGCTATTACTTATCTAAAATTAAGATAATCCAAGTGTTAAAGGAACTTTGCAGTTTCATAACCCGGCTGTTTGCTTGTTTTCTGCGTTTGAAATCTTGTATTACTGCTCAAATCCTGCAATTTTCATTTACAGGTTTGAAGGGCATATATAAAGTGTCTAATTCCACTTTATATAAGCATCTGTGCACATTTGTGTTAAATCGTACATGTCTAAGCCTGCATCCCTTTTGTGAACCAAAACATCTTTGAGCCAGCATCCAATTAATCGTCTTAATGAGTGCATCACTCATGTTGTTTCTTAGCTGCACGTGTCCCATTGTCATGGCATGTAACACAAAACCAGGAGTGACTCTGAGGGTAACTACTTACCTAGCAAATCTACCTTTAAGGGTTAATAACACTGAAGGTGTAAGCAGAGCATTTGCATAATTACACACAGACTGTTTAATTTGCAACTTTTGACGGCTTTTGTTCAGCACCTCGCTTATTGTGAATGCATTTTCTTTTTGCACCCTTACATAGGGGAGTCCAAAGAAGAAAAGAGATGTACCACAACATCTTCCCTCCTCCTCCTCCTCCACCTCTTTCACCTTAGATGGAGTCCCTTCTCTCTAAGACCCTAATGAACAATGGAGGCAGGATTTGTTTGAATATGAATATGAATGTGCAGCGGGGCCGGCTGGAAGTTGACCTTCAGCTGTGATTTTCAGTTCATCAGGATTAGTCAAGGCGGGCGATCAGGAGCCACTAATGCATAATGACTTCTAAAATGAAAAATGTGTAGTGACCATGCAAATGTCTCGGCTAATCAAAGAGGGGGGAAAACCTGGGGTGGGGGGTGGGCGTCGAGGAGAGGAGAGGAGAGCTAAACAAGGACGTGTCAAGGCCTGACAGAGAGAGAGAGAGAGAGAGAGAAGGCGAGGGAGGAGAGACATGCATGGAAAGTAATCAAGGCAGCTTGATTAGCTGGCGATGAGGACAGGGATGTCTTATTGGCCCCTTGACACGCCATATAGGCTGGCTACTGTCAGGGAAGCTCCATGCCAGACACTGTCGCAATTAGAGTTCTCGAAGGTGTTACTACATGTTGATATTTTCATTGTGCCATAGTAGCTTAAAGCTTGTCTGTTGTGTTGACAAGATGCAGCATCCAGGCCCCTTACACCACTTGTTGTGCCAGAAACATCAAGCCATTTTGTGTCCTAGCAGATTACACTTTAAAGGTCGTATAGGGAAGGAGATGATTGAGTAATTTCACTCTTAATCACTCAAGGTGAATCAACTGGTGATTGTATTTTTGCTGTGGGTTGAATTTTGATTTTTATTTTCTGTAACTCTACTGCAAAGTAAACAAAATTTGGCACAGTATTATCTTCCCTCTGCGTGTGCACACAATCAAAGAGTGAAGAGAAATATCCTTTTTCCTTTGATCTCATGCCTCAGAGGTTGCTTGCACTGCCATCTTAAAAGAATTTGGTGGAAATACTGGAGATGCATCTGTGTTATGTTTTGGTGAAGTTATCCTACTGCAGTTTGCCAGCTTGTATTTTAATGATTATCACCTAAAAAATGATATCCATTTTTAAAAATGGCACATCAGCAAAGACCATGAAAAAGTGGTTTTGTGAGAAAGTAAAGCTACAACCCCAAGTTGTAACACTGTGTAAAACACATCAAAACAGAATGCAGTCATTTGCAAAAGTGTACCTAAGTCCATGTAGAAATACACAATCGTGTTTACCTGTGGAGTGTTCCAAACTGATGTATTCTAAAACTTTCCCAGTGTTTTGTTGCCCCTGTCCCAACCTGTTTGAAATGTGTAGCTGGCATCAAATTCAGAATTAGCATATATTTACAAAAATCAATGAAACTGATGAGGCAAAACATAAGTATAATAAATACTTACTACTTACATACTGAAAAAAAATTGAGTATATGTCAGAAAGGGTGAGCAGATTCTTTATGTTTTACAGAATCCCTACTTCATAAAGAGAATGGGAATGTCTTTTTTCCGTATTTACCTTTCCGGTGTTCAAAAATGCTGAGGGTAAACCCCCCAACAACGCAGCCGAGAGCCACCGCGTCCTGCTGATGTGCCCACCTCATCAGTGTAGTTTTAATCAACTTTATGGAGTTGTGCGTTTTCATGCTGTTTTACAATAGCAACACTGATAGGCACACTGAAGTGGGGGAGTTCAAGGGTCCTGCTAATTAAGGTCTACGTCTATTTAAATCTCTTACTTTCCCCAATGGGATGGAGGCAGAGCAAAATAAGATGAGCAACACAAAGGCACAGCACCCATCTGTCCTTCAGCATCTCCTCTAGGCTGCCACACGTCATGGCCATGGGAGGCCTGCTCTCCCCAACTCTCAGTCACCAATTACCACTCTCCCAGTAGATCCATGCCAGTGGGCCTGACGCACATCTCTAATGATCTATTTTTCCGACTTTCTCCTTTTTTTTCTCGCCCCTCCACCCATTTCACTGCTTTTATTGTTTATCTTACACTCCTTCTCTCCCTTCCTACATGTTCTCATCCACTCTACTTTTCCTTTGCACCCATTCCTGTTCATCCCCGCCTCGTCCCCTCTTTGTCTCTTTTTGTCTTCTCGTTCCATCCTTTCCCCTGTCATCCTCCCTGTCCAGGTTCCAGTGTCAGTGGCCATGATGAGTCCCCAGGTGATCACTCCGCAACAGATGCAACAGATCCTCCAGCAGCAGGTTCTTTCCCCCCAGCAGCTCCAGGCCTTGCTCCAGCAGCAGCAGGCTGTAATGCTGCAGCAGGTATACATACACACACAAACACTGGAACTTTATGTTTAAAATGCACACACCTGGATGCAACCTGTCAGCAGTAGGCTGGTATGTTGCAGATGCACGCAAACGCATAGTGATCTGCAAGTGGAGGAGATGCCTCAAAACGTAGGCCCACAATTTCACTTTATTACTTCATTAAATATTTGTTTAAACCTTTAAACACCCTCATTTGGCATGGCTGTCTGACCCACAAAAATGCACGCATTTAACCCCCATGCAAGCATGAGTCACTCCCGTGCTCCAACAGCTCATGCCAACTCACAGCGGCTCTGTGTCCTTGACACGCTTCCCAAGAAGAAATCTGAAATTGACGCACTTGTTCACGTCACCTCTAATTAATCGTCTGCGTTGTGTCACTGGTTCAATTCCCAGACAAGCGTCCATCAGGGACTGAGATAGTAGAGCACAGTTTGGGTTGAGCACCACAAGCTGAATGATTGGTGATGGATGATGTAATGTTTGGAATCAGCTTGAGAAGCACAGCCGTGTGTCAGAGTTGAAATGCATTTCTCATTGTAGATTTGATTAAGGCAAAGAGAATTGTTTAATTAAGAATGTCAGTCACTCTGATTATTCCTCTTCATTAAGAGCACTCAGACTGTAGATCTGGTTTCAGTACAGTGTCTCAGCACTGCCTTTTCCGCAGCAGCTAAAGACACTTTTTAGTCCATATTTTTTGATGTGGTGCTATAAGGATTACATGTTCAGTGTTAGCATAGCAAAGTTAATCACCTTGAATGGAATTTGTCACACAGAACATTAAGCGACTGTAATCCTAAATCAACAGGAATAGCACTGTCAAAACCTGTCCTCAGTCAGTATAGAGTGAAGTTAGTGATTTATGTTGATCAAGTGACTACAGCAAGACTTATAAAACATTTTGCAATTGCTCCAAAGGCTCCCATTCATTATTTTTCTAATATTAGTGTCTGTGGATATTTCTATGGCTGTTAGCAGAGAAGTGGAGCATGAGTTCCATTGGACGGCTCCATGGACCTCTCTTCTGGGCTGAAAATCCATCTGAAGATTACATGAAATAAAGCTGAAATCATCCTCTAAATAACTGTCACAGTATGTGTGTTAAATGAATCAGTTCAGTGTAGCGGACTTGTTCCTGAGAGGGTTTACTCTGTTTATTTCAGCCACTCCAAAGGAAGCCAGGGCACTCTGGCTGCCAAATGCGTAGTTAATATGATGAATTGTTGCCCCCTACAGAACTGTGGGACTATTAAAAGTCCATATGGAAAGGACTGTGAAAGACGGCAAGGATACAAATGCCAAAAGCAGTCAAGATTTTTATGCATGATGTGCAACAGTTGCTGCATAAACAACATGTGAAGTACAGCTGGAGCAAGCAAGAAAGACGAGGAGAAAGTGCCAAGTTAATTGTAGGGGATCTGCTTTGTGACTTTGAATCAGACTTCTGGAATTTAGAACACTGAAAATAGATCAAATAGATATTTGATTAATCCTTTTTCATAGCCTCTGAACACAAGAGTGTGTGTGCGTAAACAAACATGTATTAACTCATTCTTATCCTCTATCTGTTTGTGTGTGTGTACAGCAACACCTGCAGGAGTTTTATAAGAAACAACAGGAACAGCTTCATCTGCAGCTTCTCCAGCAGCAGCACCCCGGCAAGCAGGTTAAAGAGGTAGGAGCACCACATACACAAATCCACGCTTAAGACAAGATGAAAAATAAGGCAACATTTGATTGCAAATCCATGTGTCGAGTGAAGTCTGTGAATCTGTTCTCATTTTGTCACCCAAGTGCATACTTTTCCTTTTGTCTGTTCGCTTAAGATGATAGAACAAAGTCAGCTGATTCAGTTGCAATTAGCTATTAGACGGACCCCCAAACACACACACGCACACACTACTGCTGACAATACCTGCCGACTTACTGCACCTTCGTGCAGTATGGAGACCCAGGCGCTGACTTATTAATAAACACTTTGGAGTGACGTTCACACACACTATGCAGTGGTGATTTATAGAAAGGAGACCAGAGACGGAGGGTCCTAGGTCCAACTCATTAATGAACTCTTTCTGTGGGCGTACAAGCGCGCATAAACACACGCACCACAGCTAAAGTTACAGCGTGCGGCGATCATAAATCACGGTGACAGGCAGCCGGTCGACAGACATGGCTCTGTCTCGTTCTCTCTGGCTATCAGAGAGGGAGGGATGATGAGCGCGACTGCCTCAGCCACGTTTGCGTAGCCTCGTTCGAGTGTCACACGATGAACCCTGAGAAGGCAGTCCAGGGCCACATCCAAGCAATACTGAACGTGTGGAAGCAGTTAAATTGATCAGAAAAAAAAAGTGGAATCACAAACACACACACACACACACACTCATCTTTCTTTTTCTCTTCTCCCTCTTTCTGTTGCACCTCTCAGTGTCTCCTCAAGCAGCCCATTATGCTGCCCCTACAGGAAGCCGCCACTGACCTCCCGACGGCTTTGTTTCTGTTTGGATTTGCGAATAGAGTTTTTCAGGGGCCCCCGCCATCAAATATGGAATAGAAATTGCTCCCTTATTTCTCTTGAGGCAGGGTGTGGGTGTGTGGGGGGGGCAAACTACCTCCCTCCATCACTCCATTATGCAGCCTGTTTTCCAGTGAGCGCATCACAAGTTTTACCTCCACCTCCCACCCCCCCTCATCTCTCCACATCCATGCTTTTTCAGGTCCACCGTGATACAAACATACAGGAGCACATGAGCATGACACGCTGGATGCACATACACATGTATATGGAGAGGAGAACAAAAACTGGAAAAACAGCTTGACATTACAGACTAGAAAGACTGATTGTATTCCATCAAATCTAACAGTGTGCACTTACAGCCAATAATTACCTGCGTTTTCTCCGTTTCGTTATTTAATATAGACAATTATGACAGTCCGTGTTTTGCAGCTCAGATTCAAAGCTTTTGTCTCTCCCTCTCGGACTGTTTTTGGGTTGGATGTTTTTCTTTTTGTTGTTGTTGTTTTTGTTGTTGTTTTGCACAGGGCTTATGCAATCGCCCGTCTGGATAAACAACTCAATGAGGCAGCGAGGACAGCAGCGAGTTGGGGGGGGGGTTAAAGCATTGCGCATGTGTGCGTGTGTTTGCACTTGTGTCTATGCATTCACATGCACATGATACTGTAAATCTCTCATTCTGTCACCTCCCTCTGGCCACATAAGCTGTAACCGACCATCAGTGAAGGCGAGACAATTAACTATCGGCGGTGGCGGAGGGGTTTGTGGGATGGGGATTATGCCAGAGGCTTAGTATCATACACAATCACAAGACACAAACGCTGACAGGCTTGAGAGCTGGTATATCAGTGCGGCTTTGTGTCTGTGTGTGTGCATTCACATACATGAACGCACACACACATACAGAAGAGAAGGCAGCAACGCTGTGGTACAGCCCAAAAAACAGGAGGGAAGACTAAGTGAGCACAGAGAGGCAGAGCGTGCAGAGAGACAGAAGAGGCAGAGAGGTATAGCTAAGGTCACGGCAGAGGCGAGTGAGTGCAGACACCACACACACATACACACACACACACACACACACACACACACACACACACACAGCACAAACAGCACTCCTTCTCTCTTCTCTCCCTCTCTGTCAGTTGTTAATTCATCTGTAATTTTCCCTCCCCTCCTCTCTTCTCCTCTCCGCTCCTGTGTTTCTCCTCTCTTCCTCCTCCTCCTCCTCCTCCTCCTCTCTCTATAGCAACAGCAGCAGCAGCAGCAGCAGCAGCAGCTGGCCGCCCAGCAGCTCGTCTTCCAGCAGCAGCTCCTGCAAATGCAGCAGCTCCAGCAGCAGCAGCACCTGCTCAACATGCAGCGGCAGGGCCTGCTGTCGCTGCCCGGGCCCGCGCCTGGCCAAGCCGCCCTGCCCGGACAAACCCTGCCGCCGCCAGGTAAGTGGAGGGAGGATGAAGGAGGTGGTGAAGAGAGGAGAGGTAGTAGAAGGAAGAGGGAGAAGGGGAAGTGTGGCCATGTTAATCATGTTGAGCATGTGACTTGCAACAGTGACGGTCACGTGCTTCCTGTGTTTTGTTTGTAGGTGTGAGTGCCGCTGCTTATGTCACTGGCTTTGTCCCTCTCTGTCTCTTCCATCTTATGTCTCCACACGTGTCTGTCCCACTCCTCTTCTGTCTTTCTGCCTTTGTTTTTCTCATCAGTATGCACCTGTGTCCCCCCCCGTGTTATCTCTTTGTACGTCTTTCTGTCTGCCTTCCTTTCATTGGTATGCTCTTCTACCATCCGCTTTGTCCCTAACTCACACATGATCGTTTTGTTTAGTCTTCCATCCTTCCTTTCTCTCTCTTCTTGTCTGATTGTGGCTCTCTTTTGTCTACCTTTGTTTTTCTCTCAGCTCTGCTCTGCCTGTGTTTGTGTTTATTGTTTTTCCATCTATGTTGCTATTCCCCCACTCCCCAACCTCTCTTCCTCGCTTCCTCGGTTGTTGTTGTTTTTGTTTACTGCCTTCACCAAGAGCAAGGAAGAGGAGAAAGAGAAGAATAAAAGGACATAGAGAGGAGAGCAGGCTCCATTTTCTTCCCCCGAGCCAAGTAAACACCTATGTTTGTTGTTTACCACCAAAATGGCGGAGACGAAAAACAGCAGGCAGGGAGATGTTAGAAGTAAATCAAAGGAGCGCGTTTTGCTTAATTAGTTGCCAAGCTGAAAACCAGTGGACAATGCTTGTTTATCTCAGATGGAACATTCGCTGCAATCAATGTTTTATGGTTCCTCCTCAGTGAAAACACACAAATCTTTGAGACTGAGGACTACATGAATGATCTGCTAACAGGTTAAAAACAGTATCTAACTGAGCAGAGATGCTTGTTTTTATTGATCAGTACAGTATGAGTTCAAGCTCAGGTCTGCAGTGAGGCAGCTCAGGATGATAGTCACTCGCTGAGGGAAAGGCCTTGGCCCATGTAGTTTCATGCAATTTTTCTGGTTATTAAACAAAGTTTTAAGTGTTTAGACTTCAGCTTTTGTTTCACACCAGACACTAGAGTTTGCATTTAGTTGAGCAGCCTTATCTTTTCCCCTCATCAACCTGCTTTTGCTTCCCTCTAACTTTGTCTCTCTAGCTGGCCTGAGCCCCGCAGATCTCCAGCAGTTGTGGAAGGACGTGACCGGCGGGGGCGGTCACGGCATGGAGGACAATGGCATCAAACATGGCAACAGTGGCACTGGCACGGGCGGAGGCGGTGGCGGTGGCGGCCTGGACCTCTCCACCAACAACTCTTCTTCAACTACCTCCTCCAATCCCGCCAAAGCATCGCCGCCCATCTCTCACCATTCCATCGCCAACGGACAGTCCCCGGTCCTCAACCACAGACGAGAGAGGGAAAGGGAAAGGGAAAGGGAGCGAGAGAGGTAAAAAAAATATATATAACTGAGAAGTCAGTCCAACCGCTGTTTTGAAATAACACAAAAGGAAAAAGGTGGAGAAGATGAAAAGTTTACAGCAGTGTGTTTGCTACCCGCCACACAAGCTTGTTTGTCTTTGTGCCACGGTTCAGTGCAGGAACACATCACAACTCCCATCCTTTGTGAGTGTTTGTCCTCGTTTAAAATAACAGCGCTGTTTCAGCAGGGGAAACATGATGTTTTGTTTATTTGTTCAATAGTTTATTAGCATCTTGGTAATATCCAAAAAAGAAGAAGAAAAAATAAGAGCCTTGTTCTCCCAAGGGACCGCGTGTGCCATTGAGCGCATTTAGCTTGCACACAGATATCAAAAGCACGAAGAGGAAGCCATGCAGGCAGGCACACTTACAACAAGCCTCTCTGGCAGGGAAGACAAGGTAACCTCCTTGTACATTAAGTATTTAGTGCTTTCTCTCTCTTTTTTTCCTCTTTTGAAAATTACCTTCCTTGCTTGCTTGTCATGTAAACAGAATACGTGATGCCTTGAGTGGCGTTTCCAGGATGTTTATCCTTGTGATGGCGTCTTTTATAAATGCACCCAGCACAAAAACACTGACTGTTCACATATCTGCCTATCTGGCCCATGCATTATTCAAAGGCTTTTCTTGGGCGATATTATAATAAGGACTTAGAGTAGCGATGGGTGTGTGTGTGTGTGTGTGTGTATGTGTGTGTGGATGCTCAGTACAGACTCGCACTGGAGGTGGAAGTGCTGTGTAATTGGTTTAAAGTAGATGCTATCTCTCCAGTACCACTAAAAGGAGGCTTGAAAAAGATACCTTTAGAAGGAAGACAGAGAGAAGGAGAGAGGTAGGAAGGGAATGAGAAGAGGAGGAAGAAAAGAGAGAGAAAAAAGACTTTTTATCTGCCTGCGTCCCGAGGGGTGCGTGGTGTCTCATAATGATCGAACAAGGAGTATTGTCAGGAGCACTGCTTACTAACACGCCACGGATCGATGTGGGGGAAGCCCCTCCGTAAAACCCAGCGTGAGCTCTGCCAGCACAGTAATACACACACATACACACGCACACACACTCATGGACCACACATATAGGCATGTATGTACACAATCATCGACCACACGCATCAGCTATAAGCAGACAAACACACACACTTTTCACATCTTCACACACACACGCACAGAAGCGCACACACACCAGTGCCAAGCCTAAAGGTTAAACTGTCATCTTTAATAGGATGTGCTGTCTAGGCAGGGTCGTAACTTATTTGGGTGCCATTTGAAAAACGCCAGAGCACCCCCCGACACACACACACACACACACTCCCCCTCATCCTCAAAGAACATAAGTTACACAGAGTATTAATCTCCTGATGAAAATTATATGGCTGTCTGGATTTTTAATGTTTACTTGAAAGCGCCCACCCCTCCTTCCCCCGTAATAGCTTTACAAGATGGGATGTTGGCGGTGGTGGAGACAAAGCTACGGCTCACTCTAGATCTCTACACAAGTCAAGCCACATTTCAGTCTGCTACAACTACATGAAGGTAGAGACAGTTCTCTAAGTTACTGTAGGCGTATATTGTGATACCTGTTTCACTTGGCTTCTGTCGATATACTTTTTCACTTTCCCTTCAAACTGTCTTTAGCTATTGAACATTTCGACCAAATTGACCCATTTTAACCTGCTGACTATGACCTGACTTGCACAAACCTCCTCATGCCTTTTGCAGATTCTTCTGTGAACTCTGTGCTACCCTCCCCTTCTCACTCTCCTGACGTCCCTCCCTCCTCTTCTGTCTTTCAGTTCACTACATGAAGAAAGCGGAGGGACCCACCCCCTGTACGGTCACGGCGTGTGTAAGTGGCCCGGCTGTGAGAACGTCTGCGAGGACTTTGGACAGTTTTTGAAGTAAGAGCACAACCTACCCTACTGTAGATGTTAACACAGGAGATGAGTCTCCTCACCTCACCCTGTGAACACCATTTTTGCGTGTACAGCCAAGAAGCTAGTATGTTATTGTGAAACATACTACAGTTACCCCCTCGTGTCACAGCACCTCCTTCCTGTGGGCACAGAGGAGCCTAACAAAGAAAACATCACTGCCTTTGAAAGAGTGCATTTTGACCTTCTGCATTTTGACCAGTTGACAGGGTTCAGCTTGAGCAGCGCATGGATTCAAACCAACTCTGATTCATAACAAATCTTCTTCTCGGTGTGGAAGGGCCCGATAGGTTTGTGAAAAAGCGTCAAAAGCTAATGGCAACTCGCACGGCCGCACACTTACCTCCACAACAAAGGCCCCCATTCACTGTTGTCATGGTGCAGGCGCCAGAGCGAATGAACTCTTCATGCTCCATCAACAATTTAGTTAATTAGCTCATTTGTAATTGGCCGGCTTTGTTGCCTGGATGTTAGTGTGGGGACATCAAAGGAAGAAGGTGTTTGCAGCACTGCCGATTACAGGTTATCACATTGCCACTCACTGAGCCTCTCCCTCTCTCTCTCTCCCTCTCTCTCCCACTATCACTCTTTCCCTGGCTCCCTGCTCTCACACAGAGAAGAAAAGGAAAGCTTTAATTTGAATATTCTAATTAGATTTGTAATTAACTGTGAAATAACGATCTGGCGAGTGTTTTTCAGGGGCTGTAAATGTCCATGTGAATTCACATAAACTCTTGAAATCAGGACATTGTTCTGGCGTATTTTCCCAAATTATGCATTTCTCTACAGTAGTGACTGTAATAAGTAGCAGAATGCAAAAAAAAAAAAAGAAATGTACTGATTCGAGAAAGTAGTCCACCCATGGGGTGCTGCTGCAGGATTTAGGTCAGGCTTTTACTAATTCTACAGCAGCTTGTGAATTAAAGCTAAAAGGTGCATCTGCAGAATGAAATGACTTTAATAAACATAGTGTTTACCGGTCTTTGGAAGACACAGGCAGACATGACATTAAACTAGATTTTCACACTCCATCAATGCATACAGTACGCTCAAAGGAACCATAATTGACAGTGATTGCTTTAAATGAATCGGAGGTGAATATATATGACAAGTGTGTTTGCTTATCCCCTGTGGAAAATGTGCCACATGCACATCGGTGTCAGTATCAGTTTTCTACAGAGGACATAGTGTAACCATCTGGCATAATTTCAGTAGCTGTGCTTATGAAAAGCCAGTTTGCTACATGCAATACGTTGTCCAACCTGGACTACATGTGCTCCAGTCCAGGCAGAAGAGTTTACCTTGCAGCTTGGGAAACAAATGTGTGTGTGAGAAGGCAAGCCTGTATCGGATTAGCAGGTTTTCTGATATCTTGTCCTATCACCTCAGTACACTTACTTAAAGAAGTCGTCAGCCTATCCCTCCGCACTGTACGCAAACCAAACCCAATTCTGTGTGCTCTAAGGATACTGTGTCTGGGTAGCTTAGCTGGTTATTTGGTTGAGGGGCAAAGATGCATTGTGTAAAGCAACATCCCCGTGAATCCGGTAAGCTGGCAAGCCAATTCAAAAGGATGCATGGTTGTAAAGACAAACTGAGAGAACGTGGAAGACAGACGGTGAGAAAACAGGTAGATTTCAAACTTGAAAGCGGTGAACACAGGTTGGCAGATGGTTTTGTAAGAACACTTGCCAGAACATTGGCTGCTACAAAACAGAACAGTGTCTTGGTTCAGCCCCCACTCTTCACACTCACGCATACATACACACACACCCCTGCAAGTCAGATGCTGGCTTGATACTGTAACCCAGCCAGCACATGAAAACAGGCACCAACAAAGAAGGCAGACTCATCATCAGAACAAAGATGGCTGCTCGGTGGCGTGCCTTGGAGCAGTGATTGTCGGTGTCACAGGGAGTCCTTTTATGTTTCCGGAGATGCCAGTCGGCTACACACACACACTCACACACAACGCGCTCATGCACACACACAGAGGCTCAGTTTAAACGGGGTTACATAAAGTAGATGTCAGATTTAGATGACAGTTTAGATGTTAGGTAGCTGGGTGTAGGTTAGGTGCGCGGGTGGGGTGCGCTAGGAGGGGGGGCAAGTCAAGCTGGCGTCTCGAAGCTCATTGCAGGAGCTCAGCTCAGCATCGGTGACACGTTTAGTCATCTATTGTTTTGTTGCATGAAGAAACTTGTCAAGATCAGCATTTAATAGCTCTTCAGTGCGCTTTTAAGTGTTCTCACCTGGAAAAGGTAGCCGCAAGGTGGCTGGCACCCTGAATTAGCTCTCTGAAGTTCAAAATGAAATAATATTGCTGGGAATGTTTCTTGAGTGGTGGGTGTTGGGGTTTGTGTGTATGCGTATGTGTGTATTTGTGTCAGTTACATGAGAAAGCGAGAGACATTAATGCTATTAGTGCATGCGCTGGAGCTGTCTTTGTGGAGAGCCTTTATGGTAAACAGAAAGAAAAGTTTATTGCTTGAACATTTTGCTTCTTCATGTTATCATTTGCATAGTGTATAAAGCCATACTTGTCTGTACAAAACCTTCTTCTTCTTCTTTTTTTTTTTCTTTTGCATGGAGCACCACATTTACTGTTTCTAATCACTCCTGGTCTCACACTTCTCTCAGCTTTTGTTCCCCCTGTTTTGGCCTTTCACCTTATGTGTCAATGTTCTCCCGCCTCAGTAACACACAGTCTATCTTCACATAAATACATACATACCCTCCCCTCCACACACACACACACACACACACACACTTAACTCCTTCCACTCTCTGTCATCACTCCACTTGCCTTATTACTGGCAGGAAAGGCAGGCTCCATGTTAAAATGGCAAGCTCAGCCGCTAACCTGAACGTTGGTGTCTGTAACCCACTGCTAATTAAACCCACAAGGCAGCAGCCAAGTGTCTTCGTCTCTACATAATGTACACACACACACACACATAGTGCAGGCAGGCAGGACCCTGGCCCCTGGATAGCTGAGCTCCCCTCTACCCCTCCACATGTCTGCTGCACTGTGACAAGACCTTTAAAACGGAGGGCATTACTTATGCACCACCACCATGGGGAGAGAGAGAGAGAGAGAGAGAGTGTGTGTGTGTGTGCGTGCTTGTTTGTGCATGTTCGTAGATGTACAGTACATGAGTAGTCATATATGGCTGCTTCTTTTTCTCTTTGTGTTTGTGTGTGTTTGCATCAGTTTCACTGAGCTGGTGTCTGTGTTTTCCATGTAGACAGTTAGAGGGCCTAACTTGCTCTTCTCTGCTGGGTCTTTGTGGCCCCTGATAATACACACAGACAATTAGCAGAAGTGTATCATCCATATATGCTGGCTTGAGTAGATTTATTATTGGGCCCTTGGTGGACGTTGATGGCCTATACATATTCATATGCACAGCTGTGGGGGAAAAACCTTTGAGATGTTTTGTTCCCTTCTCTTTCAGAGAAACTGCAGCATCCAATCAAAGAAAGAAGTCCTTATCTGGGGGTTGAAAACAATCAGCTGTGGCTTCACCTCTCCCTCCCCCTCATCCTCTGTTTATCAGTGTCTTTAGTCACTGCTATTTGCTCTGATTTTTCTACATCCCTCAGTCTCCATCTTTTCCTCCCATGTTCTCAACAAGGCCTTCATCACATGAGCAATTCCCTCTTCAAGGCTAAAATCAATGTTCCTCTAAAATGAGGCATGAACAGTAAACACAAATAGTAGCCAGCCAGGACTGATGGTGAGACACGCATCTGCTAGGTTTAAAGGATGGCACCTGGAGGCTACAGTTAAGATGAGCCACTTTTTACAGTCTGTTTTCTGTTTACATTTTCATCTACAATTTTTTTTTAGATTTGTTTATCATTAGAAGCGACCAGAAGATCAGATACAGGTTAATGATGAGAGAAATACAAAGTGCCTGCATCTCAGTAAATAAGGTGTCCTGTCATTGTTGTCTTCGGTCTGCCCATCTGTCTCCCCTCTCCTCCTTTTTTTTTTGTCTTTGTGTGGCATTATTAATGCACAGTAGGACATGCTGCCATTTGAATATTTCATAAATGCATGTAGTAATCTGCCTGTAATCACCTTGCTAACCGGCCAGCAGTGGTGTATGTGTGTGTGTGTGTGTGTGTGTGTGTGTAAGAAAATAACTGGCTGGAGGGGCTGTTGAGAAACCTTCGCACAATCGCGGAACACAAGACAAAATAAAAGAAAAACAGGCTGCTTGTCGATGAGTGGCAAACTTAATAAAGATCCCCCCCTTCCTTTTTTTTTTTTTTGTAATGAGGTATCTTCAGGGACAGCGAGCAGGCCGCTCTGTGCTTTTGAAGCAGCTGTAATTCATGACACACGCCATACATCAAGTGCATAAGATAGCATTATGGGCAGTGAAATGAAAAGGGTATTTGCAACATTAGTTCCCTCATCCTGCGAGGGACGTGATTAAATGATTAATGTAATGCCCCCTTTTTGCATGCGCATTCTGAAACAGCAATTAGGCACAGGGGCTGGAGAACCTCACCAGTTCGTCCCTCCCCTCTCCGCTGCTATCCCTCATCCACCCCACCCCTCCTCTCTTAATGCTACCTCATTCTTGATTTATAATGAAAAATTTTCTGAGCATTAGACCTGAAATGGTTACAAAAGTATAAGCAGGGATGAGATGGAATGGTTTTAAATGTGTGCTGTGTAATTGAAAGGTACAGAACTATTGTGATTACAAATGTTCTATTCAGCCTTTGATTGGCAGGCCAAGAGAAGCCGGCTCATTGAGTTCCTGTTTTGCACGTTGCAGATAAACAAGAAGTGAGGGGTTAGGATGAGAATAGAGGAATATGTGGTTGGGAGTGTGTATTTCCATGTGTTTGTGTATCGGTGTGTTTGTGCAGGTTCGCGATAATGTAAGCGGGTGTATGTGTGTGTGTGTGTTCTTAGATAAAGTGAAAGCCAGAGAGAGAGGGAGAGATTTTGTACTCCCTCTAATGCACTGGAGGCAGCGCTGTAAATGATCATTGAAGGGTCTGCAAGCTAACCTATAATTACTGGAGATAAAGTGGCAGCTCTGGCATTTCATAAGCATGCCTCCTCAAAGCTTGCTTTGTGAGTTTGTCACCAATGATCATTTAGATAGAGGCTCATTACCCAGCATCACAACACTTTAGAAACCCCTTTTTTCACTCCATATTTGTGTATGTGCGTGCGTGTGTCAGCATATGTGTGCTTTAGCAGGAATAAAGGTCTGTCTTAATGGTGAGGCTCTTTTGTGTCCCACAGACGAAATCCAATCAAGACAAAAACCCTCATTGACTGTTATGGCTGTCTGGCTGCCTTTTTCTTCTAATGAGGCGAACACACCAGATACATTTAATATGTCTGCTGCTGGATAATGCACCTTCAGTCGAAGAGCTGCTTTTGTGTGTCAAATGTTGCCGGTGTTAAATTGTGTGTATTGTTTTCGGTAAACGAAGGAGACAAAGCCGTTCTGCTGGGCTAGCATCTTTTATTCTCTTTGGAAAGCAGCGCGCTCGGGGTGGCGCTGAAGTTAGCCATCTAAACTGACGCAAGCCTATTGTCATGTTAAACATGGCTCCGCACACTGTCATGTTACTTCTAATTACCTCATTTCAGAGTGGAACAATGCTTTCTAACTGTATCCTATAGATAATTGTCTCAGTATAGAAATATTATCATTAAAAGCAAACAGCGATGAGGTTGATACTGTGATTATCGTCCTCCAAAATGTGGATTATGGTGAAAACGAATGTAATTTGCTGTCTTCTATAAGCTTTGACACGTATGATTTGAAAGTTGGTGTGTAACCTCTCTCTGTGTCTGTGTGTCCGTCTGTCCCTCCACCTCCAGACACCTAAACAGTGAACATGCCCTTGATGACCGGAGCACAGCCCAGTGTAGAGTCCAGATGCAAGTCGTACAGCAGCTGGAAATACAGGTAAGTTTTCCTTCCAAGCACTAAAAGGGAAAAACCACACCTCAGTGCGGAGCTGGAACTACACTATATGTATTGTTACGTTTTTTACCATTGTCACATTTTACTATAGCGAACTCATATCTCATGGAAGCCACTAATCATCCAGTCAAAACTTTATTTTTTGAAAGTTGTGTGAGTGAGAGAAAGGCCATCCTGTGGTCTGTTTAATACTTCCAGACAAGCAGGACCTGCTGAATTCAACAAAGCCACTAAACAAAGGAATCCTCAGGCCTTACAACGAAAGCCATTATGGCTGTTTTAATTGAATTAAGCGTGTGCTTTATTTTCCTCTGCTTTCCTTTTTTTTTTTTCTTTCCAATTAATAGCTAGCGCATCTCTCCCGGTCTGCTGTGTTAATTAACTGCACTTTGCACCTGAAGAAAGCTCAAAAGGAGGGAACTATTTTCAGTAGGTGGAGCGTGACCTTATTAAGAAGTCATGCTGGCTAGATAATGAGAGCGCTGATTGAGCGACATTATTACTCAGCACTGCCGACAACCGCTCCTCTGCCTTTGGAAACAAATAGATATGTATGTTCAAACAAAGTGCCAGCTGGAAATGTTCAGTCTGCCAGTTGAAATCATGCCTTCAGGTTTTTCATAGTCGTGTATTTTGGGTCAGAGCTGGCCATTATTCAAATGCATCAATACTCTTAGAAATATAAGAAATGCGATGGCAGAAGTGTTGGGTATACATCATAAAGACAACTTGTGTTCTCTCCCTCCACTGCCTGTCTTTTGTCAAACATTTCCTCCCCCACATAGTTATTTTCTGGTCCGATGAACAGTTTGTATCTAATTGCTGGGCATCTTGCAGAGCTTTAAAGTAAATAAATTCCGTTGCCGTGCTAAAAAAGACAAAATAGACAAAAGGATCTTTGTTATTTATTTCATTTTATTTCATTTGCTGTTTTGTTTTTCATTGCAACACAAAACCATTGAAGCCTGCGCTTTACAGTGTGACCAATTACACTCGTGCTCTGGTGTTGTCTGTCCTCTCCTTTTCGTCTTTTTCTTTCATTCTTGACTCCCACCATCCCTCTCTTCCTCTCTTTTTTTTTTTTTTCCACGAGAGCCGTCACTAGTAATGAGGCCCAGCTCTGTGTATGTGTGTGCACGCCTACTTGCTTGTCTGTTTCTCTGTGTGTTTGGTCCGTGTGTGTGTGTGTGTGTGTGTATATTAAGGGTGTTGAGGCTTTCACATGGTCTGGTCCCTGTCACTCCCTGTGAATTAGATTGATGATAGGCGATGTCCGAGGCCACTAACTGGACCGGGGAGGCGGGGCCACCTGGCACCCTGTTTGGAAGACCCCTTCACCTCTCAGCAGCTGCTGGCTGCGCTCCATCCCCCTAACAGTGTCCACAGGACTTTGAGCAGACACTCAGGACCAGCTAATTTATGGCCCAACTAGCTTGTTACTGTCAGATCCTCGCTGACCTAAATTTTGCTATTGACAAAAAGATGAAATGCTATTTGTTTTGCCTGACCTGTCTGCACCTCCTCCCCTCTCCTTCCCCCAAGCCTCTCTTATTCTCCTTCCATCACCAGCAGAACTGTTTGGTTTATATCAGACCTCTTCTTTCTTTCTTTCTTTCTTTCTTCTCGCTCAACCACCACCAGTTTTATGTCTCATATTCTTTATTCTCATCCTTTCATCTATTCCTGTCCTCTACTCCACTCTAATCTACTCTAATGTACTCTCTTCTTCTCCTCTCTTAACAGCTTTCTAAAGAACGTGAGCGTCTTCAGGCGATGATGGCCCACTTGCACATGCGGCCCTCGGAACCCAAGTCATCTCCCAAACCAGTGAGTGCATATTGCTCCTGCTACAGTAAACAAGCTTGGCTATGAATGCGACCCCCCACACAGAAAATGAACAGTTTAACCCAACCGCCACTTGTACGAGTGAGTGACAGAAGATGAAAAGGGGGGGAATAGGATTTTGTAATGCAGAGTTACATCTGCTTCTTATCAGCTATTGTGAGCCATGAGAGGACAATAGAGTTTGGAAAGTGTATTAGATGGCAGAGCGGCAGAGTCCTTGGCTAAAGCGCTGGGTCATTTCTTTGTGATAGATATAATAGCCAAAACAACCTGTTGGCTGCTGATGACTGTTTGGCTCGGTGGCCACAGCGGCGCTCAGAAGTGGAATGAGAGAGGAGAAGATGTGTCATTTTAACAACAAACACCTTAAAATTACAGCTGAGTGGTGAAGATGGTGTGATGTTGACATAAATACCTGCAGTGCTGCTGAAATTGGTTACAGAAAGAAAAAAAAAATCCAAACTTGTGAAGGGGGGGGGGTCATTGAAAAAGAAAAATGATGTCATTCTGCATTTTCTTTCTCTTCTTTTTCTCTTCCATTGAATGATTGCAAATGCATTTCTCCCAACCAGTATTTGAATTTAATATTAAGATTTCTTTTTTCTCTTTTTTTTTGCAAACATTATTTCCTCCCATTTTTAGACGTTTTGAAATATTTGAGAGCAAAACATTGTTAGTGTGTTTCTGCTGCTTAGTAAGTGCCTACTTTCAATAGAATAATTTCCCTCATCACCTCTCATCATAGAATGTAGATAATCACAAGATAGCATAATTATCCCATAATTCCATCAGGAATCAAACTCCCTTTTTACTATTCAATCTCTCTCTCTCTCTCTCTCTCTCTCTCTCTCTCTCTCTCTCTCTTTCCCAGCTTTTTTTTTTAATCTTCAAAACTCCAGCAGCTTGGTTCCATCTCGTCCAATAAAGAATTTGCAGCCTATAATCCATGCCTGAATATGAATGAATGATGCTAATGAAGTATTGCATTACATAAAGCACACATGAAAGAGCAGCTAATTGCATTTGATGGTGGGGGCAATTCAGACAGAATTCTTAAACGAACAGTTAAGTCCTCAGTTTTAAGGCTCCCCCATTTTTTTTAAAGGGGAGGTAAGATGAAGATTCAGTGCATTGAATAATATGCATGTGGCTGTGTGTGCGAAAGCGAGCAGACGTAACAAAAGAGAGATGGTTGGTGGCTTTCAAATGGCAGCGTGGATTTACCGTGAAATCACACAGAGAGATTTGATAAATATGAAAAGTCTGTGTTAGCCTATCAGGGAAGGAAATAAGTTCTGTTTTTTCATTAGTGAGGCACAGGAACAAACCAAAGCCAGACGAAGGCAAGACACCAGTGCACTGTCTCCAGTCTGACCCCATTTATTCCCTGAATCACACTTCATTAAATGATACCTTTTGGCCATGCCATGGATGGATGAGAATCAAAGTTAGAAGGCTGCAAGTTCTGAATAATAAGATCTCTCTCTCTCTCTCTCTCTCTCTGTCTCTCTTTCTCTCTCTTCCCCTCTCTTCCACAACCTTGAATGTGCACTCAGATGAGTGAGAGGTGACAGAGTGCTCGCTCTTCCATCCGTTTGTCCATAATCAGTTCTATTTTGCGGGACTGCGCGTCTGCAAACATGTCAGGCTTGTTGCTGTGTCTCGTAGGTGAACAGGAGGCAAGGAAAGGCAGGAAATTATGTTTTAAACATTATAAATATACATGCCCATACCCACACTTGCAGGCATCTGTTTTGAATTTAGTTTGCATATTTTGAGTTTTTTTTTTCCTGCCACACATTATGTGAGTGTTTATCAAATGTTCTTTTGTGGATAAAACACACACAGTTCATTGTATGGTGGCGAGCGTGTAGGAGGATGCAGACACACTGACATGACCTCAGCCACTGTGAATTAAATGCCGATTTGCACGTTACACTCCCATGACTCAACTGCTGGTGGAGAAATGAATGAATTTTAGTGGTCAAGTGTGTGTACGCAGGGTATGTCTCTGTCAAATAGAACATAAAAATTAGTTAACAGAAAGAGAAGACGACACAGCCATAAGGTTAAGTAAATAAATCAGAGATTTAGCTGCACATCAGCAATTAGACCTATTGATTCAGAAGTATATGCAGATGTACTTTCTCTAACCTTCCATTCTCTATACTCAGCAGAGTTCTGTATGAGCACCCAGGCCTCGTCCCAGCCCATCACTGTAGCAGCTCATTACAGCTAAGTGGGCATATAATTATCATCCAAAAGCCCCTACATCCGCCAAAGTCTCTCAAACTTGACATTTCGTCGTATTTATCAACACATGCCACAAATGACCGCTGATACTTTTCCTCCTCAGCCTCACTGCTCCGTCTCTCAGTGCCTTCGGCCCCCCATTCCCATCCACCTTTCAAGTCAGTTTTAATTCAGACTCTCGCAAACCGATGCATTCTACTTGTAGACTCACAATTAAGGCAATTTGGTTTGAATATGTAACGATGTCATTACCATTCCAACTAAATTAGCGCAGAGACTAAAAGGTCAGTTAGGAATTTTCCAGTCGGTTAGAGCCTCTCACATGAGATTTGGGAGGGAAACGCAAAAGTGGTGGAAAAGCTGGACGATTAGCGAGCACAGTTGGCATTCGTGCCAGAGGTGACGAACGCTCTCTGGTCCCTAATGTTGAAGGAGTGGAGGAGATGAAGAGCGAGTCAATGTGAGTGTATCTGCAGTCGCCGCAACTGTCCATGTAGCGTCTTTTCAACCTTAATTTGCGAAAGAACATGAACTTCTACTTGTTATAATTTCTCATCCACATGATGTCTCATCAGATTAGGGACAATAACTGTCATCTCATAGAGTAATAATGACTTCTGGTTGTGTTGTTGATGATTTTTGAATTTCCGTGATCATAACTGTCCATCCACAGCTAGCCAATTAGACTACAGTCTGACGATATCTACAATGTTCTTTTGCATAGCTGGCTGTCCTAACCAGGTGGCTACTCTCACCTCTTTCACAGGAGTTTTGCTGTTGGTTCATGTTTGTATGAATTGTCCAATTCAAGTCCGTAAAACCTGCTCACAAGAAAGGCTTTATATTGGTCAAAAGCATCTCACTTTTGCGGTGAAATGAGGGACACGGGTTTCTGTGGTAACTATAAGACTACTTTTGCATTATCAGAACTAATTTTAATTACATATCTTTCAGGATTTCTACCCCTCTGAGCCATACGTTCCTCTTGATCACAAAAATGCTTGAACATGACTGCAAAAAGCAAACAACAAAAACAGATTTTATTGAATTGCAGTCGATATTCCAGGCCCGCACGATGCTATGAAACAAGTCTTGGATCCTAGTTTCTTTATTAACTCATGATGTAATATTAGTCTTGTACGAATGGTCACTCAACTGGGTCTAATTACATTCTGTGACTGCACAATCCACTCACTGGTTCCACTTGTAATAGCAGGATTTTTGGCTGAGGTGGCTTGGATTTGCTGCCAATATCTATTACCATAGTAACACTACAGTCACTATAGTAACTTCATTTCACCCCTTCAGGCCAAAGGGGGGAGCATCTTGTCATGAGCAAAGTTGTGGTTCTGGACCAGGGTCAACCAATTCGCACCTACAGCAAACAAGGTTCACTCGCTCGTTGCCTCAGCGTGAAAGGATTATGGGTGGTTGTAGTGGGGGAGCAAGAAAAGGAGGGGAGGGGGTGAGTGAGGGTGGGAGTGATAAATAGAGAGATAAAGAGAGATGGGGCCGGGATAACACGGAGGCTGATCGTTGGATAATCTTGAACAGCGTGCTCTAATTAGAATTCTTATGATACAATTTGGTGGTTGTAATTAGTGGAGATGGGCTGGCTCCTCTCCACGAGCCTTGTTAGTGGAAACACAGCTGTGTTAGAGAGGAGGAGAGCAGACACTCTGCACTGTCAGAGAAACCACAAAATAATGCCTTCCTTTCTCTCTCCCTCCCTCCCTCTCCCTGCTTCTTCTATTTGTATCCGTCTCTTTCCCACCCGCGCACCGTCTTCCTCCACCCCCTCCAGCTCAACTTGGTGTCCAGTGTCACCATGTCCAAGAACCTGCCCTCAGCATCGCCTCCCAATTTACCTCAGACGCCCACCACGCCCACGGCACCAATCACACCCATGGCCGCCATGCCCCAGGTGCCATCAGTACTCGGAGGAGCCAACGTCCCCAGCATGGGAGCCATGCGCCGACGCCACTCAGACAAATACTCCATGCCCCTGTCGTCAGGTAGGACCAACTACTCAGCACTGCACACCACACACACACACACACACACACACACACACACACACACACACACACACACACACACACACACGTATTCACACATTGTTCAGTCAGTGCCAAGACAATTCACTTTTAAGTAAATGTGCTCACGGTGTTTTTGATTACGTGTGAATCCCGTGAAAAAGTATTTGATTTTTGTGTTCATCTCCTAAATAGCATGAATAAAATACTAATTCACACACACAGATCTGACTTGGATTAAAATTCAATTCAAAATCTGTTGACTTGACTGTTTTTTTCTTTCAGCCGAGTCGCAATTCAAATTTAATGACAGCATAATGTTGAAATAGCAAATTACATGTGATGCCTCAACTCAGAGCACTGCTCTGTAACCCACCATGAAGTTCGAGTACTTTTTTAGCACACACACACACACACACAACTGCACACATTCAGGACACACTCTCATAAACACACACACACACACACACAACCACAGAAGCTTGTTGGTCTTACCAAAGTGTGATGTCTGTCTGGTTTAGGAAAGAAAGCCTGTGTTTAATCACTCTATATGTAAATAGACAAGAACTTCCTCTGTGCATAAATATTGCATGAATGTTAATTAAGTTCAAATAATGGCAAAAAAATACAATATTTATTACATTAAGACATTCCATGTATTAAGCTTTGCATTTTAAACGGTCTGTCTTTGATGTTTATATTTACTCTCTGTGTTTAGTGTGAAGACACATAAATTATTCAACTTCACCCTAACTAACTACACGGATCTCATTTTATGGATGTATTAGTGTTTAAGATCTCTCACGAGAGAGATTAATTAAAAATGCATTTTGTTAGACATGGAAAATGCTGATTTGATGTGGCCCCTCTAACCCTCCCACCCCAACCTCCTTTTCTCCCCTCCCCTCTCTCCCTTTTCTCCCCCCCCACCCCCACCCCACCCTTTTTAATTTGATGAAACCTTGAGTAAATTCAATACCTAAAGGAATAAAATTTACCAATTATTTCAGGTGGTGACACAGTATTTATTTTTCCAGAGATCGCCCCAAACTATGAGTTTTATAAGAACGCAGATGTCAGACCGCCATTTACTTATGCAACCCTCATAAGACAGGTGAGTGGGAAATAAATTAACTTTGCCTGATTAGATTAAAATTAATTGCTGCATGAATCATGGCAGCTCGCTCGATCCGTGCGTGTGTGTGTGTGTGTCAGTTACGTGGTCTCGTTAGTAAACCATTATTTGATGTCATCTCATTTCAGGCTATCATGGACTCTGCCGACATGCAGTTAACGCTTAATGAAATCTACAGCTGGTTCACACGCACGTTCGCCTACTTCAGACGCAATGCTGCAACTTGGAAGGTAACCTTGATGAACCCCCCCCCCCTCAATGTAGCCCTCCTGCTGTGCCCTTTCACTCCTCTTACAGTTAAGACCACTCCTTTCTCCCCGCTGAAGTCGAACAAAACCCAGAGAAAAGCATATATTGACTCAACCCCGAGCGATTTCTGCTCCTCTCCCCTTCCTCTCGAACGGAACCCGTTCTTTCTCTTATTTATTTTTTCCGCCATTCTGCCTTTTCTGTTTGGAAATGACAGCTCAAAGAATTATTCTGCCTCGGATATCGTTTTCTAATTTGGTGCAATTAATAGCGGAGGCTTGGCGTGGAGAGGAGAGGTGCTCTGACGCACTAATTACACAGCAGCCACTCCATCATCAGCACCTTTTGTTAAGAGAGACACCCCACCTCCTACTCCTGAAACCACCTTCTCTCGCATATCATTGGTTAATTAGGAAGAAAGATGGCTGTTTGCCTGTTAACCAGCTCTCAGTTGTGTGAAGGGGTAGGGCAAAGATGCGCGCACACACACACACACACACACAGCAGCTCACATGTACACGCACTAATGTAAAGTGCATCTAAGACAGGGGTTAAGGGTGTGTTCATGTGGAACTAAAGCAGGGAGGAAAGTGAGAATTGGCCTGTCATGGTGGGAGCACTCTTTATTTACCCACACAAAAGGGCCCATTTGTATATCTGTCCCGACAACTTTATTGTCCTGTCTGCCTCCACAAAGATGGTAAAAAATGTCTTTTTCCCGCAGCACATGTTTTAACCAGAAGTGTGTCTGCCTGCTGATAAAGAAAGCCTCGCGTGAGCGTCTGTGTCTTCACCGTTTTATCCCGTGGCCCCCCGCACGTCATCCGTTAGCCGCCTTTTAGCCTTTGTGGCTGCACAGAGGACTGGAGGGAAAACTCAAACCAGCCGCTCATCAGTATGCAAGACGTGGCGCAGCACTAGATTTAGCAAAGTGAATTAATTTGGATTTGGGATGCAAATGAGCACATGGGCGTGTGATCACCAATTCAGGAGAGCATGCAAAAAGATCGGTGCCCTTTTCCAGTTTGTTAGGTACAGTACGGCAATGTTTTGCTGCGTAATAATGTTGTGACATGGTACGTTTCTCTTTTGTGGCTGTTGTTACGTTCACAGCACAAAACAGCACATGCATATGCACCTTGTTCCTTGGTTTCCTCAAAAAAAAAAAAGTTCCTTTGTTCCTGTGATAAAATACCAATGATATCACAATGACATTAGAAATATCTCGTCTCTGTGTCTCCCACCCTGCACAATAACCAAGGTGATCTATTTACATCTCCAGCTCCGCAATTCCCTTTGTAAGTATTAGTGGGATGATCAGCGATGGGCTTGTCATTTGATTAACGGAGAGAATTTGTTTAAAAAGAAAGAAAGAAAGAAATGAAAGGTAGTTTAATATCTCAGCTTGGTCTCATCAGCTCAAAAAGAGGGGATCTAACCCCCCTCAACCCTACTTTCCCCCCCTCTTTCTCTCTTTCTCTCACCCAGAAGCTTATTAGTTCTAACTATATAGCATGCATAATAAAACTGCTCATTTGCTCATTAATATTAAAATTATCATATTCAGAGCCATGGGCATTAAGATCAATCAAATCCTGGGATTTTCAGGTCAGATGCGAGATCTGCTTATGAGGTTTTTTTTTTTCTGAATCCCTTTTTCTTGGAGAAAGAGCAGTACACAGCAAGCTAAGGGAGATGATAAATATGAGAGGCAGGGATATTAAAGCCAAGGTTATTATTTGTAGAGTCTGATGCATGTTTTAATTATGGTCATATTAATACAAGAGAGCTTTTTTTCTAGAGGTTTTTCCTCTTTTGTAATTACTGAAAACATCTTACTGGTTTACAGTGTGACAGACATAAGCTGTTCGAATTTAAATACTACGATAATAAATTAATGAGACGATTGTGTCATGTAAGCATGCATTCGACACCAGATGTGACGCCGTGTGGAGAATATTTGGACATATAGATGTCAGACACAGTTCACCTTAATCCTCCTTATTCGTGCATGCACACACCTTCTCTCAAACACACACACACAGTGACACAAGGGCCTCCTGATGACTGTCTTTCTTCTTGCAGTACTGTCATCTTTAAAGCGATGTGTCCATTAAGAGAAATGCTCTTCCAGAGCAGAAAGGGTTACTGACATCACCATTATCAAGGCCGCCATTACCACTTCTGTCACCACCATAAGCCATTCGCTATGCTGATTACCTCCTTTTAGCCTACTTACTCTGATTGATATGTACTGTGCTCAGAACTTGTAAGAGCATTCGCTCTCCCTCAGTTTTTGCTAATTAAATCAATGGTGCGTGAATGTTAAGAATTTCTTCAAAATGCAAGGAAAAAAAATCAATTTCCAAGACTTCTTCCTCTTCTTCTTTTTCTTTTTGACAATTAATGAATGAATATGATTCGTTTTAACCTCATCCCTCTGACCTGTGTGTCTTGTCTCTGCAGAACGCCGTTCGCCACAACCTCAGTCTGCACAAGTGCTTTGTGCGCGTGGAGAACGTGAAGGGGGCGGTGTGGACGGTAGACGAGGTGGAGTACCAGAAACGCAGATCGCAGAAGATCACAGGGTACGAATTCTGTCACCTCGCCTTAGATCTAGATCTGAAGGTCAATGACATCTGGAGGATCACAGAGAATCAGAGGGCCCGAATTCTGAAACACACCTCTGTCTGTCTCTCTTTTTCTGTCCATCACTGTCTCCCTCTGTGTCCATATACACACAGGATGATCCCCCTGCTATGCAATTCGTTCTTAAGTTACTAATAATTTTTTGTGTTTTTCTGTTTCCTGTGTCTAGAAGCCCATCACTTGTCAAGAACCTGCCCTCCAGTCTTGGCTATGGGACTGCACTAAACGCCAGCTTACAGGTATGAACCCAAAGCCTCAGAGAACCCCTGACTCACCAGCTGACTGCATTTTTGACTGACAGGCAATGATTGAACAACTGAGTGACTGGATGAGTGTGTTTGCTGTGAACAACAGGGATCCATATTAGTGCTCACACTCATAAGCACAAGTTTCTTTTTTATTTTTCTTCCTCTTTCTCTGGTCATATGCTCCTGCACCCCTCCTTCATCTCTCTGTCCTTCTTCTTCTCCTTCCTGTACTCTGTCAGACTCAGAAGGCCACCCTGTGGTCGATGGAGGAAGCAGCTCTCCCTCCTTCTTTCCACTCTTTTTCCCCTTCTTTCAGCTGCAGCAGCCATCCTAGATTGATAGCCGCGTGTGCAAATGCAAGGGCATGTGCATTAATATTTATCTAAGCTGTCATAAATGATTTGGCTTCATAGTGTACGCCGGCGAGGTGCTCATGGCAAAAACTTAACTTATAAATTTAATCACTGTATATAACTTTAATGCTCAGCAGGCGAAAGTGTCAGGAGTTTTTTTTCATTATTTTAAGGTAAAGTTTTTTGGGGGGACTTTTTTTTTTAAGAGCCACACCACTCAAGGGCATATGAATGGCAGATGGGGGGACGTGGTTGTCAGCAAGGTGTCACAGGGGGAAAAATAGCCTGTAACAGAATAAAACAACATGAGCAGGAGACAAGCCAGTTTTGACAATCACTGTGTTAAACCTTCTCATTCTCTCACCTGCCACTTTTTCCTCTTTTATTACTCTCTCCCTCCATGCACCTCACCTGCTGCCGACCTTTTACACTCTTGAACCTTTCTACCCATTTATACAAACAACCTCCCCTCAAACTCCCATCCCCAACATTTCACCTCCTTCTCACTCTGTCCTACAGGCTGCTCTGGCTGAGACATCCCTGCCTTTGCTGGGGACTCCCGGCCTCATGAACAGCGGCTCCACGGGCCCGATGGGAGGCAGCTGCCATGGCCTGCTGGGTGGAGACGCAGCCGGCCTGATGGGCGGGAGTCCACCAGGACTGTTAGGCGGGAGCCCGCCAGGACTGCTGGGCGGCAGCCCCCCAGGTACGCTGAGCGGCAGCCCCCCGAACCTGATGCAGTCCGCCCATGAGGAGCTCAATGGCTCGCTCGACCACTTGGACACCAACGGACACAGCAGCCCCGGTTACTCCCCACCATCACACATGTAAGTTCTGTCAAATAGAGGAGTTATTACAGCTGATGCTCTCGGTGTACTGTGTACATTGCAGCTACGCACAATCATGCATGTATAGGATAGTTAGGTTTTGTAAATCATCTTTCTATTTAAAAAAAAAACAAATGGAATTTATTGGTGTTAGTTTTATTTAAAGGTGAAAACTGAAATTGAAATTCGCAGCTTAATCAGTTTGTAGTTTTTATTATGCAATCACTCTGTTTCTGTGAGGAACTGCATTTTCTTTCTGCCATCAACTGTAAAGAGTGGTCAATAATCTGTTCGCATTTTTGTTTTTGGATGCTTGGGTGCATAAAATCTTCTTGTTTTTCTTTCAAATTGACCTGCAAAACAAAACCACCTAAATGGTGTTAAAACCTAATCCAAACTTCAGACTCTAAACCCCCAACAGCTAAGGAGTCCATTGAAACCCACCAAAGTGAACTGCTTTAATCCACACTCCCTCCCTGCTCACTCGCTGCAGTATCTGAGAGATAATTGTGTCATACACAGACTCACACGGCTCACATTTTTATGAGTAGCTATCTAAGAATGCATGCACATGTTCAACCCCCCTCTCCTACTCTGAATTCACTCACTGTCCTTTTGCCCTTTGTCAGTTTAATTGCCTGATATTTAACCCACCGTACCAGTATGTTCTTTAGTTCACCATGACCTGGGGGCAGGGTTCAATTTCTAGTACGCATCAATCATAAGCAGACTCCTCTTCCTCTCTGTGCTGTGGTGCTTTCAATGGCACTGCGCTCTTACCTGAGGTGAGCCTGACGTTTTGGATAGCAGTTAGTTTGAATTCTATAAATAGGCTCTGTTACACATTCCTCTTTAATTACACCACTGTCTGTATGAAAGGGGTTTAGCAGCTATATTTTATGCAAGACTGTGCCTATTAATATTGAGCAAATGTAGCATTAATTACTCTAAAAATCTCACTCTCACCCATCTCTGTTCTAATGGAGCAGAGAGAAAAAGAGGGTATTTGTAAAAAATTGATACGAGTTTCAGGAATGTCTGGAGCAACCTGAGCCAGCGGTGTCACACGGGTCTGCGTGAGCCCACAGTGCGGTGAAGGTGGCATGCAGGGAAACACACACACACACTCAGACAAAAAAAATTTACACATCAATGATTCTTATCCGCTGTCCATCAAAGCTCGTGTCGTAGAGTCAGCCAACATCAGCAAGCTACTTCTGTAATGGATAAAGGATGCACTCAGGCTCCTTGCTTCTCTCTGAGTGAGAACAGAAACTGTGTTTGGTTAGCCCGACCACAAGTCTATACATTAATCTATTTGGACGTGTTTACCCCACTCTGAAATGGGGTGTTAAGTGGAGCAAATCTGCCCAGCTCTAGACAGAATCCCAGTGTTCCCACTCCCCCAGGTCATTTAACTTTTAGTAACCGGACAGCATCGACTTTCTGTTTCTTGCTCGCTTTCTCTTCCTCTCTGGCCACGGCGCCGCAAGTGTCGATGGAGGATGAGACGCATTCATCCATCCCTCTCCCCTCCCTCCCTCCCATCCCCGCCTGCCTTTACACAGCTACGACAACCTCAAAATGGAAGAAATGTGTTTTTCATGACTGGCTTTTTCAGGATGTTGTTTAAATAAT